>NC_135026.1:1102500-1436500 GCF_051020955.1 Megalopta genalis | reverse complement strand
CAACGAGAGCACCAGCGAAGCAGAGCCAGCCGAAGTGGTGCGCCAGCTCCGTAATCATTTTAGAGACATGCGACCTGTGAGTGGTTCTCGGCACGGTCAGAAGAGGGTTTTCGTCTTCAAAGACTTGGCGACAGCATCGCACGTCTTCATTAGAACAGACGCGGTAAGAAGCCCTCTTCAGAATCCGTACGAGGGCCCATTCCCGGTCGTATCGCGAAGTGAAAAGACATTCGTAGTGCGGGTTCGAGGTAAAGAGACTACGGTCTCAATCGACCGACTCAAACCCGCCTACATATTAGACGACGACAACGACGGGTACGTACAGACTCAACAGGACGAACAGAGACCGAACGACGAGCGTAACCCAGACGGTCCGCCGACTTGCACGCAGGAACCCCCTCGCACTCGTTCGGGTAGGCGAGTGCGATTTCCAGATAGACTGCAAGTCGGAAATAGGTAGACACCATTGTAAAAAGTACCGAGTAAAATCTTGTATATAGTAGTTTTAGACCTAGAGATAAGTTAATTTAAGTAGAATTAAGTAACGTTTGCACTGGTAAGGGGGTGATGTAGCGACCAGTCGTGCGCACAATAAGATCTTCAGTCTTCGTGCAAACGGCCAACGTAATTTATGACTCTCCTTCGAAGAAGCTATTTTTGAGAAGACAAGCTCACCACCTGATAGCACAGTAGAGTCTTTCACAGTAGATGTTTACACAGTAGAGTCTTTCTAAGAAATTCCTCAATAGCTAAAGAGACCGTCATAGATTAGGAGAGTTTCCGAAGGGTACTCGAAGCGGGCCCAGCGACCCAAAGGCCAGGTGGCCCGACGTGGGTGACCCGGAGGAAAGTTTCCACACGTGTCACGTATGACTCATCATCCCCTCCGATTACCGAGCCGTCCCGAAAATACGCAAAGAGCGTAAGGGGCGGGCGGTGAGAAGGTCAAAATGAGCAGCGCTGATTGGAAAGGCCCAACGCGTGGGGTTGACCAATCAGGGCTGTTCAAGAATATTACCAGGGCAAACGGCAAAACGAAAGATCAAACTCGATCATTGTATCGCGACTCGTCCGCAGACATAGTCCGCGAAATAAAAAGAACTTTCTACCACCGCACGCGAGAGTACTTAATTACGAACAGATCCTACCCGAAAAGCGTAAAAGTGTCTTAAAATATTCTACCTGGGCTTATTGCAATTAGTTTTCTCAGAGACCCTATCTTGTTATAAAACAGAGTGAAAATCTTATGGTTGTTTTCGTTCTTTTGAAATACAAATTCAAAGGATCGTTCGGAATTTGCAAAATTTTTTTAATTCGATAACTTCAAAATGATTGTTCAATTTTTGAAAAATCACTGTAAAGAGAAGACTTCGCTTTATATGGTAACATCAAAATAAATATGGAAAAACAGTTTTTAAGCTCGGTGAAGTCATTTAAATTTAACAAATTTTAAATGCAGGAAAGGAATTTCAGTTTCTCACTCCGCTTTACACTGAAAAGAGGTCTTTGATGAAACCGAGGTCAAGGGTATCAAAGTAAAGACTTCGCCCTTTAAATTTGATTTGTAATGCAGAGGTAAAATAAACTGAAATACGGGACCCGTTGAAATTACCGACAATTATTTTATCGACAATTATTTCATCAACAATTATTTTATCGACAATCATTTCACCGATACGATTTCATCGACACCGCATTTCGCCGACAATATTCTATTCATTGACAATCATATCACCGACACGTTTTGATTTCCGACAATTATTTCACCGACACCGATAACTGCTAACAATGTTTATATCATACAATAATCAGACTCATGTTATGTTACGCATTAAAAATATGTGTATCTGTTAGTAAAGTTAATAAAATCTATATTATATTACGTATTTAATTGTTATTAATATAATATGAATAAAATAAAATTATAAATACAACAAATGGTTTACTATATCATTTGCATTGCTGTTTTTTTTATGAAATAAAAATAACAAGTAATTTACTCTAATTGTCGGCGAAGTAACAGTAACCCTCTAATATATACGACTTCAATCAGCTTTAGTCACATCTTAATTTGTGCCTATGATCTTAAAAGTGATGTAAGTCACGAAACCAAAACAAGCGAGATTTTCATTTGTCTCATGTTACGACCATCTATATTTCAATATTATAAACAAAATTGTGTCACAGCCGTGGAGTAAGCAATGACACGATTGTATCATTTTCAGTTCTATCCGCAGCGACATCACGTTCATTTCGACAGTGATGTAAGGTATAAATCATAGAATTGAAGCTCTGAAAGCACACATTTCAAGTTTTCCAGCATTTGAAATCCACTATACCACGGTTCGACACTCTCGAAATCGAAAATATTTCAAACCTGAGTTGAATGTTTGTAAATAGGATAATTTTTTCGTCGAGAAGTGTACATTTACATTTTCATACATCGAAAATGTAACTTATTAAAAATGAAACTCACAAGTGGCTAAGTACCCAACTATTTATTAAGCAATTTTTAACTGTAAATTATGGACTTTCGGAAATTATAAAATGATCGCCTGTAGATAATATATTAACTGATATGCAATAAGTGATCAGTTAAATGTGCAAAGTTTTGCAACAGGAAATAAAAGTCTCACGAATTATTATAAAAAACATAAATGTAATAAACATTACTAGCAGAAGCATAAGTAAATAAATAAATCTATTGGTTTATCGTATTTTTAAATAAAATTGACTACTTTTAGTTCAATAATAAAATAAAAATAAAAATAAAAGTAAAATTCACTACTTTTGTTCACTGTAAGTCAATGACTAGAATTCACTATTAATTTTGAAAGTGGTGTAAGTGATTGAAGTATTTCAGAGATATGTTGTCACATGCTACAAACGTGACGTTGGAAAATCATACAATTCACCAAATATTTTGTCCTATAATAGAAAAATACTTTTGATACGCTTGGATGGAAAATTGTAAATATCTCGAATGAAATATACAGGGTGCTAAAGAAAAGCATTCAATATTTAAATAGTATATAGAGCACTCAGTACTGAGTAAATAAGCCTTAGTAACCATAGGTCAAAAGGTCGATCAATTTACAGAAGATTTTCCATGTGTCCTCCTTCCATTTCTATACATATCTGGTATCATCTTCTTATAGAAGTGCTTACTCTCGAAAATTCCGCATCTCTGACGAAATATTTGACAAGTATATTGAATTCGATTCCGAAAAGTTAATATTACGTCAATCATTATACTAGCAAACAAAAGAGTTTATATCTCAGAAACGGTTGATCTTTTGACCTATATTTACTAAGGCTTTTCAAAATTACCAGCATATTTTATTCGTAAAATTACGTAATACTTGGTGGTCAATAAATTTCTGCTTTCGATTCTGTGGTAGCAAATTATTCAGTGCTACTATTAAGAGACTCAGAAACCTAGCTTCAATGTAAGAATAATGCGATTTTCTGTCACAATCGATCCAATATTGGTTTTCAATCATGTTTTCACTGTTCGAGAGTTAAAATAGCATAGCTCGCTCGAGAATCCTATTTAAAATAGCCTCCGCACCTTAGTCACGAAATTAGCCACTATGCAATACATATTCATCCCCCTCCAAAAGTATCAGGGCACCTCTGCTGATGTAGTGTAAATTATAATTTCTCATTTAGTATTCTCATTAGTATTAAGTTTTATGGCATCATACCGTTGAAAGTAGGGGAGACTGATGACAGTTGTAACACTTTGATTTTAGAACACGATTACACATAAACTATTGTATTTGCAATGAAAATTATATTGTACAATCTCTTACCCACTTATCTGAGATTATTCAGTTACGGTGGTTTTATTGTGCATTAAGGAATATTCAATTAATTATTGTAACACAGCATGACACTCTTTATGTGCCCAGTCATAACAGCCACAACATTGGAACCATTTTTTATTTTTGCTTACGCTATAAAGTTCCTAACCATCTCTGCATGCTTTTGTATCCATGATTCTAAATTGTAGCAATTTTAAATTGATTAGTTAACCTAATAAATATAGGTACTTATTTAAATTATCAGATGAAGAAAATCAGGCGTGGAAATTTCTTACAACCGACCCCGACTGCCGACGTTACTTTCAGACTTTAATTATTTATTGTGATTTATAACATGCTTATTAATGCAAAGTAAATATCAACATGGTTCATACTTTAAAACAAGAAGGAAAAATATGTTTTACTATAATCTATAGACAAACTAATGAAACGGATGCAGAAGTTAGTCCAAGAAGTAATTAAAAAATGCGGTGGATATATCAAGGAAAAATTAGAAAAATTATTAAATAATTTAATCAAAATTAAATATGTAAAATATATATAATATATAATAATAATAATAATAATAATAATAATAATAATATATAATAATATATATATTAATTTATATATTATATATTTTCATATATTACTTTATATATTACATATATATATTTTATATGCTATTACAGTTTCATACAATTAACTTTAAAATAAGTTGGAAAATTATAACAATTTCTCAAATTTATTTAATTATCTGTGAGTGCCCTAATACTTTTGGAGGAGAATGTATGTATGTATATTTTCAATTCTAATAACGAGTAAGATATCAACAACATTAAAACTGAAAATGCGTATCAGCTAAAGATCAATGTTTCTTCAAACTACTATACTATATTATAACTTCATAGATGAACAGTGCTTCTAAAATATTAAATTACATTCGAATTATACATAGAGTGGCACTAAATGCGAAGGAAGATCGCTTAATTCAAGTATATTTCACACGAAAAGGTTATATCGAAACCCTGTGAGAACTAGGTTACGGAGCTCTCAGTGTAAATCGTATGATTTTACGGTGATCCCGAGACCTTCTGCCAGGGTTCGATAGATCGAAAATCCAGGTTGTGGTATCAAGATATTCTGGCCTTCTCGTGCTAAAGCTGTTATGCAGAGATCCAACGCGCAAGAACATCCGCTGCAAAGGATCACGTCCCCCCTTCAAACATAAAGAAATAGAAATTGTAAAAGCGTTTCCGATATGAATGAGCGGAAATGGGCTTCGTCCGCTCGTTGACTCGGCCGTCATGCGCTAGTCGAGCTCGCCTCTCATTGGTCAATCTTTTTCGTTAATAACTTGTAAACAAAACCGCGAATTGTATTTGCACTAAGGAAAAAATTACTTCAAAAATGACCTCAGGAATCCCCCGAATTTCCCGAAAGTAATATAATTTTTGGGATACGTTGTATATCAATGAAACTGGTTAAAATTTAAAACATCCAGTTTCACAATTCATTATTTATTGTTATCTAAGAACTTTTTATATCATATAGCAAGTGGGAAACTAGAAATACGCTTTTTGTCGAAAATACTAGAAAAAAATGTTTCTAGAAACATTAGGTATCTTCTTCTGTGACTAAATTTACCATAAGTTAATGGATTAAACCTTTCTAAGGACTCTTGAAAATTCTTGTTTTCTTTTTATTGTTATTATACATTATGTAAAAATGTTCCCGGAATTTCTCATTGTAAAGTCTTGTAAGTAAGTACCGCTGTACTCACAAGGAACACTCGGTATAGTGAGACAAGAAAGTATTCGAATGCTTTCTAAAACGAAATAACGATCAACATTTTTTGAGATATTAGGAGGATTAGTTTACTAGACAATAGCTAAAAAATTATTTCCAAAATTTTCGAGAACTTTCATTTTTTAACTTTTTTGTTTGAACCAGTAACGAAAATTTAAAAAAATGCGTTTCGTACATCTCGGTAAGACATACGTATGCTGAAAATTTAATCGAAATCGGACAACTCAAATCCAAGCTACAGGCATTGAAAGATGTCAAAATCTGTAGATTTCCAGATGTGTAAAAAATCATGACAAAAATGCGATCTTTGTGATTTTTAATCGTTTACAGCTCATATGGAGGTCAGCCGATTTCGTTGAACTTTTCACCATGCATATAAGTTATATCATTTCAGAGGCATTCGAATATTATCGTATCTCATTGCAAATGATCCTCTCTGATCATTTTCATTGCAACATATTGATACGTCGACTTGTCAAAATTAAGTCGCTGCAATGTAATATTGCCTTGTGGTGGACTACCCCTAAGGAAATAATGGAACGTAACTATTGTATCGACGGACAGTCGTGAGTCGAGATCGGGCTATCGAGCGATCAACTTATCGTTATCAAATATCTGTTATATAATTGCTATTGTGTATAATTTAGTATTGTAATTAATATTGTAATATTCGCAACAATATGTTGTAGTACTCAAAAGTTAAGATATACGTCTTTTTTTTATATCGGCGGTAATTCGGTTTGAAGGGATGAAACCCAGTCTCCAAAAGACACAGTAAAATTTAAGAGTTTAGTATTTCCACGAGAAATTCTAATTATTCTCGTCACAAGTTCAACTACTGAAGATGGGTTTCACCCCTTGAAATCGAATTATCGCGATAATTATTAATTATATATAAAATACACGTGTCGCTTAGTTTTCTGAGTGCTAGAACATACGTGAAAACAAAAAACACTTGCTCTTGTCAGTTGCGACCAGCGTAGACAAAAAAAAGAATAAGTCGACCGTCGCTGCCTCGTATCGTGCAGCGAAGTGGGGGCGTGACTGGTGTAAGGATTTTATATCCTTTAACGAGTTAATAAATATCATACTTGTTGTAAAAATGTAAAATACAAATTAATTATATGCTTAAGAAGTGTGATTAGATTTTCTTAGCAGAATTATTAAAGGTATATATTACACAAACGTTATTCTAAGCTCAAAACTAACGGCCGTTCTCTTGTAAAAAGAAATGTTTTGAAAACATTACAGTAAATTCTCCCTAATTGACCCTCAGCTTGGAATCAAAAATGGACAACTTGGGAAGAGAAGGTACGATTATTCGAGCCTTGCGGCTCGTTTTTATAGTTGCTGGCAATCGATAACTAGATCCGAAGAGAGGAAGAAAACGATCCGCAAGGTTCAAATAATCATACTTCCTCTTACCAAATTGTCCATCTTTGTTTCCAAGCTAAGAGTCAATTAGGGAGAATTTACGGTATATATATATTTAGTTTTATCAGTAGTCTGATTGTTAATACAAAGCTCGATATTAACGAAAATGTAAATTGATGTCTAGTCACTGGGTGTGTCCAATCACTGGGACATTTACCTTAGGATACACGTTAAAGCTGACGGCATTATGACGGTTCCACGTCATGGGAGGAGTACTAAATCCAATTCGAGATAGTCGCGAATATAAACGGTTGGGACGGGGCGAGGACAGCTACCGTCTCAGTCGCTTCGCTAGATGATTCAGCTCGGGAAGTATTAACTTCTCTTCCCGCTGATAACTATTTTGTCTCCCGCGAGATAGTTTCGGCATTTAAATTCCGTTTTGGACATAAAAATTTTATCAAATTGAATTATGTCCTGTTTCAAACGTGCAAACAGCGGCAAGGGGGGTCAATTTCTGCTCTAGCCACAGGAATTGAGAGATTGACGCAATCCGCGTTTTCGGAATATCCAATTGATGTTCGGGATCATATATAAAATATGGTTTTTAAAGAGAAAGCTCCAATGTGCAAACCTGGGATAGTGGAGTCAGTTACTGTGGTGTGAACAATTACTGTCTCTTTGGTTTGTTTTCGGGCGTCATTAACTTTATATTTATCGAATACGACGAATTAAATGTTTTCATGCAAAAATAGACAAAACAAAAGAATAAAAAACTTTCATATGCCTTACTCGATAAACACAAAGTTAATTATGTCAGTAAACAAACCAAAGGCATAGCAATGTGTGTAGCAATATGTCGCAATACAAATTTTCCAATGTTTTAAAATGTTCCAAACGTTTCAAACTGTAGCATTGTTTATGAAAAGCATATGTTTCGTTTCCCACCCATTATATCATCTAAGTAAGTAATGTGAATTTTTAAAAGGTTCAAAATTTATTGCGTGAATATTTTTTGAAGTCACTATAATTCTTAACACTTAATAATTCTACACTAAATAATTCTAATTCTCGATAAACTATCTGTTGTATTTGATTCTTAGCTAAATAATAAAAACGTAGAAAATTAAGCTTTCACTACAAAATAAAATAGAAATACGAAGTTAGGGTCACTCACGTCCCCAGCATGCCAGTGAAGGATTAAGAATACTTAACCATACAGCGTGATGTGTAAAACAGAATATTTCTTGAAATTAATTCTGTAGAAATCAAATAAGGTACAATCTTTTTCGTTTACGCAATACTCACTGTAATAATGTAGTACTAACATAAATTTATATAAACATATATGTAGTGTTTGTTTCACTTTACCCAGAAGTATAAGAGAAAAAACCAAAACAGAATATAAAAAAGAAACAAAATCAGTAATATACAGGGTGGACCACGTAAAGTGAGCTGAATTTATTCTGATGCTAATGGTTCGACGAGAAACTTTTTGTGCTAAAATAACATGGTTTTCTTTCTTTCCGAAGTTATCAAGGTTTTTTTATACGTAGACCTAGCGTATACTGATTGTACGATATTACTCTTCAATAAAACCAAATAAAACCAAACGTGTAGCAGAATCTTTTTAAGTATAACAAATTTAACAGGATTTCCAGTTAGAAACGAATAGAGAATAAAAATGTCGAGTTGCAGGTTAAGGATTAAGAAAAAATCGGACGAGACAAGAGGAATGTGAAATGAAGGAGCTGAGTAATGGAAGGGATTGAATAGGTCGAGAGGTAGGAGAAGATAAGAAACTAGACAGCTATACACCTAGCGGTATAACGAGAACTAGGAAGAGAATCACGAGTGGCAAAGAAGAACCAATAGTTTATGTGGAGAAAAGGGGAGAAATTGTCTAAAATTATCTGGGCATCATGTCTGGTATTATGTTGCAATTTACTGTTTTATTGCCATTTTTTAAATAGTGAATGTAACATGTATTGATAAGGATATTATAAATATCCCGAATATAATAATCATGCGTATGCATTTGCACCTGGTTACAATCGTTATCTTGTCAAACAAAGCAGTAATATACGATTGGATATTTTAGATAATGAAAGTTACAATTTTTGATAAATTCTCGGAACGTGATAAACGTGATAAACAATAAATTTCAATGAAACTGTTATTTATAGCTTATTGTATACCTTATACACTGTGGTGCATAATTTTAATATCAGATCAATTTTGAAATATTTCTGGTTTTTGGACAATGGTACATAAAAGTCAATCATATTGGATAACGTAATGGATTGAACTTAAAGGTGTTGTAAAATATTTCGGGCATTAATGTTAGATACAGTCGGTATACAAAGTATTAGTGCACCTTTTTATAATTGCAATTGGTGGTCATGATAAAAGAATTAAGAAATTATGTTTCTTCAACTGTTTTATCCAGGCCTATAATGAAAATTTAAAAAATGCATTTTGTATATTTCGTTAACTTATATATGATGGCGGTCATATATTTAAGACCACTTGAAAAAAGGTGTAGCTTTTTCGAAACTGGATTAAATGATATATTTTAGATGATCAAGAGTCTACTAAACAATGACTAAAATGCTGTTTTAAATTTTGATATTACTTGGAACGCCAAAAGAAAATAGAAAAAACTCTCGTTCTTTAATAACTTTCTTATCTGAGTCTTTTTTTGAGGTATTTAGATTTTTGCCGCCCTAGGCTAATACATTTTTGCCGTCTCGCAATGACAAGGAAAGATAAGAGGAAGGATAATCGTAATCATAGATACATATCATTTATTATATAAATCTTGTTCCCCGTCCTCACAAGATGTCAATTTCCATCAAGTGATTCATAATATAATATATAGGAAATAATTAATAGTTTTCGTTTAATTCGTAATAATCAAATGTAAAACAGCTTAAAGTCACATAATTTTTTACTGTATACAGAAAAACTTAAAGCGGGATTTTCCTCAAATACTCAGCTACCAACGCCCTAGGCTATAGCCTATTTAGCTTATACCTAAATCCGCCTCTGTTCGTAGATCTCGGTAACATATACATATGTATGCATGGTAAGAATTGCATCGAAATCGGATAAACTTGATATGAACTGCAAACGATTCAAAAGATTACGGAGATCGCAGTTTCGTCACGATTTTTGATACTTTCGACCAATAACTGTTAGAATTTTGCAGCTTTTTTAATCTTTGAATATTTATAACTTGACTCTGCATTAACCGGTTTAGATGACATTTTTAACATGCATGTAACTTACCGAGACCTACAGAACGCACTGTTTCGTATATATACACTCATACACGAAAGTATTCGAACGCTGCGTTTGTTGCGTCGGCGTTCTACAGTGCGTGTTGAATTTCTTAACAGAAACTAACTGAACTCCACTGAATGTTCAGAGGATTCCGAAGTTTCTAAAACAAATATCGTTTAACTTGGCTGCATGAATGCCACAACAGTTTGAATAGCTTGAAACGGTATACACTCATACACGAAAGTATTCGAACCCTTAACATTCACTTAATAAAATATATGTGTTAAACTGAAGCATTTGATATAATACGACACATACAACCATAACGGATGGATCTTAAGACTGCGTAAGCAAAATTAGAAAATAATTCAACAACATATAGCGTTTTTACAGTACATTTATTGTAAACACGTACCAGAAATGGCTCACAGAAGTATTCGAACGAAACAATTAATAGTTATTTAAATTGAACGATTAAAGTTTTTAACAGGAAGTTGATCCACCTTTTACTTTTGTAACAGCCCTAAGTCTGTTATCCATTGAGTGGACCAACTTAGAAGTGACATTTGCATGTATTGATTGCTATATTTCAATAATATTTCGTCTTAACACTTCTTTCGAAGTAATAACCGTATTTCTTAATCGTTTTTCTACTTCATCTCATCAATGTTCAATGGGGTTTAAATCAGAACATTCTATAATACCCATTCTTTGACTATTTTAGCGGTATGCTTCGGATCATTGTCAGTCTGAAACCAATAATCGCTAGGTGAATTCAATTTTGATACACTGCTTTTTAAATTTTTTTGCAAAATTTTTAAGTATTTCGAATGTCCATTATCCCATCGATGAACACAAGGTTTCCCACCCCACTAGATGCCATGCAGTCCTAAACTAATACAGATCCATCATTATGTTTTATAGTCGGTCGTAGATTTCGCGGTCCTAATCCTGTGTCCTTTTTCCTCCAAACACTTTTACGTCCATCGCTACCAAAAACGTTAAATTTACTCTCATCAGAGAATAATACTTTGTCCCAGAATGAATTATTTTCATAAATAAATTTTTCGGCGAATTTTAAACGTACAATTTTACTTTTCTTGCTAATAAATGGCTTTCTTCTTGGAACACACAGAATTAGAACCGCGAAATTTACGGCCGACTATAAAACATAATGGTGAATCTGTATTAGTTTGGGGCTGCATGGCATCTAGTGGAGTGGGAAACCTTGTGTTCATCGATGGGATAATGGACATTCGAAATACTTAAAAATTTTGCAAAAAATTTAAAAAGCAGTGTATCAAAATTGAATTCACCTAGCGATTATTGGTTTCAGACTGACAATGATCCGAAGCATACCGCTAAAATAGTCAAAGAATGGGTATTATAGAATGTTCTGATTTAAATCCCATTGAACATTGATGAGATGAAGTAGAAAAATGATTAAGAAATACGGTTATTACTTCGAAAGAAGTGTTAAAACGAAATATTATTGAAATATGGCAATCAATAGATGCAAATGTCACTTCTAAGTTGGTCCACTCAATGGATAACAGACTTAGGGCTGTTACAAAAGTAAAAGGTGGATCAACTTCCTGTTAAAACCTTTAATCGTTGAATTTAAATAACTATTAATTGTTTCGTTCGGATACTTTTGTGAGCCATTTCTGGTACGTGTTTACAATAAATGTACTGTAAAAACGCTATATGTTGTTGAATTATTTTCTAATTTTGCTTACGCAGTCTTAAGATCCATCCGTTATGGTTGTATGTGTCGTATTATATCAAATGCTTCAGTTTAACACATATATTTTATTAAGTGAATGTTAAGCGTTCGAATACTTTCGTGTATGAGTGTATACCGTTTCAAGCTATTCAAACTGTTGTGGCATTCATGCAGCCAAGTTAAACGATATTTGTTTTAGAAACTTCGGAATCCTCTGAACATTCAGTGGAGTTCAGTTAGTTTCTGTTAAGAAATTCAACACGCACTGTAGAACGCCGACGCAACAAACTTGGGATCAAATCCTCGTCCACGGCAACCTCCTTACGAGACACAAGCTGATCAGTCCACCCACCGTGAATCTCATGAGGTGCGTGGTGAGCAACGCGGAGTGACGGTCGGTCGCCGACTTTATCATTTATTACAATCTATAAATGATCTACAATAAATATTTCTAATGCGTTTTCAACATAAAAATGTTTCTTCACTTTCGGTTAGTTTCGATTTAAAAATGTCCAGATGTTATTTGTACTTTGGTTACATACACTATTATAGCATAACAATTATATGTATATTATATTAATCAGATGATCAATTCTTGAAAGCTCTATCAATTTATCATAGGAATTTCACACAATTTTCTCTTGTTTTACTTACATTGTCACTTATCCTGAAACATACGATATAAATAAAAATAACTACTCGATTACTGTTAGTAATCGATGGATTACCACATTATCACAAATCATAATAATATGTTAAAAGTTAAAAAGCATACAATATCACAGCAACTTGTTTAATACTGTAAGTTTCGCTTACGTAAGAGATTACAATATAAACAACTTTTGAGTATCGGAATATGATTACGGTATCATACTATTTACGGATAAATAGTATTAAAAAATGTATGTATCAACAAATTGATGAACACAAAAGTAAAACCCAAAAATGTAAATATCGTCAAATACGACGGATAATATTAATTATGATTTCGAATAATTGTGTGTGCCTTTCATTAACAGTGTTACAGATATATTCGGGTAATTAGGTATTTTAAAATGAAGATTTACTGAAAGTGTTAGAAGACTCCAATTACCGAACAAGTATTGCAATATAGTAACTCCAATTAGGTAACAAGATCGAGACACAAAACTTACCGCGGAGATTGTTAAAGATTGGTCGCTACAGAACACATTCCAAACCAATTAAATTCTCCTGCACAGTCTCCCAACTTCAACCCGTAACCGGTATTGTCCCACTTTTGTTACATAAGCGGTGTTGCAGAGTCCGAGAGACTCCTCAACAAAGTGATTCGATATTATTAAACTTTTAGTTTCTAATACAAACTGGCATCGAGCATATTTTCTTCATTTATTTGAGAAAATACTTCTTGTGTGTACATCCCCAGACACTACGACACCGGTTATGTGCCAAGGTAATTAAAAATTCTTGGGAACCATTAGATTCAAAGTAACGAAAAATTAATATTTACAAGGAAAACCTTTTGAAACATATACAATGGTAAATAAATTTATTGAATGATATTCGATTATAAACAATTTCTAACAGTTTAGTTGCATCAAGGCAATTATCTATTGCAATTGAAGTTTAAAGCGGACAAATAGAATATTATATGCAGAACTCTATTAATTAATAAAGAAAAATCTGTTTTAGTTACTCACATATTCTCACTTTTCATTCGTATTTTTACATTAATTTGCATCTTTAATCTCTTCACTTTATTTGATATATAGTTTTCAATTTTGCACTTTGTTTAAAAATTTTGTGTTTCCAAGATATACGTATAGTATGATATATACTCTTTTGACCATCAATGTACGTATATGTAACGTACGGAGAATCTTCTCACGAATTTTCTATATTCCTTTCTGAAGGCATGCGTCAGGCTGGCGCCAGCCAGCCGGGGGTGCATTTGTATATCGTGAGTCGAGTACCTCCGAGGGGGTACCACGACGAACGTTTTGGAATCGGACCACATAGGAACGCCCTCACCACCATTTTTCCACAAAAATCTCACTATATAAAGGGCTCAAACGCGACCGGGATTTGGGCTAGTTTCGAGACATTCGTCGAGGCGTAAACATTAGTAAGATCGAGTTCAATTCTCCTTCGAGCAATCTCCGAGGTAACAACCTAAAGTCAGAAGCCCCTGCCGGTTCAGTGCGAGAAACTGAGAGCGCGTTAGAGTCCGCGAACGCTCACTTACAATTGTTAAAACTCAACGCGTAATAAATTAGTTTCTACCAGTTCTCTTTCGTTTCTAGTTGAATCATTTCCATCTCCCGTTTCAAACCAGTAGTTGGTATAACCCACCAAGATATATCTTAACCGCTCGAGGTAATATCTTTATTTCTTTTCTAACAAAGTTACGAGGCACCCTAATACCAATTTCTCCAAACACCTTATCCTAACCTTAAAGGTAGCCACCCGTGTCGAAGTAAACATCGGCTGGTCTACGCACCTCATCCAAAAATTCCAATTGCATGCAACCTCCGGCCACCCAAACTGCCTGGCCCTCGGCTCGTAACACATAATATATGATCTTCTCGTATTCATTGAATTTGCATTGAATTCAATTTTTATAATTGGAATAATGGAATTTTACATATTCCACTGCTTTACCTTTTCACAGTTAAAATACAAAAAATAATTCAATTCGGAAATTTGACTTCTTGTTAAAATTACATTTCACCACAGTATAATAAGTACATACATGTATATAGATTCAATGAAGATTTGCATACATTTAGACGAATTTATTTTTATGCGCACAAGCTATTCCATAAAAACACAATTCATGTCATAATGTAAATACAATACTAAATACATAAATAGGTAACATAATAGGTTCATCATAAATTCCATGGGGTTTCACGCACCTCAGGTCTCACTTTCACAAATTCGTTAGAACTGTATTCTGCAACGGCTTCCTTACTCCTCTGATAACCTATAATTTTAAACGGGATAGTAACGCTATCAGTTAATTAATACTATATATAATAAAAATTTATAAATACTATAAATAATACTAAAAATATTAGTACTATACAAAATAAATGAATATAATAATGTAATATTACATTAATTACTGTATTATATTATATAAGTATATTAATATTACAATTGCAGAGATACAAATGTAATTGTTGTACAGCAGTGTGATTTCGGTGTTTCTCATGGTGGAGGGGATAATGACGTGCTGCTATTATAGCAGCCCTCTCCTGCTCCCAACCGTGAAAAGCACTGAAATCTCACTATATCTAGCAACACTGTCCAGACTCACTCTCAGTGTAATCAGAAAAAATAACTACGCAAGACGACGCATGCACGGTAGTCCCGCACAGCGGCGTGGTGCGTCTACCAAGCGTAATTACAATTCTGAACTACGATCGGACAGAGGCGCTACGTAACGTCGCCATCGTAGTTCAGAATTACAATCTTCATCACCTCATCATTCACCTCGAGTCTAGAATTTCAAGAGACCTCATCTCAGTAGACAAGGATAACAAATGATTGCAGAGAAAAGGAAAGAGGCGAATAAATAATCGGACACATAAATATTTGGGCACCATTTAAATTGGAATAGCGTTCTTAAAATTTTACCAAGTAACTTTCTTTAGATGGTATGACTAGTCCCCCAGTCTCGCATAACGAAAATTTAATATACAGGGTGTCCCGAAAATGTCTCGTAATCCGGAAATGGCGGGTTCCTCAGATCATTTGAAGCAGCTTCTTCCTTTACAAAAATTTTCTCCGCGGCACCGTTAACAAGTTATTAACGAAAAACAGTGACCAATAAGAATCGAGTACGGCTGACGCGAGGCGGCCCAGCCAACCAGCGCACGAAGCCCAGTTCCGCTCATGGGCTCGGTCACCTCGCGCCAGCCGAGCTCGCCACTTATTGATAATTGTTTTTCGTTAATAACTCGTTAACGGTGCCTCGGAGAACATTTTTTCAAGGAAAAAGTTGCTTTGAATGACCTGAGGAACTCGCCACTTTCAGATTGCGAGACATTTTTGGGACACCCTGTATATACAGAGTAAAACCAATTCAAGTCGATCCAGTCAAACGTATTATACAAACTTTTGATTATGTTGAACAATTTTTCAAATAAAAGTTGAATGATTTCAGGGAACACGTAGTCTGATGCTTAAAGGAGATATGGAAGTCAATTTCGTTTTTCTAAATAAAATCATATATTTTTTGTTGCACCAATCAAAGAGCTCGTTATTTTCTACATAAATGTACTAACCTTTTTATTGCGAAGGATCATTGGTTTAGAAGATATTTTAAGATTACTATATTTAGACTATTATTAGTCTGTAGAAAGTATATAGAAAGTATATAGACTATTAGTAGTCTGCACAATAGTAATGTTTACTTATAAACATCCATCAAAATGATCCATGATATTTCAAATGTTAATAGCATTAGCTATTTCTTAATATTAAACCTAAAATATTTTATAAGACAACTTTCATCAAGAAGCTTATTATTATGGATTGCTTATTAATAAATTCAATAAATGTATCATAATTTTATCAATCGCTTCCTTTGGTGGTTTCAAGTTGCCAAATATCGTTGGATCGCCTGAAACATAAAGATTTGTAATCAAAACTTATTCGTGAATGTAGAAAAACAAAGCTAATTTAATAACTAAAATAAACTAACAAGCAGAGCACAAGGTATTGAGGTCGCTGATTTTGTTGAGACTTCGTACATTTATAGGCCACCTGAAACTTGAAACAAGCCACCTGAATCACTTTCTTATTTTTATTAATAGAAAAATAGTGTCGGACAATAGTTGTTCGATTTCACGGGTACATAATGTCGTATCGATAGTTTTTTCTTTATAAGTGGAGGTGTAGAGGAGATATGAAGGTTAAACTTGTGGTTTTCTTTCTTTGTGGGATAATATTGTTTTCTATGTATATATTTTTTGATAGAGCCTTTCGAGACGAATATAATGATGTATAAATGAAGATCGTTCAAGGTTACAAAAGATCAACTATAATAGAAAATTTTCAATTCACTTCTATGCTGAAGTCACATGTCTTTTCTACATGTTGGTGTTTTGCGGATATCGCTTTTGTAATCGTTCAAGCGCATCACTGAATGCAAATAAGCATTGAATCACAGGCATTCTCGGAGAACGAACTATATATACCGTAAAAAAAATTGTCTATTTGCATTCGGGATTACGCGAAGTAATAAATTAATCACTTCTGATGCATTATCAGTTTGACGATAGAAATATAAGGGTATCTCTTCCAAGCGATTAACATCACCAGCTCAGTGCAACGTCTCGTATCGTGATCGATGAACTTTCGCTGAACCGTATTTATTAGAACAATAATTAAACCGATTAGAATAATCGAGGCGATAGAAAGATCGTGACTCGTTGCATAACGCTGACGAAATGCAGAAGCTTTCGCTGTCGTTTTTGACATTTGCCGTAGCCGCACTTTTTATTGCAGTGTTTCCATGCAGTGAGGCTACTGATGAGGTCCTCACGGACATTTCAGGATCGACCAAGAACGAAAGCACAGAGTCCAAAGGTGAATATTATGCTTGCTTCGAGAATTAGTAAGATTATGATTATTACATCGTTGTAACAACAATTTTTAATAGTCGAGGTTCTAGAAAATTCGTTTCTGAAAAAGAGCGGTTATTTTGCAACGGAGGACACAGGACCTTTGAAGCTGTATAAACGCCGGGAAACATGGAACGCTGTTCGAAAGTTTTGCCTCATGAAAGGAGGTATGGCTAGTGCAATCAGGAAAAGTGTCTTCGCAAGGTAACGCATGCGCAAGGAGTCCCATAGAGCGGCGTGAATCGTTTACCGGGTGTAAATTGTAATTCTAAACGACGCCTTACGCCGCTGTGCGGGACTCCCTGCGCATGCATCGCCTCGCGTGGTCACTTTTCCTGACTGCACTGAGTATGACAAAGCCACGGCATGTTTGCAAAGGAAGAGAGTAAAGGACATTCATCTTATAGGTCAGTTGGTCGTGATCGATTCCGCGCAGAAGCAAGCCATTTTGAGAAGCCGGCTGGCTAGAGAGTCATTGAGAGCTCTCTGGGTAGGCTTCCACGATCTGTTTGAGGAAGGATCGTGGACGACTGTGACCGACGAGTTGGTCGATGAATTGGACTATTATCCGTGGGCTAAAGGCGAGCCCAACAATTCCGGAAACTTACAACACTGTGCGATCATCTGGGGGACTAATATAACAGATGGGATGGACGACTACAGGTGCGATGGCAAGTTTGCGTTCGTCTGCAAAAACAAATCGTGTTAACCTCTTGCCCTACGATTTAAGTTTCAATAACGTGTGCCACAAAAAACAACAGGGCACACGTCTTACGGAACGTAAATTCATGCTAAAGTATAGCTGGTTTAATTTTGTGAGGAGTTTGATAAATGATTTCGAACGAATTATTAGTGAACAGGAAAGGTTTAATATAAGTTTCAATAGTCTTATAATTTTATAGGTTATAATAAATTTTAATTCCAATTTATAATAATTTACAGTAAATTAGTAGTCTCCGACCATATGGTATCCTTCAAAGTATTTTGGTACATGTAATGGGACTTTACATCTTCTACACTTCTACGCTGTTTCGCTACGTTGTTCATGTCTGGTACAAATTCCTCAGAGTTACTTTGATTTCAATGGTGTCGGGTTCCATAGTTTAAAAAGATTTCAGTTATTGTATATTTTAATCGAAGGTCTACCGAGACCGCTAGAATTTGCAGGCATATTGGCTATAAAAGTCGGTACCTTTAGACCGCGGCATACTTGCAACACCTCCTTTAACCTTTACAGGACCATAAGATTGCTGAGAGTAAATATTAGTATGTGACTGTTTATTTTAGTTCGTTCGGACGTACAATAAATAAAAATCATAAGGAAAATACATAACAATGTGTAGTTTTTTTGGAATTTTATGGAAAATATTTTTCCCAATGGACGATAAAGGTAACACAAATTCTGGTTAGGCCTACTATGCCTTGTCTTTCATTTATTGGTTTATTATAACAAAATGTTAACGAAAATAATACAAAATTATGAAATAAAATTACTATACAAAATGATGTGCTAATTATGATATTCTACGGAGCAATTTCTTTTGTGAAGCAAAGATGAACATTGCATATATTATGCGTCCTTTTTCTATGTAGCGTTTAGTACAATTTGCACATCTTTTCATTTTTCCCGCCTTTTGCATGTTACTGGCAAATTGCGTTTTATACCAAAAATAACCAATAATTAAATATGACAATCACCAATTTAAAAATGGGCAAAAATGTTTCCCTTCGTCGTGAAGAGGTTAACCACTTAATAAAACAATTAAGGACATATGACCCAGTTCTACAAAACAAGCGAGAGTACTTTCCTCGCACATAATTATTGTTAAATGATGTAAAACAGAAAACCCAAAACCCATATTCTCTATTCTAACACGATCCTAACTAACTTAGTTTATATTTAGCCCGATTGAGACGCACCACGACTCCCATTTCAGGCCCAATTATCTGACCACGTATCTCATGTGTGGTAATCATTTCTGGCCCGATTATCTGATCACGTCTCTCATACGTGGTAATCATTTCTGATCCGATTATCTGACCACGTATCTCAGACGTGGTTGTAGAGCAAGGGGTTACACTTCAAATCACCTTACTGCTCTCAGTTACGTTGCTTTTAAGACGTGATTATATCGTAGTTTGAAACAATATCTTATGTAACAAAATTATTAAGATTCGTTAAGATGTACAGTAAATTTTTTCTAGTAGTCTCGCAGCTCAGAATCGAAAATAAACAACTCAGGCAATTCAGTCACGATACCTCGAGCCTCACGGCTTATGGTTGTTGACACATCGTGAGACAGAGAAAGAGAGGGAGAGAAAAAAGAAAGAGAGGGATAGAGAGAGACTAAACGAGAAAGAGAGTGGAAGGGCGAGAGAGAGAGAGAGAGAGAACGAAAATCGAGACAGTCGGCAAACTAAAAAGCCAGCAACCAGCATATCGGTGTACATTAATGCAAATACACAATAATGCTAGAATAGAAACGATGGCTTAACTTTTTTTATTTCTAGCTTCTTATACATGAAAATTTGTGTAACATATTGGTGAGATTCTTTCAGTTAAAATGACACCAAACGCAACATGCTTTTTATAGACCATATTTATTCAATTATATCCTGATTGATTTTGTTTTATGTACATTAGAAAACTGTAACATATTTGGTCTCATTTTAATCAGATAACTATCAGTAATATGTTTAAAAAAAATTCAGTTTTAAAATGTTAACATTAAAAAAGTTATGTTACTGTATTATGAATTGACATTCCGGGAATCCTAGTCAAAGGAGCCCTGTCACGACCGCATCACACGCTTGACCGACTCCGTCGAATCTTCATAGCATAAGCGTAGGAATAACGCATATAGGTGTAAGAATAGCACAGTGACAATCCAAGCCAGCCCATCACATGGATTATTAGGGAGAATTTGCTGTATTTTGAATTAAAAAATTTCGATCCATACACAGACGGCGAGACATCTAAAACGGGCCACCTAAATAATTCGCTTGCTAGTAATGATAGAAAAAAGAATCAGAGAAAAGTTGTTTGACTTTGAGGGATATATTGGGTTGGCAACTAAGTAATTGCCGATTTCAGTTATAGATGTCTCTCACTCCCATTTTTATGATATCCGTAAATGTTATATTATAAAATTATTATTATTATTATTGTGTTATTTTTTATTATCCGTGAATGAAACCAGGACAATGCTAGGCCGCACACGTCTTTCTCCACTCGGCAAGAATTGATGGATATTGGTTGGGAATTGATGTTACATCCACCATATAGCCCTGATCTCGCGCCATCGGATTACCACTTATTTCGATCCCTGGACAACTCCCTTCGTGGTAAAACTTTTAATGATGATGACGCTGTAAAGTCTCACTTAACTCAGGAAGGATCAGACTTTCTACGAGCGTGGAATTTTCAAGTTGTCAGAGAGATGGCAAAAGTTCATCGAACAAAATGGAAAATACATATATACAAAAATATAATACATATAATACAAGTAAAAAAAAAATTTTTGTTTCATTGGACAAATCGGCAATTACTTAGTTGCCAACCCAATACAACACGGTACGGTACAACCGGTTTCAAAGAGACGCAAAATTGCAAAACGCCGATGTTACGCGCGAATACAATTGACTGCTTGAGGAACTACAGTAAATTCTCCTTAATTGACGGTCAGATCGTGCATAAAAATGGACAATATGGGCTCGTTTTTTATAGTTGTTGTCAATCGGTAATTATAAACCTTATCTCGAATCTCCTCGTCCCAAATTGTCTATTTTTGTGTACAATTTGAGCATCAATTGGGGAGAATTTACTGTACTTCTTCAAGAAACGAACGCACGAACGTGATGGAAATCGCCTCCGCCCACGGAAGGAAATCTCTACGCGCCGGTGCGCAGACGCGTACTCGCGAATTCCTTAACCTTCTTGACACGACAAATGAGAACGCGAATGTTACATTTCTCCTTTCGAGACGCAATTCCCCGTGCAAAACTTTCGAACGCGATTACAACCTAATTCAACACGAAACGTTCCGTCACCTCCGGTGAAGTGCGGCTTCGGCGAGGCGTGAACCGCCGCAACGCAGGATTCAGAGAGACGACTTTCCTCACACTAAATTTTCCGACCCATCACGCGAAAGGAAAATCACGAAAGATTACAAAGACCGACTCGCCATGTTCCTGACAGATCGTCGGCCTGGTAGTAACCCCGAAGGCACGCGACACTTTGACTGGGCACTGGGTTAGTTCGCAAGCGATTTACAAAACGTCGGAACGCGACATGCGTTCGCTCGGCAGTGGTTTCTCGCGGTTTTCGGCAACGATCGCTCTGGTAACCGATCTCAATGAAATTTTTTGTAGTGAATCCAAACTGAAAATCACTTGTGTTATGTTCAAGCATTTGCGTGAATGGGCATTATTTATAAAGATATTTAATGTTATGTGTATAGATATCGAAAACAAGAAACGAAATCCACATATTGCAATGGCTATATGGGTATCGCATTGGGCCACAAATCCAGAGAATGTGGGTTAGATTTTTTCGGCGGTTATATTTTTCTCCCTTTATTATTGATGATGAATTAAATTCCTGTAAAACTCATTTTAACGTGGATCGAGAAATTCAGTGACATTCTGTTATAACTATTGAACCATTGCAAAGATATTGTAATGAAATTTTCACCAAAAACATTTAAAAAATAGTTATTTTTAACTATAGATAATTAAATTTTTTTCATTTGTTAAACAATAATTTTTAATTAATTTTCATTGACATTTTTGTGAAAAAAGAATTGTTTAAATATAATGTTACAAACTATTTGTAACATTAAAATAGTAACGTACCTGGAATTACATTTACATACAGAGAACTTTTTCTGGGACGCGTACTTTATTGCACCCAAGCTGGTTACGAGGACCCACTAGTAATTCCAGGTACGTTCGTATTGTAATGTTACAAAGTGTTCCGCGTTAAAAGCATATAAAAGCTATCTATATTAATAAAGCATACGCGACTCGACCGCTCGAACCAACACACCGTCCCTACCATACAATAGATTCCGAAAATTACCAAACGACCCCATCTGTACTGCAAGCGTCTTTCCACAAACAAATAAGCGACCGTAGCAATAGTATCTAATTATCCGAAAAGCCGTTGTTTCCTGCCTGTAATATTTCCTTCAACGCTGCCTACATCTGGTCACCAAAATTCTTTCACCGTTACGTATTCCCTTTACCTTCTGCACAACACCAATTACCCAAGGCAATATCTTTTTCGCCAGTCTTATTACCTGCGACCGTCAACCTTCGAGACACGCGGATTCTTCGCGAGATTCGCTCGCAGGTACGATTCATACCTGCAAGTGACTGTTAGTTCGGGGCGGTCACTCAAAACGACCGCTTCCCTTTCTAGATCCGGAAAACTTGAAAAAACATTGAATCCTAGTGTCTCATTAAAAACTTCACACCCCTAACGAATCTTCTTAAAAGTCAAAACAGACAACGAACTTCGGTCAAGACTTCGTCGATAGTCTCACCATCAACTCAATTCATTCTAAGCCAAGTACAGTTAGCCACCCTAGCGTTAAAAACATTCTTTATCAACCTACCATCCGTATTACTCGAAAGAGTCATAGGGAATCGCACAGACTCGGTGTCATACACGATTGAATCGGAGACTTACGACCTCCGTAGATCTAACAGTTCACTGTTCGATCTCACCGGGAAAACGTGAACAAACATAAAGATTGTTTCGTTTATCTATATTTCTCATGTTATATGGAATAATTTAAAATTTTAAATATCTGTCGATTTACAGATGAAGAAGCGTTCTGCAATACCGACTGGAACACAGAGAGATTATCTTAGATATCTTTAACCTCAAAGTAACGTAACGTTGATATCTTTAAAACGTAATAATTTGCAATCTGGTTCATCTTGGTTTGTAACTTTTACAGAATTATGTAGAGGAAAATATCTTGAAAATATACCGTTTGCCCGAAACCGTGATTCCTTGGGTGTCAAAAGATATTCCTTGTCAAATGTAAAGAATTTTTACACTTTTTCTATTTTATTAAACCCTTATATTTTTTATATGTAGGATACAACAAAAATCTTAATTTAAGTTACTGTTTCCAAACGAGAAATATTGCCTCCTCTCTAATGTTAAAAAAGAAAGCAAAGGAAAAACTTAATTAGGTTCGTCAGGACATTTCGAGAAAAAGAAGCATATTTTTTGGCGTCAAATGTAGTGTTCAAAATGTTCAACTTTAAATTGTCGTATCTATTACAATTTATGATCATTTTTATTAATATTTCCACTTTCGAGGGTAATGGACATTTAACAAGCGATAAAAATTGACTGGTCATCAATATAAGAAAATTAGGTTTTTGTCAAAAAGTAGATCCGGCCCACTGTGCGCCGGTGCGACGTGTCACGGCGCTTCTTTGTTTTGATGTGGATACTCTTTGATGTGGATACTAATGTAGAGAAACAAAAATGTAACCGTGAGAGAGAAAGTGTCGAACTACACACATACACGTGCTAAAATGACTTTCACAGAAATTTAATTCTCTATGAAAAATAAAGGAAAAAACAAATTTAACTGTAGGTTAAAGAATCCAATAGCTCAAATTTTTTTTTAGGTGATAGAGGGACTAGAGTTTATACTAGATGATGATTGGAATGATTTTTTTTTAAATTTTGCTATTACTTGGAATGACAAAAAAATAAATGTCTCTCTTATCTGACCCTATAACGAAAATTTACAAGATGCCTTTCGTAGATCTCGGTAACTTATATGTACGTTGAAAATTTTATCGAATTCGGTTCACGATGTTATGAGTTGCAACAAATTAAGGATCACAAAGATCGCAATTCTATCACGATTTTAACCGAAAACAGTAAAAAATCAGCAGTTTTTTAAATCCTTCAATGCCTTTGGTAAAGACTGTCTCTACCATCGTAACAAACGGAAGAGTGACGTCACATTTCTGCAACGTCAGAATACATACCTATCTTCCCCCGTTTATTTAATTTTGCTGGTGTAAAGTACGGAGAATCTTCCCACGAATTTTTTATATTCCTTCTTGAAGGCATACGCCAGGCTGAGGCCAGCCAGCAGGGGGTTCATTTGTATATCGGGAGTCGAGTACCTCCAAGGGGACGATGAATGTCTCTGGAATCGGACCACATAGGAACACCCCCACTATCATTTTTCCAGAGAAAATCTGACTATATAAAGGGCCCAAACGCGACCGGGAATCGGGCTAGTTTCGAGTCATTCGCCGACGTGGAAACGCTAGTAAGATCGAGTTTCAATTCTCCTTCGAGCAATCTGATAGGTAATAAGACACATCAAGTCGGAAGCCCCCGCCGATTCATTGCGAAAAGCTGAGAGAGCGTTAGAGTCCGCGAACACTCACTTACAGTTGTAAAACCCAACGCGTAATAAATTAGTTTTTACCAGTTTTCTTTGGTTTCTTTGTGTTAGTGCACAGCACTAATATCTTTATGAGCCGGACGTGCATAACCGGCTGTTTTTCGAGCCCAGGTTTTTTGAGAAATCGTTTCGGTCCCGATGGCCGGGACTAGTCATAAAGCAGGAAAGGTTCCGAAGGGTCAGCCTGACATTGTTTTATGACGGTCATGCCTGGAGGAGCTTTCCTGTCTTTGCCGGGGCCCTGCGGCCGTCTGCTTTGAGACGGACCAGCTGATTGGCTATTGCCAAAATCGGGCAGGACCAATCGGCGAGTGATGTGGGTGCGTTGGAGGGATGGTGGTCTGCTGCGAGCGAGGGTATTCTCTGATAGAGACTAGAGTTCCGATAGAAGTCGTAGCAACAAGACATCCTGACCAAGGGTGTACTGTAGTCAGGGGCTAAATACAAAATAGCAGGCAGAATCCGGCTCTTTATTTTATACAGTCCACAAATCTATAGCGTCATAATTCGTCGCTATTATTGACGACGCTGTGACGCCCCAACACTTTGGTTATATCTTAACCGCTCGAGGTATATCTTTATTTCTTTTCTAACAAAGTTACGAGGCACCCTAATACCAATTTCTCCAAACACCTTACCCTAAACTTAAAGGTAGCCACCCGTGTCGAAATAAACATCGGCTGGTCTATGCACCTCAATCAAATATCCCAATTGCATGCAACCTCCGGCCACACAAACTGCCTGGCCCTCGACTCGTAACAGTGGCATACATAACGCCGATTCTTCATTAATGAAGGAGTCATCTTTATCAGTATTCACCCGGCGTCCTGGACTCAACTTCCAACTGTAAGTCGCTGATGTTTTCCGCTGCTTTGACCTTCCTTCGAGCCGTCATATAATCGTCTAGAAGCATTTAATGGCATACTGTAATTCTACATTTATGGTGTAAAATAATTGTAACTTATCAAAAGCGGCATTTCTAAAAATTCTCATGCTATGTTGGAATCCCGTCCTACGGAAAGGCTTCAATTTTTAAATAGCATTTATTAAACGATTTTGTGTCATTGGCGGCCAATAGCAGAGATCTTCTGCGATCCACGTTGTTGGCATTGTCCAGGCACCAATGTCCATGTTGGCGACTCTACATTATATTGTAATTGTTTAAAATTGAGAGCATAGAGCAAAAGAGAGAGCATAGTGAAACTGATGTGGCATGATTGAATAGCACCCTAGTCGACTGTGACAGATGTTATCATGCAGGGTGTCCCAAAAATTGCTCAAAATCGGGAAATGTGGGGTTCTTGGGGTCAGTTGAAGTTACTTTTTCCTTAGCGAAAATGCAATCCTTGGCTTTGTTTACGAGTTATTAACAAAAAAACAGTGACCAATGAAAGACCGAGCCAATGAGCGGAACTGGGCTTCGAGCACTCGTTGGCTGGACCGCCTCGCGCCAACTGATCTCGTCTCGATTGGTCACTCTTCTTCGTTGATAACTCATAAGCAAAGCCGCGGATAGCATTTTCGCTAAGAAAAAAGTTACTTCAAATGATCGCAGGAATCAACCCTTTCTGGGTATTAACATGATTATGGGACACCCTGTATATGTATATGCATGCTGTGAATACTAATAAACTACTGTTGTAGCCGAAGATTGACCACCAGAGCAATCGCAAATACGTTACGATTTCGGAGCGATCTCCAAAATCACCCTCACCGATCGGTGCTCGCGGATTCCTGTGCGTTAACCTCACGCGACATACGTGAGCGTCGCGACCTAAACATCGCGTCGCTGCTAGGACGATCGACAGGCGTTAGGCACTGGTCGAACGGAACAGACAAATTCGAAGGAAGACTCGTAACGGTTGATAAGCGCACCAATAAAAGGATGCGCTCACAGGTCACAGGCAACGGCAGAACGAGATCGCGATGAACGTCGACACGCAATTTATGACCACGCTCATGATTACGATTACTATTAAGATTTGCGAACACGGCTACGATCACGATTGCGGTTTACGATACAGATAACGGTACGGAATTATATTATAATAAATACGGCTTTTGAACACGTTTTACGGTTTCGACGTACGATTACGAGGATTACTGTATACTGCTTTACTGACTTTTTGTATTGTATTTTGTAAGCGTCACTGTTTAGTAATAAATAGAATAGTTATCAAAACGTACTATATTTATCTGCTTTGATTTAAATTAGATGGGTAAATTTCCATACCACCCAATGAGGTATTACCCTGGCACTTTACTATGTTTTTTTAATATGGGTAAGTTGAAGAGTTGAATGTCGTAGACTAGCGTGAGCTGGAGTCTGCCGAAGTTGACTGGAGCAGATTGACTGCGATTCAGAACTTAGTTGATATGGACAGCGGATTGCTGTTGTTCTCGGCTGTGCTGTTGCACATGGTTTACGAACACTCGTAGATTGGCGGCAGTTTCCTTGGTAACAGGAGCCGTTTGAATCAAGAGACCAGTATGTCGTGTGACTAGAATAACTTGAGATGATGAATCACTAACACTGTATATCACTGTCACGAACACTATTGCCGCTGTTGAAGTGGAATTCACGTTCACAAGTCGTCCACAGTTAAGTGAATCCGGCTCTAAGTACCAAAAATATGCAGGGTGCACAGCGAATGAACCCGATACTAAAACTCCGCGATTACAAAATCTCTCGGGTTGTAACGCCGATTACGCTAAGCGACGGAATTGATTAGTATCGCCGTTCGTCTAATTAAAGATGGTGGACAGCGCGTGCCTGAGATGAATCTCTAGTCTAGAGATTAACTGACACTGACTGACCAATGATCGACGCATGACTAGAGACTAAATGACGATGAACCAACAAATGACAACTGACGAGTGAAGTGACAAGTGACAACTGATCAAGAGAAGCATCGGTTTCGAGTTTTTATACTGTTTCGTGGACAGAAAACTAGAAGCTGATTGGCCAGTAACGCAATGGAAGGGGATGTAAAAGGGGCGTAGCACGCAGCGCCGCAGGTAGCAAGAAACCCTGGACGGGCGACCGAAGCGGTGCGTGCTAGCAACCGTTATAAAGAATGCTGCCGATGAAGGTGTGCATTATTCGAAAGTATAAAAATGACTTTATTACCGGAAAGAAGACGGCTCGAAAAACCGTAATTCGATCAAAAGGTAATTCGTCCCGGAGATGCAGCACGAAAATTCCGTTGAAGAACGGAACAAACATTTTCTACCAACTATTTCGTGTGGTTCGCTTGATAATATTAAATTGTTCACCAGAATGATATTTCCATTTTTAAAAGTACAACAGTTGTTGTGCTCACTGGTTTGTAAACTGAGATTGTGGAAATCAACACGTTTGAATCGTTTGATAATTTCAATATTATTTATTAATGGTCACTTGAAATGTTGATATTTAAAAAAAGGAAATTCATTGCATGTTACCTTTTCAATTATAAAAATATTATATTTTTCTATATACCGTTTCACTATTTATTCCAATATTTTATCGTTATTTTCTAATAGATTCTAAAATGGTTTGTAAAAAATATTCGAATTGAAATGCACTGAAATTATCAAGATACCCATGATTTCTGACATCTTCCGCGATAGGTATCAGATTGTGTACACTGTGAAATATATGTATGTTCAGATCCGTATAATATTTTAAATGTTCTAACAAAATAATATAATAATTCAGACTCAATTTAAATCCAAATATTTTGAATTTGATAAAATGGTAATTGCTACATGCAATAAAAGAAAATTCATATATCTGTCTTTACATAAATTATTCAACAAAACTACTGGGCCGATATAACGTATGAATTGCCTAAATTCTGTTGCTTTTCATCGTTTCAGTTCATTTAAACACCGCAGTTTTCTAAAAAAATTATAATGGCATGCACTTTGCAACAGCTGAAACTTCGTACGTATTACGAATTCAAACAAATCTTGTTGCAGACATATTTTCGACAGCATATACTTTTAGGAAATGTAATAAAAGAAAAATCGATTCTTTAAAAATTCTAAATCAGAATTATTCGATCGGTAAATTAGAATTCTCGAAGAGAGCGTATCAATTTACGTTCTCTTACACACAAAATGCGGATTATTATTCTACTTATATGTAGTTCTTGAATGAACTTTTATATATTTGTATTTTGTAATTTTCATATCATCAGATCACCGTTTATGCAATAAGAATATGCTAATGATTTTCGAAAACAAATGCATAATCATTTATACAGACAACACTGAAATTGGCTATTTAAAGAAAGAAGAAATGTACGCTTGAGATTATATGCAGCTAAAATTATTACACTTAATTAAAGAAAAATTATAACATTATAATTATAAACAAATAATGTTTAAATATTTGTTACAAGCTCGAATAAAAAAGTTGAAAAGCATATTTTTTTATTCTGTTGTCATTCCATCCAAAATTGCAATTTTTGTAAAATTGTACTCATCGTTCCATTTAAAATTTTAACAAAATTCAAGTCGCTCAACTCAATTTTAGAAAAGTTATTCACCAGTCAGTATTACATTTTTTTTTTAAATTGATAGAATTATGATATTTGCTCAGATTTAAAAATTAAGTTTTGCATTAACCTATTACATTTACTTAATTTTGTTAGGATTTACGAAACGTAAGGATAGAGAAAACGTAATTGTAATCGTAGAATTTCACTTTCCAATTTTAATTTAATTAAATGAAAAACTTCAATTTTATTGCATTAAAAAGTTTCTTTGAATATCTTGTAAACTACTACATGTCTGTCATTTTTTTCGAGGATTAACTTCTGCTTTTTCTCCTAATGTATCAAATCTAATCAAATTAACGATTACACAATCAATTACGAACTCTCCTGTTCGTAATTCCCATTCCGGCACTTAAACTTTAATCCGTGGTGCAGGGTGCTTGACGATGTTTCCTCCATTAAGTTTGAAAATTCGTTAGATTCAACGAATGAATCTCCTGATCGTTGCTGACATCTCCAATTGTACGGATTTCTTTTGTAAGAATTTCCGTCATGCCGTGATCCTTAGCGTCACAGTGCCAACAATGCAGGTTGCTTTTACAATTCTTCTCAAAATGTACACATTTTCGATGCAACATTTGTCGACGATTTCAATGTGTCGATGTATAAACATCGTCGGTGAAATACCATGTCGCTAAAAACGAAAATTTACAGACGTATTAGAGTGTTGTGGCCAAGTGGCCAGGATTCATGGCAAGGGAACATGTGCTTAGGTACCCCAACGGTATGGGTCTGTCGTCGGAATTGTTAACAGCCTTACGTCCGTTGCCGAGCACGTGCGGCCCCATCATAACGTCTGCCGGTCCCTAATTACGGTCCAGTCAGGTTCGGTTGGGTCTGCCACTGTTTGGGTACGTAGGCCATCAGCGCGGGATGTTTCGCAGGTGTTCGTTTGCCATTCTCCCTGCTAACTCCCGGCTCACCGTTTTGGGGCCGTCTCACGGTTTTTGGGACTGCAATGATTGGTCCATAATTCCTATTCATAAACTTCATAAAATTATTATTATATTAATTATATTCATAAAATTCATAAACCCTATGTTAAGAAGAGTAAGGAGGACCGAGGTGATCTTAGGGATGACCACGGTCTTCTAGTCAGACACACAAGATTCGCCTTGATTTTCAAGATTCTTGATCTGATATTTGGTAACGTTAGGACGCGGCTATCGCCTGAATCTCACTTCGGGCATTAACTAACGAGCATTAACAAAAGCCAGGGATCACATTTTCGCTAAGGAAAAAGTTGCTTCAAATGACCTCAGGTATCTCTCATTTCGCGGAAATACGATAATTTTGGGACACCCTGTATACGGCTTGGCACGAGGCTATCGTCACGATTTTTGAGGTGCTTACGACAGTAAGATTATTATTAGATTATTATTGAGATATATAAAATTATAAAAAGTATTTTTTTCGATAGAGTAGTCAAGATCCCCTGATCTTATTATTATATATGCCATATTTGGCAGCCTATATTTTCACTCAGTAAAGTCATTGCTAATGATTTCACAAACCTAAATTTTTAAAGTCATTTTTTTAGCATAATGTATACTGTAACATATTGAGCCTTTTGGCACAGAGAACTCTGTTCACAATACTTATTTAAAAAATTAAGACTGATCTCACATAAGCTAAATTGTTTTATCAATACATTGATCATTATATCCGTTGAATTATAATGATACTTTTATTTAATAAATAAATAAAGCAATACAGTATCAGCACTTCCCACCAATAATTTTCTAGAAATCTGAATTCGAATAAATAAATTATTTATTTAAAATTTAATTAAAAATCTTCATCTGTGTGTGTTCATGATCTCCAATGATTAAAGTAATCGGGAAATGATAAACATACTATTGGGGGCAAATTGAGCGAGGCAAACTGAGCTGCACTGGAGAGCAGACGAAAAATGTGTGAACGACGCGACTTAACAATAATAAAACTAACCTGAAACTTCTATATGTCTCAACCAAAGTTTGTCAACCTAGTGATATTATTATTATATATAACTATCTAAAAGTGTTTCAAAGCATTGTTCTCATTCACAAATTGATGAATGTGTTAAACAGTTCATTCAGTATAATTCGTTGATATGCTTAAATTCTAATTTTATTATTCTGTTTTTTTCAGACTCTCATTGCACCATAATAAAATCTCTCCAGTTTTAAAACTACTTTAAGGATATTAAAAAAAAAAAAAATTATATAGAGACTATTAATATAAATTTGTGTTAGTATGTCTTTTTAAGAATACATTTTATATCCCTTTACCAACTTTTGTGGCTTCATTTTTCAATCACAAGAGACTTGAGATATGACAGCGGTATGAATAATAATAATGCACGGAAACTTATAATCTTTTCGCCAAGCTTTCGCCAGTTAACTTCTGGATACTCCTTAGGTAGTTCAAAATGGTATTCGTAACTGCAGTATTTGTAAATCGCCTGGTTGAAGTCAATTGGAAATATGGTTGGAGCCAGATATTATTTTAGCTAAAGGGATTTTTCTGAAACATGCTGCTCTATTCCGCAGGTGCGTGGTGGAGGCCCATGTTACGTAAGGTCCGTTTGGTAGCACGTGTACGCCCTTCTTCTTCTTCTGAAACAGATGTTTCTCTTTTGTCGGTCGTACCTAGTCGGAGACTGCGAATATGACACATCGTGGTTGCAATAACGATTTTCGAACATCTTCAAGATGATTCGCGTTACAATATTTGACGACGATTTCTTAATTTCCTGTCAATATTTAATACGTCGTCGTAGGCTTCTTCTAAGATTTTAACACCTTGCGATACCTTGAAATAAATTCGATAAGATAAACTAAACAAACAATTATCATAGATAGTGCTATTAAACAGTATCCTTCTCCATTTCTCCGATGAAGTCCTCTGCCTGATTCTCGCGTAATTCGCGTACGACCTCACGGGCACAGTATACGAGATGACAAGTACGATTGATATATTGCCGCGAAGTTTCGCCGTCATGAATTTCAAGGCGATCTATTTCGCCCAGGAAATACAATGCAAATTTTTGTCTTAATTCAAATCTCATCTTTGAATGATCGTACATTTGTATTCTAACGTAGACTGCCGTACAGGATCGATGCGCTCGGTGAATGTAATCATAAGGTAATCAGTTTCTGCGCTCTCAGAAATCAAGATTAACCCATTTTACACGGTCTGCGCGAGAGTTACGTGAGAGTCACATTTGCTTGCACCGTTTCTGATAAGCCGTAACTAACGGGAGCTAGTTTATTAGCAATATAATTCAATGCAAAATTACAGCCGAAACAAGAACGATCAGAATTGTTATGTTGTGGTGAGATTAGTGTTTCTGAGCGTATTTACGTACCGATCACGTTCGCGGACTTCCCTATGATTTTTTCGAGTAATAAAGTTAACAATAATAATTCCTCGAGTCAACGTCGCAGGAACAATATCGTATATTTCGGGTTTTCGTGGAGTGCGGCGGAAATGCAAACGAAACAGTGCAGTGGTTACGGGAGGAATCTCCGTAAATGCAAACGCCGACAGTGAGGTAATTGCAATACAATTTTTATCACAAAGGAGTGGTGGATTGCAGGGACAGCGGAGCCGGGTGGACATATTCTGCGCAATCATCAAAAGAAGCATGAGCCGCCAAGTGGGGTGTTGAAGATTGCACAGCCGGGGCTGATGACGGAGGCCATGTGCCTTGTGTCCTTAATGATTAGGGAGTAGACCTGTCACCCTGATTTTCCAAATGACATTTTTTAGCCGTATCCTAGGCACGTGGTCGGCAGTTATTTCTTTTAGGCCTCCATTATTCCGCCATAAACGCCTGACCATAAACGCGGCCCGGTTGTATGCGTGGTTGGGACTCGGCTTATTTAGCGCGAAATAATTCCCAATGGGGAGGATTTCCAAACTTTCCCTCGACTTTCGGACCCCTCTGGTGGTCCCCACCTAGGTCCCAATAATTATTGTTTGAGCAGTCGTCGCGCTGTTTCGAGTCTACCGTGATTGGGTAGCTTTCCTCGCTGCCCACCCCTAAATTAGGAAGAGCAGGGAGGACCGAGGTGACCTGACGGATGGCATTCGGTCCTGTCATTAGATCTGACCTGACCGAAGTTGATTTGAAACATAGATCTAAACTGCCTTGTGTTCCGCGTTAAACGTATATAGAAGCTATCTATATTAATAAAGTATACGCGGCTCGACCGCTCGACCCAACACCGTCCCTACCATACAGTAGATTCCGAAAATTACCAAACGACCCCATCTGTACTGCAAGCATCTTTCCACAAACAAATAAGCGACCGTAGCAATAGTATCTAATTATCCGAAAAGCCGTTGTTTCCTGCCTGTAATATTTCCTTCAACGCTGCGAATACGAAGTTGATTTGAAACGTAGATTCTGAACCGATACGGAGTTGATTTGAAACATAGATCTGATACTGCTTTGCCCTGGGTTGAGTCTAAATCAAGTAAATCATAGATCAGATTCTGGCCCGATACGGAGTTGATTCGAAACATAGATCTGAGTTGCTTAGAGCTGAGTAGAAAACAAGTGAAATGTAAATTCTGATCCGACCTGAGCTGTCCTGAGCTAATTCGAAGTCAAAGTGATACAAGGATCTTAGTAGCACCAAATACAATTGAACAATCTAGAGACTGCGATTCAGATCTCCTGGACAGTTATTTGTTGGAGCTTCCGGTCATTGAGTCGCCATTGACTTATTCGAACGTTCACGGGAACGTTGTTAGTGTAAATTAGTCGGCACACAAACGTGCAAAGTACAACAAAAGCTCGACAGATCTGAGGGTCTACCACGAGCAACAAATACACGGGGTAAGTCGTGATTAAAATCACCGCTGTGATTTTTATTGCGTAAAAAGAGATATTTTTTCATTGTAAATGTTTATGCATTTTTATGTATTTGTTTTTAGTATCACTCGTCGTCGGTGCATGGTATTTTGAAGAACGAATCGATGCGGCCGTACAAGTTCAGGCGAATACAGGTATTGTCCGACATTGGCGTCTCAAAACAGGTGGAATATTGAAGGTGGCTGCTGGGGGAAGTAGCACAGAATCCGGCGTTCCTCAGGTACATGTTACAAGCCAACGACACGGACTCTTTACAAAAGAAGGAAATTTCTCTGGCTGCAGTGTGCTCATATTGAACATCGAGAATCCGCGTGCGCTTAGGGCATGTAAAACGCAGGTCCGAATTCCGGTGAACGTATGTATCAACATTTGCGATGATTTCATAGTTTTGCCGTACATCCTGCCCAGTAGAGTGAAACTTTTAACTGATGTTCCATTGGAGATCCGATAGAACATATTTTACCAAATGGATGGTGCGCCAACGCATTATGCCGCGGATGTTCGCGTTCATTTAAGCCTAACTCTCCAAGATTCGATGGATCCAAGGTGGATCGGTGTATCGAAACGTCGACCATATATATTCAATTACACCGTGATTGATTTTATTTTACAGTGACTCGCATTAATATTCGGATACGATATTATTAGAAAAATTATTGCTTCTTTTTATTGTTTATGATAGTATTAGTGAATCAATTGTTTTCTCATATAATAAAGCACTTCTTAAGTTTTTAATATCCGTCGCACTGTGCCCGGGTGTACCTTCTTCGTAGATTCTACGAACAACTTCTTTCTTAATTTTGTAACGTTTTGTCCAGAACCTTTTGTTATTTTTCTTATTATCTTGCGTTGGTCGCGAGAGTCTAATAATTTTGGTCCACCTTTCTGAGGAATTAAATCGATTGAAGCTTCACGAATGTATTGACGTATAATATCTGCCACACTACTCTTGCTTATATTTAATAATTTGGCTACATCTCTGTATGATTTTCCCTTCTCCTTGTGATAATTAATCAATTGTCGAATTTCAAAAGACGTATTTCTTCCTATTCGTCCCGTTTTCACAAGTAAAGTGCCCGAGTGTATGCGAGGCATAAGTGTGCGAGCGGTATGCATGTATATGTTCCATGTATATGAAATCAGTGCAAAATCAAAAGTTCCTCATCTGCAAAAACTTTATCAGAATTAACGTGATGCCGTAATAATAACTCCCGCACAGTAGTCCATTTAACCCGAAAAGGCGGACACGACTATCTTAAAAGAAGCTTAATATTTAAACTCTCATAACTTTGTTAATATCATCCATATCGAATGAATTAAAAACCATATCAAAGTTTATACTCCTTACTTTTTAATTCTTTATATTATCTTTATCATAATCGATAACTAAAGCAAAAAACCAGAGCATAAGGAAGTGCGTTAATTTGAAAGAATTTCTTGATATTAATTAATCATTACAAGCTACAAATATTTTTTTACGTATGAATAGGTAAAATAGACTAAATTTCATTGAAAGAAAATGTTTTTAACATATTGATATATAAAAAAAATAGATATAACATTAATATAATGAATATTTATTTAGTAACTAAAAATGTCTTTAATATCTAACGAATGTAAATAAATCAATAAATGGATAGATAGATATACAAATAATGGACAATAAACAATAAACTTCAAAATAAATAACATAACATAATAAATAACAACAAATCAACTTAAAATAAATAACATTAAAAACTGTAGTCTTCGAACTGTCACGCAAAATACTGCAGCATTTCAATTTCAATTAGCTGTAACCCTATTATATGGACGATTCCGGCAAAATTTTAAAGCCGTTGAAAATCACGAATCTTTTCCGAATACTTCGATACCAATAAAAATAATCGGACGAACTCGGAAATATAACAAAATCGTTAATGAAGTTTGAAAATTGAACAAGACATGAGTAAATCATTCTGTATTTGAAGTTGAATAACTACGGAAATATAGATGTTGAAGATGCAACACCTGCATGAGGGTGTAGTTTAGATCTGTCTTATAAGCTTCCATAAACAACAAGATGTAAAATTTTGTTAAAATATTGAAGAATCGATAGCAAACAGAATATGCTTTCATGAGTAGTTCGGAATGAAACACTCCGTGATTCTATGTTTGTTTCTATCGTGATTCTATCACGATGTTTAAGATGTTGATTGAATTGATTTGCATATTTATAAAAATGAATCCAAGAATAAACTGTTCCGCGTTAAAAGTATATAAAAGCTGTCTATATTAATAAAGCATACGAGGCTCGACCGCTCGAACCAACACCGTCCCTACCATAGAATAAATTCCGAAAATTACCAAACGACCCCATCTGTACTGCAAGCGTCTTTCCACAAACAAATAAGCGACCGTAGCAATAGTATCTAATTATTCGAAAAGCCGTTTCCCGCCTGTAATATTTCCTTCAACGCTGCCTATATCTGGTCGCCAAAATTCTCTCACCGTTACTTATTGCCTTTACCTTCTGCACAATACCAATTACCCAAGGCAATATCTTTATCCCCAGTCTTATTACTTGCGACGGTCAACCTTCGAGACACGCGGATTCTTCGCGAGATTCACTCGCAGGTACGATTCAAACCTGCAAGTGACTGTTAGTTCGGGGCGGTCACCTTTTCTCTTGCTCACAATTTTTTAACCAATCACTCAAAACGACCGATATTTATAATCAATTTGTTTTATTCTAACGTATAATTAGAAATTAAATTTAAATAATATTATATACATGTAAGGCATCATATTTTCAATAAAATATATTTACTACTCTAAAACAGTGGAACATTTATATTGAAATTAACGTTAACAATAGAATTTTGAAAACTTTGACTCCAATGCGGCCCAAGTTCCCGTTGTCCAACTGCTCTGAAATTTGGAACACATTTCTTCCATCCCACTATGTAGCACATAGGGGGATGAGCCAAAAACAACTGAAAAACCTTTTTTGATCTATATAGCTAAGGCCCGCACACCTTTTAAAACGATATAACTGTTTTAAAACTGTTCTAAATGACTTCAATTTTTTTTCTAAATATTAGACGAATTAGTTATTATTATTAATTAGACTAAATATTAAATGAATTAACTAAAATACTTCTTTTTTAAATTACCTCAAGGTAATTTCAATAATGACATTTATAATTTATTATTATATATTTTAATATTCCTTTAAACTAATTTCATGTACTTTTTCCAACAGTCATTTCAGGATGCGGTGTATCGAATGCCAGTCGATAGCGCCGAAGAGGTGATAGCAAGGATACACGGTGCCGTCGCAAACATCCGTGCAGATACGCTGCAAGGAAATAGTTGTACGTGAAAAGTTATGTCTTAAAGCAAGTGGATTGCATTTCGAAGCAAATAGATAACATTAAATGGCCCTTTTCAGGGCCACAGAATCTTAACGCAGGTTAAAACAATTCAACTGTAATCCCTGAACTTAATTGGCCCTTTTCAAGGCTCCTAACTTTAAAGCAAAAAACAAAGAGAGAAATCCAAAGGACATCCGCACATCTTTCCCGATTAGCGAAGATTAATTAAGTGACCAGTGTTTTGTGACAATGACGTGCAGCGAAATTCACCGTTCGATTACCGGTTCCCGTATCTAGACCCTAGAATTCCCGACAAATACCAGAAAAAAAATCATAAAATTTGTTGACAGATTTCCAGGAATGTGATTGAGATTTTTATTTTAGTCGTTCTTCAGTTTTCTTCGAGGCAACGTCGCAAAGTATTCTTCGCACGAACAATATCGTATTATTACTGTTTTCATGGAATACCGTGGAGATGCGAACGAAACAGTGCGGAGGTTAAGGGAAGAGACTCCGAAAATCCAAACAATTCAATATGTGAGGAAACTGCAATATAATTTTTATCGATATTTTAGCGACAGTGGAGGCGGGCGGACGTGTTCGCACGAAGTTGAAGACGAAGAGGAAACAATCGTCGAGGAGGTGGAAGCAGACGGCACCGTAAGGCTATCAACGAGAGGAATCAGTGATGTGAAAGTAAACTCCTTGTCAAGGATTAATTAAGTGGTTAGTGTTTGACGACAATGTTGTAAAAGTGAACACCGTGTTTACCATGCCGTTTCTACATGAGGCCGCTCCTGCCGCATCCATTCCGCGGTAAGGAAGGGATCCCATCCCATCCCATCCCATCCCATCTCATTGACCTGGGATCATTGTACAAGATCAGTGCATCGACATCGTGAATTGTGATCGACAATTCCAAGCAGTAAACGCATCCTCATCGAAATGGGTAAGCTTCTATTAATGATATTCTTCACAATTCTTAAATAAACATATCCCTCATGTTCTTTGACACGATTTATTATTAAATCGTATTACGTGAATCGTTTGTTGAATTCTGTTTGGATACGAAATTGTTGAAACAAGAATATCTTTTGCGTGAGTTTGACGGGATTTTTTATTGTTAATCTTTACTGTGATCGACACAATTAATAATTAAAGCGACTGTCACGGTTAAACTACTGATTATTTCAGCTCCGAAAAATTAGTAAATATTCTTCAGACGTTTTAACCCTTTGCACTCCGCTGTCCCCTCTCGTGGGACATCGTAATTCTAGCATATCACTCGGATGTCCCCTCTCGTGAGACATTAAAGTTTCTCTTGAAATGGCACAAGAAATCAAATCAAAATATAGTAAAATTACTAAGGTATATACAAGAAATGTCAGCGGGTTTGTAATGTCACGACGGTCCGAGCACTTCAAAGGCGCCACTTGTAAAGAGCGATAAGGCAAGTTTGTAGAAGAAAGATCGGTATGCGAACAGAGCATGCACTGTGTAGTGAGATTTATAATCATAAAATATGGAGGAAAAGATTTTCAAAGCTGAACTCAGTCTGGTTTGAAGCGTCGAGCGGTATAGATAGATCTAACGAGTGAGAAAATCGGAAAGTGATTCTTCTCTTAGTAAATAAATTGTTTGGTAAAAGTTTTTTTGGTAAATATTATCTTGTGAGTTAGTAATAACAATTAGAAATTTTCAACCTATGTATTTAGTCATATTTTTTATTAGAACAATGGCAAAACGTTCAAACACGAATGAGTTTCATGACACAAGTAGTAGTGAAGATGAGCTACAGATAGACGTTTATACACATATGTTAGAAAGACTAACTGTAGAAGGTTTTCTTCTACAGTTAATCACTTCTATTCTTCTATTAATATTCTTCTATTAATCACTTTCTATAAAATTTCACATGGTCCTTCTATCGCCACTGTTTACACACATGCTTATTTCTGGCTCTGTCGCAAAAGGCAAAAGTATCTCTTTCTATTTTTTGTACATAATTAAGCATTTCGGAATATTCCGAACATATCCCGTACAAAACTTTCATTGCCATGGTCAAGGAAAACTTCCGAACGCAATTATTATCTAATCCAACACGAAATGTCCATCACTCCGTAAAACGCGGCTTTAGTGGTGCGAGCAAAGCGTCTCGACGCCAAATATATGGAGAGGTACGACAGAAAAGCGGTTTGTCCTCATGCCAAATAATCTGAGTCACCTCAGTAAATACAATTCGCGAAAGAAACCAAGTGCTACTTACCATCCAAACCGCAACTAGACTGCCTCGTGTTAAACACATTTGGCACGCACGATACCTTCTCGGTACACTACGATATTATGCGTGGTTTCAAGCGTCGCATAGTGATCGGTTTCCATACAAAAAGCGGAAAAAAACATAACAAATAAAATTATTTTTTTAAGCCTTAAGTTGTGTGTGTGTTATTTTATATTATTACAATAGTACATATATGTGGGCTTTTGATGGGACAGAATAATGAAAACAAAATGCAGCGTTTTAATTGTTAATAAACAAAATTTTTTAGAAATACGATTTTTGTTTTCAGTTCAGTTCTATTGATCGTTCTTCTCATCATACATAATAATATATAATTATTCTCATTAGTTGAAATATTAACATTTTACTCAACCTATTCAAAACATCTCGCGTAACTCGACAGCCCATGCCATTTTGACATTATTATTAGATGATTTCTCTGATAGCAGCTAATGGCAGCCAATTTTTATTTTGTTATTAATATAAGACATTACTCTTCAAAATGTAATCAGAGCGAATACTGAACTCCACCGATCTCATAATTAAAATATGAAATGAAAATTAAACATATTCAATTGAACATAACTCAAGAAATGTGAGTGATAAAAAAGTGTGGTGTGATATAATTTAAGTATACATGCTATGTACATTAAATTCAGTAAAAATTATTTATTTTCAAAGAGCAAAATAATTATAAACGATGGTTTAAAATCTGCGGAATCAGTACAGTCTTCGTTTTCAGTTTGATTGATATTTCGATAGTGGTTGTGGTACAACATTTGCTTTTTCTACGTCAAATCTCTTTAAGGCTCTGTTCTGTTTAGTTTGATTAAAGTACCTGAAATGTATCATTTTCCTTTATAATTATGCCTAAGAATGAATGTAAAGTATCATAAACTTTCACTTCAAACTTGTTTGCGAGCGAAATCTGAAGTCTTGAAATAAAATTTGATTCGAGAAATATTTTGAATAAATATTTGGAACAATATTGTAACAGGTGCGTTGCCCCAATGTCACCGGGCGCAGATGAAAGTTTAAAAAATTTTTTCATAACAATGAGCGGCAGGGTTTCACGGCGTATGGTTGCGAGTCAGCCGCAGAAACAATTTTTAGTTGCTTTTCGAATTTCTCCGGCATCAGATCGTGACTACGAATTGTCTGCTGATTCGTTTACGTGTGGCACAAAAATAGTATCAAATTTTTTGGGTGTTCATAGAGTGTAGTGGAAATACTGCTATGACAGTTTAAAGGTTGTGGGAGGAATGTCTACTGAGGAGATTGATCGTAGATAGGAGTTACAATCTCTCGATACCTATTCTCGATTAATCACAACACACATGTGATGACCGTCGCGTTGGGGAAGCACTTTGCTCTAACGAGACAGTGAACCGAATGCTCCCAACGATGTATTCGGAGGTCTACTTATTATGCTTTTGCAAAACACAGAGTATCCTTACTGACAAGAGCAGGCAAACGCTTGGAAAAGTATGTCAGACTGTGAAAGGTTTGTCTCCCTCTGATGTTCTGAGCTTGGAATTGAAAACGGCAGACCTGAGAATTCTATGTCGCAATGCTTCGAGCCTCGCGTCTCAGCTTGCTTCCGCAATATTGCGTGTGTGTGTGAGAGAGAGAGAACGAAACTCTGGTCGGACAAAACTACCTGGAAAGTCAGCGACCAGCATGCTGGTGTATATGACTATGAATTTACATTATAATGCTAGAATGGAAACAACGACATAACTTTTTTATTTCTAATTTTTTATACATGAAATTGTTTTTATTATATTGGTTAAATTCTTCCAATTAAAATGAGATCAAACACGACATGCTTTAGACCATATTTATTCATTATACGTAGCAAGTAACTTACTTTATTTCATTACACAAATTGAAATTTTAACAAAAAAAATATTAAAGGTATGTATATTGTTCAAAAGGAGATATCAGTGGAGTTACGATATTCGGGCCTCGATTCGACGTCATTTCCGAGGGGATACGCCTCGATTTCACGGCAATCCGAGGAGTCATGCGACGATTCGACTACAATTCCATGCCATGATTCAACAAAGATTCGGTGGAACGAGTCTACGGGTTTGATGGAGAGTGTGATGGAACAGTTTACTGTACTTTTTCCTTGAACCCTAAAATTTTAAATCAAATGATTTTTCATGGGATTGTGAACAATGAATTACGTAGGGCCTTCGAGATAATGACATCTTACAAAGCAAGGGCATCAGCTTGCATACAATGCATGGTGCAGGGATGTCAAAATTTGTAGCCAATTTGGATGTGAATTATCCATAAATTAATTTTTTTTACATTATTTGTTATTGAGAAATAGAGAGAAACCATTATTGTAGGCCACGATACTACACGATTCCAAGGATGATACGCCACAAAACAATTCAATATAGAATGTCATTCTTCACGTATCTAATTAATATATGCATAATTATGTTTAATATCAATGCAGATTTTTAATGTATATGTAATCATTGTGACACTTATGGTGCATAGATTATTTTACTACATTAGATATACACTATACAGTTATTACTTATATGTATAACAATACATATATTATGTATGTAGGATGCCGCGAGCGCGGTGAGTCGGAGGATGGCTCAGCATCGCGCGCGATGAGAGAAAAACGAAAGAAAGCGATCGGCGGTAATGCAGAGAGGATCGCCGAAGCGATCTTCAGTTGTGATCGGTCGTAACTGCGGTAAAATGCGAATCATTGTATTTCGTTTTTTTTGTACCTATATCTTTTCTCACATTTTATTCTATCAATAAAGTTGCTTTTTTTTCGTTATTAAGGTATTGCGATATTGCGGGAGAGAGAGAGTCAATTACTTAAAAACCCGATCCTACAAGTGGGGGCTCGTCCGGGATCGAAGTGAATTGACGACAGATAATATCGTAAAAGTTCTACAGTGTCGAAATCGTTAAATGCAATATAAGTTGTGTTGCAAAAGTCGAAAGTGACGAATTTCGGTAAGAAGAATAGCGATAAGCGTGTGGAATATTTGTGTGAGGCGATGGAGAAAAGAAACGACCGATGCACTCACAGAAGACAGAATAAAGAAAATGAAAGTGGATCAGTTGAAACGTGAATTAATGAAGTTAAACATAAAGCAAGTAAAGAGTGGACACGCAAGCAACGTGCTACACGTGGCGTTAAATTTACGATAAAAGACGTTGACGAAAGTCTAGCGTACTTTACGGTAGACGATAGACTGCCAATTGAAAAATGGATCGCAGACTTTGAGGAATTGAGCACATTATTGGAATGGAACGATGTGCAGATGCTACTGTATGGTAAACGTATGCTGAAAGGTTCGGCCAAACAGTTCGTAACGTACGAAACGGGTTTAACTTCATGGAAGATATTAAAGAAAAGATTAAAACATGAGTTTGAGACCGAAGTGAATAGTGCCATAGTTCACGCGCAGCTTGCAAAGCGAAGAAGAAGACAAAACGAAAGCGCGCGGCAATACATCGATGCCCTGCAAGAAATAGCAAGCCAAGGAAACGAGGAGGACGAAGCACTAATAGAACACATCATCAACGGAATACAGGACGAAGAAATGAACAAAACAATGTTGTATGGTGCATGTTCGTTACACGAAATGAGGAAACGTTTGGAACTCTTCGACAGAAGGAAAGAAAAGATGATGGAAAACAAGAAGCCGTTTATCAAAAAAGCAGAAATAGAGAAAAAGAAAATACCTCGTGGCAAATACGGCAAGACTCACTGTTACGGATGTGGTTCGATAGATCATGAGTATTCAAACTGCCCAGACAAAGCAAAAGGACTAAAATGTTTTAATTGTAACAATTTTGGTCACATTGCACCAAATTGTGGGGCGAAGGTGAACTCTATACAATGTAACGGCGGCGAACTCAGAGTGAGCATTGACAATGTAACGTGTTGCGCATTAGTGGTCACAGGTAGTGAAGTAAGCCTTATTCGAAAAGATCTTTTTGACAAAATAGGTAAAGTGCGGCTAAACGAAACCTCGCGCACGCTCACGGGATTCGGTAACGCGCGAATTATCCCGATCGGGCGATTTGACGCGAAACTGGTTATTGACGAGGACGAACACGTGACCAGCATGTTGGTGGTTCCGCGAGAATCCATGACATCGGAAGTGATACTAGGACGTGGTTTTTTAAATCGAGTGGAATTATGCATTAATAAGGGACTGATAACGGTGAAAACAGCAGGCGACAATAAAAGTGAAAGCTATACCGAACACAGTGAAACGAATAAGAGAGACTCTAACTTAGATAAAGACATTATTGACTTATTATCAATAAATTTTATCGAAAAAAACGAGTTAAGTGCGTACACTTCTACGACGATAAGATAAAGACCGTAATTTCAAACTATAAGCTCGCTGAGAGTGTGAAGACAGCAGTCGAGACCAAGATCGTATTACGAAACCAGGATCCCATCTACTCTCGTCCGAGACGATTATCGCCGAAAGAGAAGGACGTCCTGTCCGAACAAATCAAGGAATGGTTGCAGAGCGGTGTGATTCATCTCAGCATCAGCGAATACACAAGTCCGGTAGTAATCGTACCGAAGAAAAACGGCGAGTATCGCGTCTGCGTCGATTATCGCAAGATAAATAAACAGATAGTTAGGGATAGATTTCCGATGCCGCTTATAGAAGATAGTTTGGATGCGTTAGCGGGTGCTCGGGTATTCTCGGTGATTGATTTGAGGAATGGTTTTTTTCACGTACCAGTAGAAAAGGAAAGTCAGAAATATACGTCATTCGTGACTCCGAGCGGACAATACGAGTTCGCGAAAACCCCTTTTGGTCTTTGTAATAGTCCTGCAGTTTTTCTCAGATTTATACAAGAAGTTTTTAAACATCTAATTGCGTGTAAAGTTGTTCTCACATACATGGACGATCTGATCGTACCTGGCGTTGATAATGAAGATGCATCTCAGAAGCTGGTTCTAACGTTAAAAGTCGCGGAAGAAAATGGTTTAGAAATTAATTGGAAAAAGTCCACATTTCTGCAGAAACGCGTAGAATATCTCGGCTACGAAATAGAAGATGGATTCGTATATCCATCGCCAGCGAAAATTAAAGCAGTACAATATTTTCCAACTCCTTCATCTAGGAAACAAATTCAGAGTTTTCTAGGACTCACAGGATACTTCCGAAAGTTTATTCGCGATTATGCCAAAATAGCCTGCCCTTTATCAGATTTATTAAAGGACAACGTTAAATTTAGTTTCAGCATAGAACAGCTAAGATCGTTTGAAATGTTAAAAGCAAGTAAAGACGGATACGGAGCAATATTGTTGCAAAGAGACGTTGACGAGAAACATTTTCATCCAGTTTATTTCATGAGTAGGAAGACTTCGGATGCGGAGAGAAATTATCACTCCTATGAACTCGAAATTTTAGCTGTTATTAAAGCCGTACAAAAGTTTAGGGTATATTTATTAGGAATAAAGTTCAAGTTAGTTACCGACTGCGATGCATTGCGTAAGACTCTGAACAAGTTCGATCTATCGCCAAAGATAGCGAGATGGGCATTAATTCTAGAAGAATTTGATTACGAAGTCGAGCACCGCCCAGGCTCACAGTTGCCTCATGTAGATGCGTTAAGTCGTTACCCAGTTTTAATAGTAGAAGATACTGTATTAGCGTTAGTGCGTAAGAAACAAGATGAAAATGAACGTATTCGTGTGATAAAGCAAGTTTACGAACGGAACCTTACGAAAATTATGTTATAGAAAACAGCGTGTTAATGAAAGAAATAAATAACAAAAAAGTTATCGTTCTACCAGCCAGTATGGTTACAGAAATTATTAGAAAAGTACATGAAAATGGACATTTTGGAATAAAAAAGATGACGGAGCGAATAAAAGACGAGTATTACATACCTAATTTAGAAGCTAAGCTCGAGAAGTTTATTAGTTGTTGCGTTCCGTGTATTTTAGCCGAGAGAAAGAAAGGGAAATCCGAGGGTGAACTAACACCGATTCCAAAGGGAGATCGACCGTTATCGACTTATCATATCGACCATTTAGGACCAATGACAAGCACAAGTAAAGCGTATAAGTATATTTTTGTAATGCTCGATGGCTTCTCCAAATGTGCGTGGCTTTATCCAACAAAAACAGCCAATACAAAAGAAGTATTAGATAAGTTAGAAAATCAACAGAAAATATTTGGTAATTCGGCGCGTATAATTTCGGACCGCGGTGCGGCTTTTACATCAGCCGACTTTAAGCAGTATTGTGACTAGGAAGACATTGAACATATTCTCGTTACAACGGGTGTTCCACGTGGAAATGGACAGGTCGAAAGGGTAAACAGAATAATTATACCAGTATTGACGAAACTATGTTTAAGTAATTCGGATAAGTGGTATCGCATGGTAGACCGTGTACAGCGTAGCATAAATAGTACTTATCAGCGAAGTATCGGCATGTCCCCGTTTGAATTAATGTTCGGAACAAAAATGCGACAAGCGGAGGATATACGAATTTTGGATATAATACAGCAAGAAGTAGTGGATAATTTTGATAACGAACGTAACGAGTTAAGGATCAATGCGACGGAGAACTTGTTAAAAATACAAGAAGAGAATCGACGGGTGTACAATAAGAAACGTAAAGCGCCAACGAAGTATGTGGTAGGCGATTTAGTCGTAATTAAAAAGACTCGGTACGATCCTGGCTCTAAATTGAAAGCGAAATTTCTCGGGCCATATCGAGTGTCCGGAGTCAGACGTAATGATAGTTACGAGGTCATCCGTATAGGAGGCAGCGAAGGGTCTCGTATCACCAGAACTGCGTATGATGTGAACCGAATGGCCGAGTGTAGGATGCCGCGATCGCGGTGAGTCGGTGGATGGCTCAGCGTCGCGCGGTAACGCAGAGAGGATCGCCGAAGCGATCCTCAGTTGTGATCGGTCGTAACTGCGGTAAAGAGCGAATCATTGTATTTCGTCTTTTTGTACCTATATCTTTTCTCACATTTTATTCTATTAATAAAGTTGTTTTTTTCGTTATTAAAGTATTGCGATATTGCGGGAGTCAATTACTTAAAAACCCGATCCTACATGTATATGTGTAGTCACAGCGATAATGCAATAAAATGAATTATGCAATAAATATTAAATAAATAAATTTAATCGAAATTATATCGTATTTGATTTTGTCTTAATCAGAAATATTTGTCCAAGCTAATCATGTTTGGTCTCATTTTAATCAGAAAACTATCAGCAATGCATGCAATGCAATAGAAGGCAAGATGACTGCTTGATGATCTACGGCATTTACATTCAACTCAGGAAATTGATTGGATCAGGATAGACGTTAAATGATGCAGTTTTTATGTGAAGCAGTGTTCAGCAGATATCTAAAAGACCCCGTTTCTTCTGCCTGAAGCATTGTATGGCATTATTACGGAAGACTAAATTGATGCGAAGTCGCAAGAAAAAATTTTTTAGCAAGGATTTGAGGATTTCCATTGAATCTTTGCTGAATTTGACCAATAGTTTAGAACATTTCTTTCACGGGGTGAACTAGACTGGAAGTGTTTGTACAAAGCTGTGTATATTATCTGATTCATATCAGATCGTGCATTGATGACAACAAAAGTCATGGAGAAGCAAACAATCTTTTGAAATCTGATGATATGGCATCGTTATCTGCGATTTTTATTTACTCGTCATCATTTTCTGCTACCTCCGATTGATTAAAAACTTAAAACCATATTTGGATAAAAAAACAAGGCTTCCGAGGATCCGGATGTTTGCTACATATTTCTGGATAAAATTCTGTTGCAATAAAATTCTGACACAATAGCATTAAATTACTCTTGATTTATAAAAACCCATGTTTAAATTATTCATTTGGAACATTCATTCGATGAAATTCAGTAGAAAAGTTTCCAACTGTTGTCAAAGCTTAGTTGTCAACTATGTAAGTTGTAAAATTAGAAAGAAAGTGCGTCGGATGTTTTCAAGCAAACACGAGGATTTATAATATTACAGAGTTAATGCAATTAATTAAATTAATTCTGAGGTTTTTCATAGTAACGTTACTGGTTTAAACAGGTTCGTGTTTTATACTGGACAGAATCCATCGTGTTTATCTGAGGTGGAATTACGTTAGTACGTTCTGTCCTTGAGTGCGGAAGTTGTTTTGTTCGTATCTACTATCAAGTACTCTACCACTAATAGTGAGACACACTGTATTCGTTTTTAATGCAGTACAAAATATATTTGGTCTAGACAGAAATTCTTCGTGCATTACTTACTGGAACTTACTGGAATAAAAGTTTTTAAAGAAATTTTAGTAACAGGAAAGGTAAATGTTTACAAAAAAGTCATATCAAAACATTTTTCGCAAAATTTTCAGATTTAATGTTCGAATTGCAAAATATAATTCTCGCAAACATTGTTTTCATGTGAAATGAAGCTATTTGCAAAATTTCAGCCAAATTGGGCGTGACTGATTTTCGAAAATGTATTCGAAAATAATATCGGAATTCTAAATTTTTTTCTGTAATCCCCACATTTTTGAATTTTGTGCAGCTCTTAGATTAAAAGAGCTCTTCAGCTTAACAAAGACCTTACATTTCTATGAAGAATAAGAATCTAGATTTAAATAATTTTTAAAAGTCTTTTTTCTCTATATAGAGAAATATTGCATGCACAATCATGTTTTCAAATTTTACTTTACTCAGGATCCGTACATACAATAGACCACGTACGCGAATGGTTTCCTTGTTACTTAACCTCATTTATTGTTGTTCATATTTTGTTTCAGCGTTTCCCATTAATTATTGGCAACGTGACACACATAAACAGCTCCTCCACTCTATCGACAATTAATATTAATCTCACCAAATTCTTCTTCTAAAGGATCAGGGTCTAGTTTCCGCCGATAGATCACTTATTCCTTCTCGCACACGCTTTCCTCTGTTCTCTCCGACTCACTCAGAATTGTTTCCCGAACTCCTGAATTAACATCTGACGGAAAGTTCACAATTTTCCTTTCGCGTTTATTGGGTGATTGAGCGTCTTGGGAAATCTGACTAGCACATCGATTTTCTAATGAATATAAATCCTCGACTGTCCTCCAGAAATTCAAACTCGTAATTTTTATGCTTGCATTGAGAACAGTGGTCTGACACAATCAAAGTGAGAACTAAATTCAAATGTTCAATTTTGTTAACACTAGATTGCCCAAGGAAATCATTGTGACTGCTTTTTAATTTCAATTAGAAAAAAATTATGTATATAATGATACAATTTCTTAGAATTTTGTGACTTTTTGTAAACATATAAATGCGTTTATTAATAATTGCAGTTACTTCCCCCCCTTCTTCATTTCCGGTATATATATGTGTTATACCTATATTGCCCAAAAGCAGTCGTTTTGACTGTTTGGAAAATTTAAAATAATCAAATGAATTGAGTAAATTTCTTATATGACCAGTTCGGCTCTGTATTGAAATAACATTTTTCATTTTTTTCGATTACCGTTACATGATAACATACAAGTACATGATAAATTGTCGATTTGGGCGTATACTAAATAAGTTGCAGTTGCTCAAGAAGCTAAAGTAGTACTTGTTATTCGTATCTTTATGCAGTGGTACTTGTTCTGACAAGTTGTTTATTTTATATCATTTGCGCCCTAAATTCATGAAAGAAATGTCGAATAGAAGTGAGTTATTGGAAAAGCTAACGAACATAAGTGAAGAGTGCTCCGGTATAGAATCAGATGCAATAAATTCTGAACTATCATCTGAAGATCAAACGGTTCATATACAAAGTGAAACATCAATATGCCCAGGGAAAGGTGTAGGGTGCTAAGTAGTTCAGACTCTGATGAAGAAACTAAAAACATCTTTCAGGAGACCGAAACAGCTGTCGATGGTACTGTGTGGTCAAAATTTGACGAAGATGGTATTCCAGGAAGGTTACCATCTACTTGTATTTTCAAGGGTGTGAAAGGGCCAACAGGCTACGCAAAAAGGAACATTATGGCAGATAATCTTATCAGTGCATTCTCATTGAAAATAGATAACCATATTATCAAACATATGAGAAAGTGGACAGAAGAAGAAGATAGCCGAATTTTGAGGAACGATTGGACAACATCATTACCGGAAATACGTGCATTTATTGGGATTTTATATGGTCGTGGAGCTTACGAGGCAAAAAATTTAAAATTGATTTATTTATAGTCAGCAAACTGGGTCCCGAATTTTTTAGAAAAACTATGACCAGAGAAAAGTTCAAGCAAATCCTACGATTTATTTGTTTTGACAAAAGAACTGAAAGAAGTAGACGCCTACAAACAAATAAATTTGACTTGGTTTCGGAAATATGGGATAAGTTCATTGAAAACTGTCAAGCTTGCTATCAACCAGGGCAAAATATAACAGTTGACGAGCAATTATTTCCTTCAAAAGCCTGGTGCAGGTTTACATAGTATACGCCTAATAAGCCCAACAAATTTGGCATCAAATTCTGGCTTGCATCAGATGTCAGTAGCAAATATGTTTTGAATGGTTTTCCTTATTTGAGGAAAGATGAACAATGACCATTGTCAATGCTTCTGAGTGAACACGTTGTTCTGAAACTTGTCGAGCCATATACAAGCTGTGGAAGAAATATTACGACCGATAACTTTTTCACTAGCATATCACTCGCGACAAAATTATTGGCCAAAAAACAACTGTAGTTGGAACTATTAGAGGAAACAAAAGAGAACTACCAAAAGCAGTCAAACAAACGAAGAATAACATGCCTCGTTTTTCCACTCTGCTATATAAATCAGAGAATTGTGTTCTTACAATATATAAAAACAAACCAAACAAAAGAGTAGCTGTTCTAAGTTCTAAGCATAAATTTGTGAGAATTGATAAAAGTAATAAAAAAATGTTACCGGAATCTATTCAATTTTATGACAGCAAAAAATTTGGAGTTGATGTGGCAGATTAAATGGCCAGAAAATATACAGTAAAAGTTAGATCTCGTAGGTGGCCCCTCCAAATATTTTTCAATAGTTTAGTTTTGGCTGCTATAAATGCTTGGATCCTTTACAAAGAAACGACAGGAATACAAATACAACGAAAAGAGTTCTTGTTTCAATTAGCAGAACAGCTTTGCACCGAATACAGAGCTGCAAGACAGAAAAATTCACCAGAACATGAATACCCACAAAGATTAGCTGCAACATCATCAAATGCAACCCATTTTAACAAACGCAAAATTTGTCAAGTACGATTTGCCACAACAAAACAAGTAATACATTTGAAAAATGTCAAAAGTATGTTTGCGAAAGATGTACACATAAAAAGATTTCCACTTTTATTTGCATAAAATGTACAAATAATAATGCATAAATTATTTTTTTTTCAAGTGAAGTAAATTTTTTTATTGTTAATATTTACTAATAACCTGTTATATAACTATAAATAAATATTAAAAATATTAAAAATTAATTTTAAACAAATTTCTTTACACATTAGTTATTCTTTCACAATGCAGTCATTTTGACTTCTTTTGGGCAATATTGGTATATACTAACTTTCAGTCTTTCTAGTGTTAAAAATGAATCATGATATAAAACAACAGGCAAGGTACCATTTCAGCAGGGTGAGACGTATGGCGGTGGTTTTTAAGATACTGGCGTCTTCTTCAAGTAAACAAATAACACCAGGATAAAAGTGTAGAGGTAAATATCCTCGGAAACCTTATTAAGTCCATACAGTACTTTAGACACTTCTGAATATACACTATGATGTTTTTTTCTAATTTTCGGAAACTAGTAGGCTCTAAATATCTATTAACTCCACCACCTTTTCGAATAATAATTTTTTATTCTAAGAATGATTATTTTTTATTCCAGTATAGAAATTCTCTGAATATTTTGTTGCAGTTTCTCGAACCTGTAATCGCGCTTAATTAAAGTTTCGATTTTCGCAGTTCCAAAATGTCCTTGACCATGTACGCGTTGTATAGTGCTATTCTGCCTTAATTTCAGTACTGCAATCACTCGTTCGCCACCTTGTCCTTTGTAAAGAATGCCGCTATCTATAAAATATTCGCGCAGAGTTCTTTTTTCGATTGATTTGTTTTTCCGCGCAACAATTCCGCGTCTTTTTCTGCGACTTTTTAACCTTATATCATATGCTACTTTGTTTGTCGACTAGCATAGCGTACGTTCCAATCCAACGCGTCAGCATGCTTCATACCGCTCCTTGACCTGATAGTTACAATGTAATCAAAACCTTGCAACAGTAGCACTCACCAAGCTATATGTATATAGACGAATATCTTTTTCTTTCATGGTCATAGCGAACACTTGATCATAGTGATCAGTTAAAAAGGGATTCTTATCAAGTAAACTGTAAATTTCGTTACCGCTTTTGCCACCGCTAGCACTTCTAATTCATAAGTGGAATATATATTTTCCTTCGGAAGGGCCGGTTTTTCCGCTAGCATCATGGGACAAGGCAGTGTCTCGCGCCAGGTAGAGTGCGTTACCTGACGCACCTGATGCGTGACCTCATAATACTATGACAAAATATAATAAAATTGTTACGAATTACACCATTTCTCTCGCGTCGCGGCATTTTATCTACAATAAAGAATATTAACTATAACACAATTCGATACAATAACAATTTAGATCTTTCAGAAGTGGGATGTTGATCGTTCGATGGTCCGATCTCGACTCTTCGATTGTCCGTTGATAACACACCTCCGTGGCAACCCTTATCTTCTATTATTCTTGAAGGAGTTGTTCACAACAGGGCAGTTTCACATTACAGCGACTTGATTTGGACAAGTCGCCGTAACAATATCATCACATATATTTATAAAAAATGGATCGAAACGATTTCGTGCATCAATTGCCATTGGTACCAACCAGGGGTTGGTACCGCAACCCTGTTTAAGTATTAACTAATGCATGGCTTACAGTACTTTTTATTAGCAATTAAAACTTGTCCGGACATTGCATTTGCAGTGCGCTATTCTAGCAGATCTATGGAAAAACCGGAAAACAAGATATATCGAATGTAAAGAGACTTTTACGATACTCGAACGCTATCAAAACATAGGACTTCAATGCGCGAAATATGTAGATTTGTGTAATCGTGAACTGGTAAGTTACACTGATTCTGATTTTGGGGAAGGTGCAAGGACTGGAAAGAGTACCTCTGGGTATGTTACCACAGATTCAGCGACATTTGCATAGTTCCAGCAATTTTACTTGCCATCTGTAATTACTTTCTAAATTTCGATCTATCCTTACCGACTGGGATATATCTACATATATTGTAGACTTAGGATTAACAATATTGTCATTTGTTTAAATTATTACGACATTGTACTGCAAATAATACCAAAATTTCCATAGATCCATCATTCTTTCTCCTCATTTTTGACTGCATAAGTACTGCGTAAAGTATAAGATATGAAAAAATACTAAATTTATTATAGTTTTCTAAAGTAAAAGGAATTTTTATGTTAGTTACATTTATTTCACCATAGGACGCAGTAAATTATCAAATAGAAAAAAGGCAATGACAATTTCATATAAAGGTGCAGATCTTCCTAACCGAAAAATTCGCTTAAAATAATGAGATCACATGATTTTCTATATTATGTTATTAACTCATGCTATACTTTGCTGTAGATCATCCGAAAAGTAGAAATAAAATGCTGACGCAAAAATAAAAGTCATTAATATTGTATGTTGCAAACGAAAATGTGAAAGTGATTCCCATGCGCTCTAAATTAAATCTTCCGGTAAGTAAATGGTGTCCACAACAAATTTTGCACAATAGCAAACACTGCAAATGGTGTAAAAAAGTGTTTAAATCGACATTAACACTTTAGCATAAACAAGCGAGATTTGCGTTCGTTAATAAATAGATGTTATGGAATCAAGAATGGAAAAACGTCATATTCTTAAATGTTAAAAGTTTCAATTTAGACAGCCCAGACGGTCTTTAATTTTATTTGCATAATTTATTGAAAGCAAGAGATGTAATTATGAACCGCAGTTATGGTGGCGGAATAGTTACAATTTGGTCTGCATTTTGCTATATCGCAAAAGCTGAATATCATACAGGATGAATTCTAAAACCTGTACAGAGCTCTTGGACGATGTTTTGATTCCGTTTATAGAGAAACGAGACTCAAAAGCTTTGATTTGATTTCTCTTTCAATCCTTGCAGTCACGGAGCTGGTGATGCATTACGAATTATGTACATTTCTTTAATTGTTGGGAACTGTAGTTGATGAAAAGGTTGGATAGTGGACTGTATAGTAAATACGCTGGCATAATGAAATTTAATTCTAACCAATAAGATTGGTACAAATGTTGACATTCTACGATAAGATGATGAAATATGATGATGTGTTGTGAAGCTTTCGAATGATACGATCAAGCGATCGATCTATGGCTGCAAAGCTGTAGTCAAGTTTGCAAGCGAAACCAGACAGCACGCAAAACAAATTATTGCAAACGCAAAGATTGTTAACTAAATGTCACAGGTGGAACTACACTGCAAGCGCAGAAGAATTACAAGCGATAAGAGTTCGATCGTGATGTGCGTGCCTATCTATCGTCATGGGCCATTCGTTAGGAAAGGTTAAAGAGTGGGATTTTTTAATATTGGAAGAACTAAACAGCTCTGAACGTTCGTTACAATGCATGAGGGCAATCCAATAACGAACAGCACTGCATGGGAAACAAGAGAAAATTGGTAACGGATTTGATATTGGGATTATTGGAAAGATGTCCTAGACGAGAAATCATCGCGACGATATTAACAGAAGACCGTTTAATGTGTACAGTACAGATCCTTCGCTGGGTCAGCGTCGAACAGCCGTGCTCGATTTTGTGTATAAAAACTAATGTCGGGCTAGAGTACTTATACACTGACCCAGGTGAGATCAATGATATCAGTAAATTTATCGATTTGATTTTAGACATTAATCAAGACAAATATTACTAAAATCGCACGATAATATTTTAGATACAAGAAATTACAAAATAATTAAAATAATCATAAAATAACAGAAATAAAACTGAAAGGTTACAGCAATAACTACCACTGACGAGCATGTAGATATTTTATCTATCAATTTTGTGATTGGTGAAATTTTGCCAAAAAGGTATTTAAAATACATTAAAGAAGTGTATGTTATACGAACATTTATTTTATACTTGAATAGAAAATTCTAATGTATAATTAAGATTGACATCTCTTAAATTAAAATAATTACAATAAAATGTTCAATCCAAAAGTAATAAAAATAATTACAAATTCAACGAACATAAAACATGACATTCAAGTTTACTGGAATATCTGAAACTTACACAAATTAATTGTGAACTGTATAATATTAATGTGTTCACAAGATTTGTTGGGCATTACAAAATAGCGGTTCCAAAATGGACGTTGCATGGTACCGGTAGAACCCTTATGGTAGTTCTCGGAAATATTAGCTGCTACGTCACTGAAACGTCCACAAACTTTATTTTAGTTTAAATATTTATCATCCACTTCATTCATACAAAATTTATTTTTTTAAAATTGCAAAATACAGGATGTCCCTGATAGGTGTGTATAATCTGGTATCAAGTGATTTCTGATAAAAAACATGAAAAGAATATAGAATAACTTGTTTGTGTTTGGGATTTAGTTATCAAAGAAATTGAATTTGAGAATTTGCTTTGTACATACGCTCTTGCGACTGTAGCTTGCCACATATAGTGGCGATCACATAATTACGAACACTTGAAAAACGAAATAACTTTTTAAATACTGAACTAAATGACCTGAATTTTTTTTCGATTATAGAGGGATCAGGCTACTAGTCAATGACTATAATACCTTTTTTCAATTTTGATATTACAGTAATTTCTCCCGAACTCGCGCTACATACTCATATATATACTCATAATACAATACTTTTTTAATTTTTATAGTTTTCTGATTAAATTGAGACCAAACATGACATAGTTTGGACAAATATTTGTGATTGAAATAAAATCAAACATGGTATAATTTTGATTACATTTATTTATTAATACTTAATGTGTAATTCATTTGATTGTATTATCGCTGTGATTACAGAAGGAAAATACATTGATATACATATTAATAATAACTGTACGATAAAAAACTGCATTGACATTGTGCATAATTAGATAAGTGCAGAATTATATTCTACATTAAATAGTTTCGTTACGTATTATTCTTGGAATTGTCTAGTATTATGGCCTATGGGTAAGCGTCAGGTCGGCGGATGGCCATGCACGACGCTTTATCTGATTCTTTACCTGTTTTCTATATTCTATTATTTCAAGTTTTCATGGAATTTTGATGACTAGAAACATCGAGGCAAATTGACTTTTACTTTGATGATTGTTTCATTGCTTTATGAATATTGCCGTTGATATGCCGTAAAAGCGATTCGAATAAGAGTGACGAATTGACTCTTGCCCTCACAGGAAAACGTGGCTTCGGTTTCAGCCCTTGTCCTTCGTTGCCACATCTGCAACTCATCCGTTGCGCTGGATTCAGGGTTGATGGAAAAAATAGAGAAAACTCTTCCTTCACATCCTCCGCGCATAGACTCATCCTCAGACTATAATCGAACCGAGCCATGACCTGTTCCTGCCGTCATCTATCTCAGCTAGGACCTCTTCCTGCCGTCATCTAACTCGGCTATGGCCTCTTCCTGCCGTCATCTAACTCAACCATACATTCTTACTACCGTCATCTAACTTATTCATGATATTCTTCTTACCGACGTCGAACGTAGGTACGAATATCATAACTTCAGTTATATTTTCTTTTGAATGATATACATACCTTCTTTGACGTTGCCTTTAATAATTCATACGAGAAAAATCGGTTTTTCTAATCCTTCTTTTGCAAATAAAATAAGTTACTTGCTACGTATAATGAATAAGTATGGTCTAAAGCATGTCGTATTTGGTATCATTTTAATTGGAACAGACTTACTAATATATTGTTACGGCGACTTGTCCAAATCAAGTCGCTATAATGTGAAACTGCCCTGTTGTGAACAACTTCTTAAAGAATAATAGAAGAGTGGGGTTGCCACGGAGGTGTGTTATCAACGGACAATCGGAGAGTCGGGATCGGACCGTCGAGCGATCAACGTTTCTAATTCAAAGATCTCTAACATAATTGAATTGAGTTGTATTATAGTTTATGTTCTTTATTGTAAATAAAATGCCGCGACGCGAGAGAAATGCAGTAATTCGCAACATTGGGGGCTCGTCCGGGATCGAAGAATCGATCGGAAATGTCACGCCGGCATTGGAAATTCTGTTTGCAAACCTCCGACAAGAATTATGCGAGCAACTGGAGAAGCAGCAGAGGCAGTTCGAGGCGCGACTGGAAGCGGACAGGCTTCAACGCGAAGAACGGGAACAAACTGCTGCGTCCGAACGAGAGTCTCGCATGGAAGAGAGGATAGCAAGGATCGAGAACCAATGCCAGGTGCTATCGGATTCATTGCGAAATTCTGTTTTAAATTCTGCGGCATTCTCGTCGGTGTAACACTCGGAGGCGCGTGTAAATAGTTCGGACACTGTTGTAAATAATGTTAATAGTGTATATAACGCGAGTATGCCTATTGCTCCGAGTGCTCCTGTATTTGCTTCACAGTCGGTGCCATCGTTGCCTGCGTGTCGAGAATCTACACGCTTCGTAATTGGATTAGGATATTCTGTGAAGCCGACATGTTATGACGGTTCCACGTCATGCGATGAGTACCGAATTCAATTTGAAATGGTCGCGAATATAAATGGCTGGGACGAAGCAAAGAAAGCTGTGGCTTTAATTGCTTCGTTGGATGGTCTGGCTCGAAGAGTACTGACTTCTCTTCTCGCCGATAAGTATTTCGACTTCCAAGAAATAGTTTCGGCAATCGAGTTTCGGTTTGGTCGAAAAAACTTTTCAAAGCTAAATTACGTTCTATTTCAAAATTATAAAGAGCGGCAAGGGGAGTCAATTTCTGCATTGGCCACGGAGATTGAGAGGCTGGCGCAATGCGCTTTCTCAGAATGTCCAATTAATGTTCGGGATCGTTTGGCCGGCTCTCAGTTTGTGACGGCGTTGGTCAATGAAGAGATGAGGAGAATGTTGAGATATGAAAGTTTTACATCTCTCAGAGCTACGGTGACCAGAGATCTAGAGATGGAAGCTCTCAATAAATTAAGCTCTCAAAAAACACAAACGTGTGAACGGAATTTAAAACGTCCCTTTACTTCCGAGGGAATGCTGGAACGTGCGGCTGAACGGCATTCTGAACGAGTGGTTGGAGATCAACGGGAGTTGCCGCATTGCTGGAGCTGTGGAAAGAAGGGCCACCTCCAACGGGATTGTTTAAAGAAAACAAGGAAGGAGATTTCGCAGGGAAACTTCAAGAAGTCGGAATAATGGGGGATACTCCGACTTCATCTTCCGTTTTTCCCTCTGTCGTGCTGCGTTTGGAATCTATTCGGCGAGGGATTTTCTTCGTCGAAGGCATCGTTGGAGTGAAGAAGAGAAAATCATCTTCGATACGGGCTCATCGGTTAACCTTCTACGGGAAAATACATAGAAAAGTCTCAAAGCCCCTGGTCTTCACCCGTGATATTGGTCAAGAAGAGGGAAGGGGCCACCAGATTTTGCGTGGATTACAGCGTCTGAACAATATCAACAAGAAAGATTCGTACCCCCTTCCAAGGATAGAAGATACGCTGGACGCTTTGGATGACTCCTGTTGGTTTTCGACGATCAACTTACAAAGTGGATATTGGCAGATATCCATGGATCCTGTACATAAGGAAAAGACTGACTTTTGTGTGCGTACTGGATTATGGCAGTTCAAAGGCATGCCATTTGGTCTTTGTAACGCACCAGCTACCTTTGAACGTCTAATGGACAACGTCTTAAGAGGGTTAAACTGGAAAATTTGTTTGGTACATCTCGACGACATCATAATTTTCGGTAGACGTTTTTAAGAGGAAGTACAACGTCTGCGGAAGGTACTTGCTCGCCTAAGGAAAGCTTGCTTGCTAATGAGCCCGAAGAAGTGTAATTTCTTCTGCAAAGAAGTGAAATATTTTGGACACGTAGTATCCGAGATGGGTGTACAAACTGATCCTGATAAATTGGATGCAGTAAAGGATTGGCCGGTGCCGAAGAGTAAGACCGAGTTGTAGAGTTTCCTGGGTTTTTGCACATATTATCGGAAATATAATATATTGTATTACCAACTGTAGCTAACTACAGTCACCGACGAGTTCATCTGTGATACATCTTTTTGGTTGGGAAAGGACAGTAGCGCTAGTGGTGAAATAAAAGTGAAATAAGCAAGTAGTCAACTAAAAATACGCTCCTCTGCCTTTGTATATATATCCCTATGTTTCCATGGCAACGTTTCCACGAAAAAAGTCGTGGAAATGGACTTTTCAATCCATAAAAGGATTGATACACTGGACCGTCTAGTCTCTCTCTGTGTGTGTGTGTGTGTGTGTTTTGGACAGCCACAATGAAACAATAAAATCGCCGCAAATGCTGGCCGATATGTTTACCGAAAATCGGCCCTGCGCTTTGCATGCCCGAAGCGCACGAGGGTTCTCGACACTTCACATATTCATATTGTGGACATTGAAACACTCTTCTCTCATGAATAGTGTCTTGTTACAAGCCGAAGTTAAGAGCCATGCCTGGCCGAAGTTTCTTTTTTGTTGAGAGAATGTAAGAGTTTTGTTAGTTGTGGACGAGCAGATGTTTGCTTCACCGCTGGGACACACAGGATAGGTACTTACGGAGAAACAAACGATTTTTCAGGATTCAAAACGATTCAGTTTCACGATTCGGACCACAAGAGGAGGAAAGTGTAGGGAATTTTTAGTTTGGACTCGTATCTAATGTAACAAACATGGTGCACTTCGAGCAGCAAGAGTGCACTGAGGTGGACTTGATACTAGCGGCTGGAATCGATAAGTGGATATGATTTGGAGTAATTAAATTACTTCGATATACTAAAACCTAAATATAGGTTTTATATCACCCAAAAGAATTAGGATGTTACAAGCGTTAAATGTGAAGTGTTCTAGCGAAACCTATGTTCCGTGCTCTCGGTTGTAACGCACTGAGAGAGAGAGAGAGAGAGAGAGAGAGAGAGAGAGAGCGTAGTTCTACCAAATACACACGCGAGAATAGATTATAGGATACTGCCCGATGAAGAACGAAGTCGTGACCTTTTCATAATTTCAAAATCAGTCCAAATATGATGATGAAGAGCGACGGATAAGCAGCTTAAAAGGTGGCTTCTTCCGCTGTAACGCCACTGAAATTCATTCTAGTTTCAATATTTATCATCCATTTAATTCATAAATAAAATGGAAAATGGACAAAGCATTAAAATAAATTTAATTCCAAAATATTATGCAACTCGATGGAGAGATTTTAAATAAATCTCGATGGTAGTTACGAGAGTAACGAAAAACTGAACTTTATTTACTAATTATGGCTCGTGTTTTGTTGTTGAATCGTCACAAAGTCCCTTCGCCGGTCGACGTTGTATCGCAATCTGTTGTTATCTGCAATGGTAGCAGACGAGTGTCAAAATTGTTGCGAGGTTAGGAGACAGAGGTGGAGAATTTATTAGCCCCCTTAGAAGAAGGACGCGTTATACTGCGTTTGGCCTTGGGAGATTCCCGGCACGATCTCTCCGCTCAGCCCAACATACTGACAGTTTCGGCTTCTTACCCAAGAAGCACCTTGAGCATAACCCGGCCAGCTCGCCGCCACCAGAAGCACCTTGGTTGGGTGAACACTAATGCGCGCCGATCCTGGATCAGAGACAGAAACCTCGGATCGGCTACGCGGACTGTGTTCACCACACCGCTTACTTCTAGCAATTCCTGTGATAGATTGGGTGAACGGTGAAGGCAGTGCTCACCTTCATCTGGGCAACTCGCTCATGTCACAAGATCTAGAGTCCCTGCGGAACTAGAAGCTCCTGGAACACGGAAGAGAGCTGCAGCGCAGTGTCCTTCGGAAGCCGGTTACGCAAGAAGTACCTTGTTGTCAGACTACCGGCGAAACGCTGATGATTCTTGCTCGCGCTCACTGCCTTCATTCCAAAGCGCGGACTATGGAGAGAAATAGCGGAATATCGGTGCTGCGGCGTACTCGACGCTGCGCGCTCAGGGATCCGAGTCTTGCAAACGCGAATTTTTGGCCCGGTGCGGAGTCACGTACATCGTTACGTGTATTGATAGAATACATAACCCCGATTGCGAGGATTTTCCTCGTTACAAACAAACTAGGACAAGTCTGCGTTGCGTTGCTTAGTGTCACACTATTTCCACTAGAAGTTTTTAGTATCAATAAGTACCAGTAAATTCTCCCTAATTGACGCTCTGCTTCGAAACAAAAATGGACAATTTAGCAAGAGGAGATATTATAATAAATAACATTGCGGCTCGTTTTTATACTTGTTGACAATCGGAAAATATAAAAACGAGTCGCAAGGCTTGAATAATCGTATGTCCTCTATCCAAATTGTCTATTCCTGTGTATAAGCTGAACGTCGATAAGGAAGAACTTACTGTATAATAAAACTTTATTCATTGTCAACTTTGAACCGTTCAAATAATACATGCAATCATACATGTATGTATGTGGACAGTACACGGTATATCATGAAAGTCGACCATACTTTTGCTTTCATAGACCTGTTTTACACGTTGTTATACTGTAGAGTCAAACTCCGATACAGACGTGTATATGTTACGTAATCGATATTCTTCTCGGTTATTTTCATTTCTATGTTTTTGGATAATATACGATGTACATTAAACAAGAAGATCATTTTATAGCGTTTCCAAGATTCGTCTATACGACTACAGTATATTCCACAAGAATCATCTGTCACGAATTTATTCCAACTGTTGACAAGATGGATTGTTAAAGAAGAGTTGTAAGCGACCAGCGGAAGCACGAACACCATGGAAGAATTGATACACGAAATAATCGAGATGTAGCAGAAAATAGCCCATTTACGTGTAAGTAGGAGACCACGATCACCAAGTAGCGATTCTGGCTGAAGTGGAGGCTTCAACAGGAACGGAAGCGGAGATAGAAACTGGAGCATGAAGCAATAAAATCCTAATGGAAAATACTGCTATTATTACTTTCGATTAGACATTAAAGGTATACCAGAAAAGTGTACCACTCCCTGCGAGTGGACCCAAAACATTACAAGAAACATTCCGACAAACCAGCTACTAAGTTAGCGGTAGATACTGCTGTTAATGATATCAACGCTTGCCACAAGCACCATCTTTTCGCAAAGGACCGAAATACAAATTATCGTTTTCTAATTGATAGCGGTGCAAATGTAAATCTGATTCTAGCTACCAAATATGTCAAGCAGATGGTCGACTTTAAATAACATGCGGCAAATGCACCCCATACTTTTATCATCTTATGGTCAGCGTATTTGCAAACATATTCTTGTCGATTCTATTTCGATGGAGAGTGGTGTCGCACCTGCGGTGCAAGGGAAGCTCGAGACTGCTCGAGAAAGCACGAAAATGCTCTAGACGGCACCAGACTGCTTGAGACTGCTCGAGGCAGCACCAAATTGCTAGTGACCGCAAGAGACGGCTCCAGACTGCTAGAGACTGCTCGACACTGCTCGCGATTGCTCGAGACTGCTTGAGACATCTCGAGACAGCTCGAGACAGCTCGAGACAGCTGGAGACAGCTCGAGACAGCTGGAGACAGCTTCACACTGCTCGAGACAACTCGAGACTGCTCGAGACAGCTTCACACTGCTCGGAACAGCTCAAGACTGCTCGTGCATACTCGAGACTGCTCGTGGCAGGTCGAGATTGCTCGAGAACGCACGAGACTACTAGAGACCGCTAGAGTTGGCTCCAGACTGCTTGAGACGGCTCGAGTCGGTTCGCGGCTGCTTGAGACAGCTCGAAACTGTTCGAGACAGTTCGAGACTGTTCTAGACTGCTCAAAACTGCGCGAGGATACTCGTGAATGCTCGTTGTTAGGGATTCCCCATCTGGGCTTCACGGCGGGGGCCAGGCACATAGCTCCTTAATGGCTAGGGTGTGGGCCTGTCACCCCAGTGGCGGAAACGTTAGTTTTCGACCATGGTAAAACTCATGGGCCCCGTCGACCGTTTTATGGTGGTCCTCCGTAAAGGACTTATCCTTGATTTACGACCAGGCCGTTAGCGGGGTTGGGACTTTGACCACTCGGCGTAATTGCTTCCAGATGGGGTAGATTTCCAAATTTTCCCTTGAGGAGGAAACTCATCTGGAGGCGTTCGCAGTACCCTTTCCAAAGGTCCCAACCATCCTCATTTTAACCAATTAGCGCTCGGTTTTGAGCCTGCCGTGATTGGGCAGTTTTTCCTCGCCGCCCACCCTTAAGTAAAGGTAGGGATAACCGAGGTGACCTAGTGGATGTCACACGGTTATTCGACAGTCCTGATCCGTCCTGAGCCGTCAGTGGATACAGAGGTCTCCCGGGAAGCTAATTGTTGGAGCACCCGGTTAACAAAAATAGAGTTTCAGTCGGCACACTAACGTGCAAATTTCTCAAAGCTCGAACGATCGCAAGATCGACCGCGAGCAATAACACTCGTGGAAACTCGAGACTGCTCGACACTGCTCGAGGATGCTCATGAATTCTCGTGGATATTCGTAACTGCTCGTGACAGCTCTACACTACTCGAGACTGCTCGATTCTACTCCAGAATACTTGAGACTGCTCGTGTCTGATCGAGACTGTTCGAGACTACTCGAGGATGCTCGTGAATGCTAGTGCATGCACAGGACTGCACTAGACTGCTTGAGACAGCTTGAGACAGCTTGAGACTGAGCGAGACTGCTTGTGACTGCTCGAGACTGCTCCAGATTGCTTGAGTCTGCACGAGACCACAAGAGACGGCTCCAAACTACTCGAGACTGCACGTGAATGCTTAAGACTGCGCAGGGCTGCACGACGCTGCTCGACGGTGCTTGTGAATGCATGTGGATATACGAGATTACACGAGACAACTCGAGACAGCTCGATACTGCTCAAGACCGCACGAGATTGCTTGAGATCGCTCAACACTGTTCATGAATACTTAAGACTGCTCAATGCTGCTCGAAGCACGCGATTGAAATTCAGCCGAAACAGACGAATGAGCTTCAAATACAGCCGCAACATTCTATTTAGCTTCAAATTTAGACGAATCACATGATTTAGCTTCAAATTCAGTCGAAATACACGATTGGCAATCAAATTCACCCGAAACGTACGATTTCCCTTCAAATTCAGCTCAAACATGAGATTTAGCTTGGAATTCAGCCAAAATATATGATGTAGCTTTAAATTCAACCAAAACGAACTATTTAGCTTCAAATTCTGCCTAAACGTACGATTTATATTCAAATTCAGCCAAAACATATGATTTAACTTCGAATTCAGCCTAAACGTACGATTTGAATTCAAATTCTGCCGAAACGTACAATTTAGCCTCAAATTTTAGCAGATACACTCGATATTGCTTCAGATTATGCCGGTTCTTATAATATAACTTCAAATTCATCCGAACCATATGATTCAGCTCCAAATTCGGCCTAAACTTACGATTATGCTTGAAATTCTGCCGAAACATACCATTTAGCTTCAAATTTAGCATATACATGAGATATAGCTTTAGATTCTAAATATATATATAGATTCTAAATATATATATATAGCTTTAGATTCTGCCGATACTTATGATATAGCTACAAATTCCGCCGAAACATATGATTTAGCTTCAAATTCGGCCTAAACATAGGATTTGGCTTCAACTTCTGCGGGAACATACTATTTAACTTCCGGTTTAGCATATACACTAGATATAGCTTCAGATTCGGCCGATACTTATGATACAGCCTCAAATTCAGGCGAAACTTATGATTCAGCTTCAAATTCGGCCTAAACGTACGCCCTCCCTCCCTCGCTCCCTCCCACCCTCTCTCCCTCTCTCCCTCTCTCCCTGAATGAACGATATAGTTAACACGGAATTCAATCTCACAGCTTGTCATCAAACACTGAACACTTAATTAATCACTGGCAATTAGAAAACACGCGAGGATGTCTTACTGCTGCGGTGACTGACAAGGTGAGGTCCTCAGAATTGACGCTCACTTTTTGACGAGATTTGGTACAGTAATAGATCTCGTAAAGCTAAATCCAATGATGTTCGGTTTTGTGGTCAAATGGCTTAAAATGTTTGAGATAAATACTGTTGAAGTTTCTAGTAAAAGGCCAGAGAGACACGCTGAATTACAACTCGAATGTTGAGGCAGGCCGAATCGAACCACCTACCTTTTCGCACTCCCTAATAGTTACTTAGAATGACCTCAGTTACCCCCCAATTCCGTTATGCGAGACATTTTTGGAACGCTCCGACTGATGATGTTTAAACCGTGTACCGATTTACACTCCTTTATTCCGTCGGAGACCCGTGTACTTAATAAAATGGACAAGTAAATAGATATCAACTATATTTTTCATAAGTGTACACACATGTGTATTCAGTATGTGTATACACACTTAGTGTGAACTAGGTCAGACTTGGACGGCTCGTGAGCCAAATGTGACTCTTCAGATACCCTTCACACACTCATGCGGCACGAGAAACGATATGATATTGTTTCATCTGTGCTGCATGCAGGGTTGACAATGCCATGTGTAGCAATGTACATAGAGTAGTAGGAATATAGCTTGTGGCTCGCGGTCGAAATGACTCGCCCAGGCCTGCACTAGGTGATACTAAACACCTAGGTAATGTAACAAAAAATGCTCATTCTGGTCTATGTGCACTTGATGACACTATGTTACGATGATTCGCGTTTTCCATGCTCTGATGATACGTTCTATGCTCGAGGTTGGTTTATTTGCGTTGTCGACAGTTTGAATTCTGTTTATCTCTCGTCATGTTTTTTCTGCCGTCTGCTCGGTTGTTTTGTGATTGGTTAAGAATGGATTTTGCTGTAGGACTGTAGCGTTTTCTAATTGGACGGGGATGTGTCTGAGGGAGTTTAGGTTAAGGAGTAGGAAACTCTCAGGAAGATCTTTATGGTATTATTTTCCGATGTGTACCTAAATATGAGTCTGTAGAAAATTTCTTCATAATTATTGCAAATTAAGAAAAACTGTTTTATTGTTTATTAATATGCGTTATAATCTTCTGAACAATATAATTGATATTTGTTTACTTGTCCATTTTATTTATATGGTACCATTGATATTCCATTATGTTGACTGTATGTCAATATATGGCTGCTACCGTAGGTAGTCAAGTTAATTCAATTCATCCACTTCACATCCTCTTATCGATTCCAGTCGTTATTATGAAGACCACCTCAGTGCATTTTTGCCGTTCGAGGTGTATCAACTTAATATATAAGTTACGAGCCTCACTAATAATCCCTATACCTTGCAACCCCTTATAGGTTACGACGGTGAAACAAACGTCGGCTCGTCTCCAAGTTATCTTCCATTGGGTGTCGATGGTGAAACAAACGTTGGCTCGTCCACTAGTAACCCATTTGTAGGTCCCGGTGGTTAAACAAACATCGGCTCATCCACAACTAACAAACAGTTACATCCTCTCAACAAAACGAATCCTCGGTCACGCACATCTGTCGGTCTCGCAGTTTCCTTCCTTGCATTTCTCACCCTCCCTTGTTTGATCTCCGTTTCCGCTGTTTTTCTTCACTCATTCTACTCTCTCTTTTCTTTCCACCCCCTCATTACTTTTCTATCTTCATCTAACTTTTCCATCCATACCACGCCTCTTCCGACCTCATTTAACATATTCTTTATCTTTCCTTGTATCCCTCCCTCCTCCATACACCTCTCTAAGACGTGTTCCCTTGTCGCTGCCACTTCTCCACATCTTCAATATATCTTTTCTTCCACGTTTCTTTCCCCGTTTCGTTGCCCAATCTGTTCATCGCTATCCTGACCCATCTCGTTTCCTTCCCTGTACTATTCAAATACTATGGAACCCTATCCATTCTTACCTCCCTATACCACTTGTTATATTGAGACTTCACCATCTATCTATAGTTTTCCCCTCTTTACATCTTTCTTCCGCTTCATTCTATCATGTTTCACACCTCGCCCCACCCCTCCTTCTCTAAAACCGTTCTGTCCATTCGCTCGCTCAAATACTTCTTTCTCTACCTCTCTCATTTCCATAATTTCGTCCTGTCCACTACCCTTCTTTCTATTTATGCCATACACAGCCACGCCCAATCGCTTCCCTTGTCCCCTCACAGCCTTTGGCGAAACCTCATGCCTTTTAACAGCCCATGCTTTCCACTTTTCCTTTTTTGTTTCTTCCTTTACTGCGTAATCTGGAGTTACCCAGTCCAGTTCCAGTATTATCTACCTTATGTACTTTTGCCGTAAGGCTTCTACTCGCCTTCTCTCCTCCGAACCCCATATTTAAACTTTACTTGTAATCTAATTCGCTTAAAATTTGAGCTGCTGAATATTTTGCAAGAATTGAACATATTCGTAGTGAAATCTTGGCTTAAATCTGACAATGACATCAATTTCACTGGTTTTGTTACATTTAGAAAGGACAGAACTTATGCTAGAAGCGAAGGAATTATTATTTTTTTCTAGAAAAGCCTATCGTTTGCAGAATTGTGCAATATTTAATTTCCTGATAAATTTTTTTACAACATTAATATAAATAACTGCTCTTTAATTTTAGGAGATTTTAATGCACTGTGCTAAACATGATTTATTTTTACAAAACGAAAATATCCTCATTCGCGTAGATTTTTACGTAAGTTCAAAATCGAACATGTATCTTGTCTTTTCCAGCATGAATCTTGAAAATAAAGTTGACACTAAAGTTTAGAATAAAAACGTGGGGTTCATAATTGTTACCAAACGTACAGATTGATTTAATTTTGAATCGATAAAGTATCCTCAGTTCCTCTGCTCAGAATATAAGCGTCTCCTCCAAGCACTAAATATGATTTCTTCGTAAACGTTGTTTAACAATCCATAATCTCTATTACTTCTTGTAAAAGAATTCGTTATAGTTTAGAAATAATAATAATAATTCTATAAGATTATACAATAAATGCAATAAGATTGAAGGGAGCATCGTATACAAAATGGAATCAAACTAAAAGCATAGTAGACTTAATAGAATGCACCTCAGACAACGAAGAATTAAAAAAAAACGATTGCGCTTTAGAAAATTTGCCAAAAGTATCAATTTTCATTTAAATCCTACATATGTGTGCAATAAGTGCCAGCACAATGAAATTGGCACAATTGATATAATTTTGAACAACCTATTTAATATTAAATAATTTCGAATTAACCATACCGTCTTCAACGCTCATCTTCTACCGCGTACGTGTCGTTCATTTTTGTATCGACGACAATGAACTTAGCTGTTCGAGTTCGATGCTGATTCGGTTGAACCACTGCGCGACGAACCGCACGCAATCTGTGCATATTTACACCGTCGCACATTGATGCGATCTTATGAACATTCGGGACAATAATCATAACTTCTAAACTAATTAATTTTCGACCTAAGTAAGTTAATAATTTTCTAAGGGGAATACAAAAATGAATCGATTTGTTCATAAATAATATACAATTACGCTAAAAAATTGCAATGATTTTGTTTTTTTGTTGAAGAAAAATATCTTTTATGAACATTTAGTATTGTAATTTTTTCGAAACTGTGTACGACTAATTTTTCTTCGAAACATTTTCTATTAAGAATTAATAAGACACATTCTAATATATAATAATACATAAACAAGCAACAAATATTTCAATGTAACAGGCTAATAAATAATATGAAATTGTGTATGAAAATATGTACAAAAATCAGACATCAATAGCATATTCTTTATAAGATCTTTAGAAGTATTTATTCTGGAAGCTTTTTGAATGTGCTTTAACCTATGGTTAATATTCACACATAGAAGGCTGAAAAATTTTTCTAAACCTCTGTAAACTTCTTCTATGCAATCGTTTAAATGAAATATATTCTGAATTAAACGAAACAGATCCATTTTTTTCTTATTGAAGAACAAACCCATTTCTCAAGAATATCCCGATTTGTTTTCGGACGCGCTACTAAAAACCATGATTATAATTACAAATGCAGGCAACTGTAAGAAAATTTTGTATAATAATGACGAATAGTTTTCCGTTAAGATCCCAAGACATGTTTTACCTTTTTTGAGAAAAGTTAAGTTAAAGATAATCAAACATATATATAATAATAAGTTATCAATAGATGTGTAACTTCGAGACAATAAAACAATAAGTAATTAAACTATTTTAAAATCAAAATGGCAAGTGTTTAGTACCTTCAATTGAATAATCTATTCATATTTATATTGTACTTCGCCGTGTACTTCAGATAACTTGATGTTTTCTTTATTAATTGTTTAGATATCAATAAAGACTCTAGATTACAATTATATTATACAAAAAGATATTGATTTCTGATATTTTTTCATTGCTCGCATCACTGTGTGTCGCACTGTATTTGTCGCTAGGGTCATCCTTACAATAATCCTAATATTAAATCTGTTACCTATTTTCTATTGTCTCCCATGCAGCACCGTTGGTTAGGACATTAACCACGGTCGAGTTATTAATATAATAACCTAGTCCTGTTAATATTCAAATATTCCACTTATTTTCCTGCCCTAACCAATGGCCCATGATAAATAAATCTTATTGTGTTTAATTCTGTGTTATTTTTTATGTTCTGAGTATACATATTTTTGTCATTAGTTAAATGCTCAATTCAACTACTGATTTTTTTCACGTAACTGGACACAATCAGTTAGACAATGAGATTATTTACTCTATTGCTAATTTAGCCTCACATTGGATTCCAACGGATCCCTATTTGTAATAAAAACGATTTTCTGATATCTGTTTTGATTTTTTTTAATTTAACTTGACATTAAATGCAACAAACAATAACTCCTCGCCGGACATGGATAGCATTAGCTTCAGTTATCACTGTTGCATATATATAATCAAATATTCGAAATTAGTGATTCCCCTCTTAGTTGGAGGCACTCGTTAGTTCATTAGGTAAAAAAGGCAGATAAAAAGTGTGTAAGACCAATATCACTGATTTCTTGTTATTCAAACCATCGAGCTTTTAATTAGAAATAGATTACAGTGATGGATTGAATACTTCCTGACGACGAAAGTGAATTCAGGAAGGATAGATGTTGTATTGACAATTTGAATCAAGAAGAATAGTAACGAATTAATTTAAAAATGCTATGACATACACATGAAAGTCTCGACAACTTTAAATTGGACATATATCGAATAAATAAACGATACATAATTCATAGTTTAGTTTATTTTCTTGAAAAATACGGTTAATACTTTTATGAAAATTTGTTGAAAAATGTACAAGTTTAATTTTTCATTCGTGTGTGATCCTCCATTTACTTATATTGTATGTTGTTTATCAGTCGATGGATCTTTGACATTTTTGGCTGGAGGCTCGGCAACGCCATATACGATCGAGCTGGCAAAAGTGTAAAAACTATAGAAGAAATGTTAATAAATTGTGTCACATAATAATATAATATAAATAAGAATTATTAAAACACCAATGCGAACTGAATATGTTTACTATAAAAAATAATACTACATTGTACCACAACGCAGGAGCCAGAACATGTATTCTAGCGTTTAGAACCAGCCCCATCGTCGGAACATTGAATAAAGCTAATGTGATGCCATTGTCCTTTGGAAGAAAACAACTAAGTCTTAACTATGCCGTCGCATTAGCTGCAACTCTTACCAATCCAACATATCAACTTCTAGGTACCAATAAGGAACATAAACAGCCAAACCAAAAACACAAATTACCACAACCCTTCAATATATGGATTCAAGAATACCTTGAAGATATCGGATTACCGCTCCCTGATATCAAAACGAGAAGACAACTTAAGACTCCATCCTGGAAGATCCAATCATTCAAAACAACCCAAACCAATAATATGAACGAAGAAAAAGAGGAACCCAAAACAAATGTAACCAAACACACAAATACACAACAGCTCCGCATAATGACAGATGTATCCCAATCGTGAAGTGAATCAAAATACATAATCGAAACACCTAAAAAGCGGATATCCCACATACTGCCCAACTATTTTTCAAGCAGCTTCTACAAATTATATACCATTCTAAAGGTTCTTGAATCTAAATACATTGTCCATACAACAGAAATCGAAATACCAACTATCATCCCTCCTGATAACGCGAACCCCATAGCCCAAGAAATCTTGGAAATTCTATAAGAAATGGATAATAGAGGGCGAACCTTAGAAATACTATTCGACAGAACACCTCTGACTCCCAAAAACATTCCAGTATCCACAGAAATATACAATTCAACCCTACAACGGGCTTACCATAAAGATCTCAAAGCACTAATTACAAACAAAATGAAAATAGAGTGGAATTCAACATGGAAAAGTATCAAACCTTCAACAGAGGTACACCTTGCCCAAGATAGTATATTTGATAAGAGTCCAGCAAATACAACAAACAGGAAGAATCAAGTAATACTAACGAAACTAAGATTCGATCATACCAATTACACCCACATTAGTCTAATAAAAGAAGAAGAACTCAACGAATGCGACATCTGTATCATGAAAATCACTGTCAAACACATTCTAGTCGACTGCCCAAAATACCAAAACAAAAGAAGGCAAAACAAACTATCCAACAACCTCAAGAAGTTATTCAACAAAACTGAAGTCATAAAACCTCTTATGAAATTCCTAAGCGGCATCAATCTTGTTCAATCAATCTAGACTAAAACAACAAACACAATGTAAACATATTTATATATATCATATGGATTATATGTGTATTCAATATAGTCGTTAATAACCCAAAGAGGTGGATACGACTTTAAATAAATGAAAACAAATACTACATTGTATAATAAAACAATGTTTCGCTATTCGAAAAATGGTATTATAAAGTGGTAGATACAGAAAAGAATAACACAACTGTCCATAAAAATAATTATACTTTATACTATATTTCTGCACATGTTTCATAAATACTATTTCCACCATTTAAATATTCGCACCGAATACACTTACTGCCTCCATATAATATTCAGCCCTCGTAGTAGATATGAAATATATAAGATCTTTGCTTCTTACTAACGTGCCTACATTCGTTACAACGAAGTGTATCGGCTGCCATAAACAAAAATGAACAAAGAATGCACACGCAATAAAATATTTCAAACAAATGTATCTCTCTTAAGTCAATTAAAAAAAACTAAAAATATACGAATTTGAGATAAAATCAAACATCCGAAATTTGTAATTGTTATTACTCGTCAATCAATTATCTTTTTCTACTGATTTGATTTCGATGGAATAGATGGAAGTATTCTTATGAGATGATCTTTGTGCTCTGGATATTTAGATTCTCCAAAGTCTTTCAAGAAATCTTTGGTCTTGCCGACCAGATCTAAAATCGCAGCTTGTTCTCTATTCAAAAATTGAATTTGAAACAACGCAGGAAGATTAATCAAGTTCGACAAGAATCCATATCCTGTTGAGGGAGAAATGGTTGTTACCGTCCATTAGTTATAGAGAAGTAATACATCCCTGTGAAGTGACCTGATGAGTGAGGACTTTTATAATCAACTGTAGATTTTCTGACTGAGGATCAATCACTGGGAAAGTTGAGAGAGTTCAGAATTAGAGTGAACAGGTTTTGCAGGAAGGAGGTCCATCTTAGACACCATCAGACGTTATTAGATCTTGCAAAGTATTATATATGAATTAATCATGGCTCCCTGCATGACCGTCTCATCTAAATGTGATTTTACGTTATCTGTGAGAATTTTAACGTTCGTTACCAATTCGGCCATTCTAATCTCAGTCTTAGTCAGGTGAATTTCCGGGATATAGATGACAGAGTGGCCAATATCCAGAAAATCCAGTGCGATTCCTATATGATTATGGGTGCAATTCCTCGTGCAAAATCTTTAAGACCTAATCGGACTAATTTATGCAATTTTGGAATAACATGATCCCATAGATTATGAGAGCGCTCGCACTCCAGCTTCGTCACAAAGGAAAAAGCGGCATTCAAGTCATTAAAAATTGCATCTTCATTTTCTGTATGCCGCAGATATTTCCATGTCAATTCTTCTCTCGGAGAATTTTCTCTCTGATAAGGATAAAACTCAGAAAATTCTTCGGTTACCCGTGGTTTGACATCAGAAGTATCTGAAGGAAGAATCAGATTTTGAAGAGGAGAGAGGATTTAGGTTTTCTTTTTCAGAGAACTCGTCAGAGAATATATGTAGGTCGTCCGGAGTTTGTCTTCCGTCTGAGGAACATATTTGTTTATCTTTCGCAGATGCAGGTGAATCATCTTCAACTATAGAAATTTTAGTATCGTGATAGAACAAATGTTCTAAGTCTCCCAAGTCGAAGATTTTCGTCAGTTTATAAACAGTTATGAGAGAAATTGTACAAGACGAAAGATAAAGAGAGAGGTTATCAAGAGCTCTGTCAGGGAAATTCGAGCAGAGGAATGACTATTGGTAAGACTGACTGAATGATTGTTCATGATGCGATAGTAGGCTAAAAGAAAAGGTCCATCGAAATAAAACCAGTAATATTATATGTTTTTCATGAACATGTACAATAATGTATGCAAACAAAACTTAATAACATTGCTTTGAAAGTAGTAATGAAGTAAAAATCGTACAATCCTTAATTCTTAATATTAATTATGTTAAAATTACAGTTAGTATTTTCCAAATCAAAATAGACCAATGCTTTATCAAATTTGGTGCATATGATCGTGTCTATGTTCGATTCTTGGGCATTATGTTCGATTATAAGCTCTCATTTATCTCATACATCAATGAGCTATTAATCAGATGTCACGGGCCCTCAATATAATTACAGTAGAGCACCGATTATCTGACTTAATTAGGAGACAAAGTTTCGATAATCAATTTTTCGGATAATCGGCCTGGAGAAATCAAATTTTTAATTGTATGATAAATTGTGATTGTGTGATAAAATTCTATTTCATTATGATATTATGTCCACTCCAATGCAATGCGTAACGCATTTTCAGCTTCACTGTGTGTTGGACTCGAAATACATCCCATCGTATCTTCATTTATGCTGACATAATAATTTCAAAACCTGGATTATTTTTATCTATGTTCATCCATATTTGAATATTGCTGCTACGACAGTTTCCGGAATTAGATGCAGTAATTTCTCTTTAATTCGCGCTCACACTGCGCACAGAAATACACAATTTGGGAAGAGGAGATACTAGTTCCAGAGCTATCAGTAAGGTGGAAGGGATTTAGGACAGTATTCCAGTTGCTAGATTGTTTAGTTGAAAGTATTTGCTTCTTAAAACTTTCTTGATAACTACATACTACTACTACTCGATGGTTCAGGGGTAAGTGCGAAGCGGTCAATCACAGTTCTCCTACCAGAAGGCACCCCTGCTTTCCCCACTCCATGGTCAGATCCTTCAAAGAGACTATTCTTGTTTTTTAAGTTAGCCGTACGATGTTTGGACGATCGTCATACTTGAAAATTTCTATCTTTCCAAAAAGTGTATCAAATACCCGCATAACTTTGAGATGTCCCGCATCATCTGAGATTTATCCGTTGACAGAAACTACGCCTTAAGAAACTACGCGAACCTATAACCCTACCATAAATTGACTGAAAGCAAAGTAGTGTCAAGCTATGTCCTCAGATTTCTTTAAAAATTAAGCTGTTGTTAACATGCTAACAGGGATATTGGGAATGGATAGATTGGAACTCTATAAGCTCTACAATTAACGTTATAGTTGCATTTTGTTATTATTGAATTATAAAGCGCTGTCTTCTTTTATTTGTCCTTCTTTACGAAGGTGGTCTTTTGAGTTAGTCTGTTAGTTCTATTACTTCGGATGAAAGTAAAGTATTTTAAGCTGAAGGAATGTAGGCATCATCGTGTGATCAAACTAAGACATGTTCATGTATTGTTTGTGTGTTTTTTGTATGTACTAAATTAGTTACATGTGCTTCTTGTCAGATTTAGCTGTATAGGTACAATGTATGTGTTCTGTTTGTCTATAACTCGTATCATATTCTCCTTTTGTTTTGCAGACCTTTGTTGTATTAAAACTAATTGAACTGTTAAAGAAATGCATTAGTATAACTTTTTGTCCTTGAATTGCATAAATTTTTCCACAAATTCATATAAAACCGTATTTTTAATCAAACAAATAATAGAAATAATTTAAAGAATACTTCATTCTCTTTAAATAACACAAGTGTAACATCTCATTTCTCAAATAGAACCTCTAGCAAAAAGTTTCCGTTCATATACACTAATATAAAATTTACAAATAGTATTCGCATTTGCGAGTTATGGAATGTTCTTGCATGCAGGTAAGTCGAATAGGAATCTAAATAGGATCTAAATAAAGTAAATAAATACAAAACATAACACAATCTTTCATTTATAATCAAGTAGAAACCACAGAGAAAACAAAAAAAATGTTATGTAGAAAAAAGATTCCGGTCAATTCAAATCTTGGAAAAAGGTATCCGATTATTGAGTTATTAATATTTTATTACATTATCACATGATCGTGCGACACTTTTAATACGTTGGAGCATTGATCATACTCAGTTTTCAGAATCTTTAGGCGAAATTTCTTTCCACGACAATATGATTGCATGTCGAAGTTCCTCTTCAGTTTTTCGTTTTTTCTTGTGAATTAATTTTTTTCATTTTGCCCACATGTTCTCGATTTGGTTGAAATCAGAACTGTTTGCAGGCCACTTCAATGTTATAATATGATTTTGCTCTAAATGGTCTTTTGCTAGTTTCCTGTAATTTCCTGTTACAGCTAGCGGTGTCACCTCGAAAAATGAAATCCGGACCATTCCTTTATAATTGGAATTAAGAACTCTTCTAAAATATTAATATATGTTTTTGCGTTCACGTTCTGGGATCCTACTCTCTGGTCTGATCCCACTCGTTCTGGTTCCCACACACTTTCTTTTCCATTATATAACTCCATATCATATAAGATTTTTGTTTATAATTTATGTAATCTACATTAAATTTGTCCTTAGATCTTCGCCAAACAAATTTTCCTTCGTCATCCCCTGCTCCAAGGCAAACATGAGACTCATCACGAAATATTATATGTATTACATCGCTCCACAGTCAAATTTTGCGTGTTCCTTACACAATTTTAAGTCTTTCGTCTTCTGTTCCGTTTTTTTAATATCATTTTTCGTACTGTGACTACATTCTATAATTTCTGCGACTTTTATTTGACTTGCTTGAAAAGTTCGATTACTCTTAACTTTAAATATGCGTCGTGTGCTATAGATATTGTGACGTTGCAAGTTTTGCCCTGTCCCTCCCCATGAGAAGACAAGTTTAAAGTTCGAGCGCTAGGACTGGAACGTGACAAAGTGAACAACAGTTGAACAACAGTGCCTCAGCAGTACCCCCCCCCCTAAAAAAAACATTTGCAATGTAATAAAAAAAACACCAAGTAGTTGAATTCGTTTTGGATTCTGGTTCGAGGAACAAATTTCGAACAAATTAACCCACAAGAAACATCCATATCAATGAATTCACTCAACATGGAAAGCAAATAATCCCCCAAAGAAACTTCCATGTTATTAATAAAATATTCAAAAAATGTCCACGAAATGTTAACGCCCTCTTTCCTAAAAAATGCTTCCAGATACAAAAAATGAAATATTAATCCACAACTAAAACCTCAGTAAAATGTTAATCATCGGAAGGATATAAAAAACAGTCTAAAAGGTATTTATTACCATTTAATTTCATTCGAAGAAAGTATTATAATCAGAAATAGTTGTCCACTTTATATTGGATATGAATTTGAAAAGATACTGAAATCAAACGTAGTTGTTTCATATATACAGTGTGGTCCATAACCAGCTAATTAGAAAATCACGACAAAACATTAATATTTTAAACGGATTCACATATAACAGATACCTGGCAAAACCAGGACAATTATACCTAAGATGGACTTGGCGTACCATTTTCATCGAAATCGGACAGTTGACTTGTAGTGTCACGTATCCTCGATCATGGAATACCCAATAAGACCACAACCTCTCCCCCTAAATACTTGATATTCTGTAGATCTATATCTTAATATATATTTTATGACATTGAATCTTATTTTAAAAATTTAATGATTTGGAGTTTAATATTTTCTTGATACTTGACAAACGTTTAGTACTGTTTAGAGTTCGAGTGTTTTGTTATATTCTTTTCAATGGTTTAGATTCTTTGGAAACTTTAATATTGTTAGGGGTTTCTTGAATTTAAATATCGCATCAGCTTCACTTTTATTTGTTACATCAAATTCGAGGCTATTTTGATAAAAAAAACTGCCCGCCAAGTCCAGCTTAGGTATTATTTTTCTGGTTTTCCAAGTATCCGTTATATGTGACTATGGAGTGTTATGGAGCACACTGTACAGATTAACTACTTTTGATTTTAGTGCTTTCTTCAAATTCAGATCAAACATAAAATGGACAACTACTTCTGATTTTAATACTTTCTTCGAATAAAATCATATGGTAATAAATACTTTTTGGAGTGTTATTTTTTATATCCTTCCGGAGTTTAAAGTTTTGCTAAGATTTTTGGGGATTAATATTTCATTTTGTGTATTTGGAAACATTTTTTGGGGTGAAGAGGCCTAATATTTTTTGTAAGTTTTTTGAATAGCTCATTAATAACTTTGAAGGATTAATTACGTTCCATTATTATGGAAATGCTTCTGGATGGTTATTTGCGTAAATTCATTGATGTAAAGGATTTTTCTACCTTTTTATCCATTAGACTGCCGACATTTTTCTACTGCAATTACAATATTTTTACCCGGAATATTTGTATACACCTAGGTTTATTCTATCGCGTAGAGTACTCGAAATTTATAAATCGTCATAACTTTAAGTAGTTAAATTTTCGTCTACATAAACTATTATATTTTCAATAACTATAATTCAATATATTTTTATTTATAATGTGATATACATATGTTATACTATTAGTAACGTAATAAGCTTTTATCTAACATGTAATAGTTCAGATTACTTTGTCTTTTCGCTTTTCTCATCATACCGATTCATACCAAACTTCGCTCTGCACCGATCTAACCGAACCTCGTTCATCCGCGCATACACGTGGCGCCAACAACCCATATGGATGTCATAATTACTATTTAATAAAAACAATGTTTTTGTAATTTAAAAAATCATTATATTTTATATAGATAGTATAAACATTAATATTTCTTAATTGCATGTAGGATAAATAGGATAAATAGCAGTATATAACTGTACGCGTTTTCGACCTTTTGTCGTATTATCGACATTCCGTAGTGGATGTGCATAACGCATAAATTTATAGAAGTACCTCTTCATATCCTATATTTAATACGAAGTATATATTTCAATGATTTCATTTAAGTTGGATAGGTTATCAGAAAGTTAATTTGGTATAAATATATTCAAATCAGTTTCCGTGTATTTCAAACAAACTCTTTAACGCTCTGACAATTTTTAATTGGATAACTAGATAAATAAACAATGTGAAATGCAAGTAGAAATTCATTTGAATCTAAGTTGCAACTAATATAGAGATGAACGAAAAATTATTCTTAATGTGTCATTAATTGGGACCTTCGCATTATTAGCGTCATTTGTACTTTTTAACCTATTTGTTCAAAATTTGACGGATTTTAACATTTATGTTAAAGTATGTTTGGTGTATAGCAATATGTCCGCCATTCATTCACTTTCACTACGACATTTTGGTTACTATTAGTTACTAGACAAGCTTCCTATTCTACAAATCTAGGCTGAAGCTGAGCATTAAATTGACGCCACCTGCCATCTACCAGAAAAAATGTGAGAGTCACAAAAGTGTATAGTATATGCAGTATAAACATGCACATCAAACTGATATTTCGATATCTTTGCTATTTCTGTCCCTATTGACATGTTTCAGGACTTACGGTGATATTTAACAATTGGGCAATCGTTAAAATTGAATACAATATGGCTTAAAACAATAAACCGCTAATAAATGTTTTTGCCGTTTTGGTCAAGGAAAAGATCTATTCGTGAGTACATTGAGTGACGTCGCGCGTCACTCAAGTATTTGGCACGAGACAAACCCCGTCGCATAATTCATATCGCTACCGAATTCCATGTCTTCTAGGCTGTATATAATTGCATTATCCGCAATACATCGACGAGTAGATATTATGTTGTTACGTTCTCGTGCATTCACGATACGAAACCCGCACAAAACCAATACAAGCGCGCCGCCATTGATACACATTTTTTTCATGAAGATGAAAATGCATTGCGCACGCTAAACGCAGATGGTGGTCAGTCGGGATTGTAGGACTCCTCCGATATGGTGCCATTCTGGATATACCCACTAAACCCCTCCTCGAACCCCGCGTCACAGCTCACCCTGCCAAGGTGTTCCCGCAAGGTATTCTTCTCCACATTCTCCATTCTTTTCTCCACAAAGGTGGCGACTGACTACGATCATCATTCCTACACGGATTTAAGCTTTTTCAATATTTCGGAGAAAAACCATTATGACACATAAAAAATTATATTAAATTAACTCTTTTATTTTCGAAAAAATTAAAAATAATAATCCTTATTTAATTAACCCTGATACAAAAGGTACAAAAGTTACTTTTACTTAAAATAATATTATTTATTTCTTTTACAATACATTTTAAACTTATTAAATTTATTCTTAAATAAATACTACAACTTATAATTACATAATTACTTTTTTAAATATATTAAATTAACACTTCAGGGCCCGTTCTGTTATTCAGACCTCCTGTTTCCAAGAAGACAGGTGTAGACTGTATAAGTCAGGTTTATTTTTGGCAAGGCACACTTCTGTGCCATAAAGTTATTGCACCATTCATTACACCCCATCTTTCGTCCGAATCCTGATAGTATCCGAAACATAATCCGAGATACTGAATCACATACATTTACGACTAATTGTCGCGTTGAGATCTGTACAAAAAGATGTTGGATGACCAACCATATTATAAAACGCTGCTTCATTGTCCACATTGAGTCAGTTGTTTTCGATGACAACTTTCGCTTGACTGGATGAGATACGTACCTGGGTTACTCAGCCTTCTTGCGATATCACTCGTCACCATGTTCGTTGCGGAACGCGACCTGCCGATTTCTCTTCCCTTGGATCGCGGGATGCGGATCGTATAAAAACGGTTAGCTATGTTCTGCACTATGAAATTGCAATGTACCCTTACTCCTACTGCAATCTGCCAATTGTTTCTAAGGTATTTCCGTCACTATGGGCATAAACTCAAAAAATTTGAAAGTGCTCCTCTACCGAATACAGTAATTTCTTCACGAGTGTCGCGGAATCGAAATTTAAAGTGTATTTCAAGAGACCATCAGACACGATTCTTCTAACCTCTGTACCAATGTACCTCTGTAACCTCTTCTAACCGGTGTACATTAATATAAATGCACATGCCATGATTGTACGGTTACAAACCTAACATGTACCTACAGCGTACAGTTTTTCTTACCTGACTTACACCCAAGCAGACCAATTTGTTTTGTCTTCCGGAAATTCGATTCAAAGGAATAGGCCATAACTATTCGAACTGCACCGCGGTCGCTTATTCTACAAGAATCTAAAGCAACTACTAATTTTGGGGTAATGACCATCTGTTTTCCTCGTCTTTTCTTGGGGTTACTCGGCCCAGGTATTTTGCAGTCTAATGCCTCGGTGTCGTCATCGTTAGACACCTGAGATTCTGTCAGTCCTAACGCGGCTTCCGTCGCTTCATTACTAGACGATGATTCTATTTGTACTAAATCTATAACGTAAATATACATATATATGAATTACCATTAGACGATGATGTCTAAGCCCGTAGTAATCGCATCACCTCTTGTTTCTTCACTAGATCTCATCGAACCGGCTCGTCCTCTTTTGCTTTTGTTTTGCCGGTGGACTATCTTATCTTCCTCTTCGGAAATTATTTCTATGGCATTCGCATGTGCCATATCAAATAAGTCATCTAATGAATTTACAAATTCCTATTCTTGCATCTGTTGTAGATCACTTCGGCGATTCGCGGTTTTGTAGAGCGTTCGCCTTATAAAGTTTCTCCACTATAGTTACACGATCCGATTTTTGTTTTACTAGAATTCTCACCCTTTCCCAGAAAATGTCCACTTCATTAATTACTAACATCGAACTGTCATATATAAATTTAAATTGACTTTTCGCATATTGTAGAACAGCACATGCAAAACTTGTCCGTTGCTTAACACCAACAATTTGTGATTCATAATGATCCAATAAGAATAACTTATCACTGCTTTTGTCTCAATCTTATTCGACTCATTGTATTATTACCAATGCGAATTGTACAAAGTTTCGGCTTGGACTGAAGCGAGTTTTCTTGTTGAAGAGCATACGAAAGATATAAACGTAGGTATAAATGTAAAATAGAGGAAAATGTTTAAAAGATCTAACATAAAAACTCCGGGGGTTAGTTTATTAGGCGAAAGATTTGTGCAGGTGATCGCAGTAAGCACAACCGTGCTGACAGTTACCTTCATTTCATATTCTAGTATTCTCACACCCATATACGCTTAGACTTTCCAATAAACTATTCAAACTTATAAGTAGATATTGTTATCAAACAGTCAAGAAATGATACTTTTATTAGATAATAATAATTTTTTCAGCGACAATGTTGAAATGGAGTTACAGATAAAATTGGAATAAAATTAAAGAAATTTTAAAACTTCAAGTCGATTGTGACACGTCATTCCTACTGCCTATAGACTTCCGCTTCCGCATGAAAAAATTTCGATGGTCGAAAAATAAGGTCCACCTTAGTGAAAACTTTCAATCGAGCACGCTGCTAGTACGACCCGAGCCTAACAGGTCGATGTGAATCGGCCCTAAACCGGGAGTACACAGCCACAGTGACTGGTATCCCCCAGCGAGCGGATAACCTCCACCTCCCTCTTTTCTACCCGTGAGAGGATATACTCCATAAACAAGGGGCCCTTAGCCAGAATTGCTCCGTTCGTGGAGGACTAAACTCGGTTCTCCCCCCTTCGCCCTTATCACTTATCCCGTTCACCCCTACTTTAGTCAAGGTCGAAGCAGGACCCAAGAGGCACAAACGCCGAAGTGAGAGGATGGAGTATGTAGACTGGATCATCCTGAACCAGACAACTTCTGCAAAGTATCACCCAGCAATAGATAGGTAGCGAGGGTATGAACACGGATAAGTACTTAGCTGTTAGTTAATCGTGGTTTTTGGACCCACCCAGGTTAGATTAAAACGCAACCTTAAGCCGCAATAATCTTTTTTAAACTGGACTAACTCAGTACAGTTGTATAGTTGAGAGAGGGACTAATCTACCAGACAATGACTAAAATGCTTTTTTCTAATATTGATATTACTTGAAGTAACAATATAAATCCAAAACTAATGTTTTTTAACTTTTTATACATATTGTAGATCTTGATTACTTATATGCATGCTGTGAATTTCATTAAAATCGGTTACATCGCAATTTTTTGAGAATTTCAATGTTTATCCGGTAGACGTCCTGCACTTGCATAGTCGAGTGTGGTTAAATTCCATATCTACACTGGGTGTCTCCCCTCGATCTTTTAAAATTTTCTCATATAACTTTAAGGGATTTATCGCGTTGCGTCTTCAAAATTTCTTTGTTATCTCCATACTGATTATTGATTCCGCGAACCGCGCGCGTGTAATAGACTAGCTCGCCTTGTGACGCTTGCAATCCTAATGACGCACACTTCGTCGCAAGTCCACTCATGCTATATAATCATTCACGAATTCTTTTTCTTCCATTTTGAAAAATTTTAAACCATCGCGTGCATCGATCCTTTGATCCTGTGCTACTTACGCATATGTTTTTTAATTTTCGTCCAGAATTTGTAAGCATTGTTTTCTGTAGCAAAGTGCAAGGTCTGTTCATCTGATAGATGTAGTCGTATGTATGCTACGGCTTTATGATTCCTCATTCACAACTCGACCTTTAATTATTCCTTTATCGTATCTTTCGGTATCGGCTTGTTTATTGCTCGAGACAAATTCTCTAGGGTAAGGATACTAATTAATTTGAGCCCATTAATAAAGGCACTGTTAGGTAATAGCGTCCTTTCCATTTTCTATATACGACTGATTATAACTACGCTCTGCTATCAGATTATTGTTATATTTAAGCACAAATTATTTTGAGTGTTATTACGAGACTTATAGTCGCACGATTCGTTTCTTTCTGAGACTCTCTAGCACCCAGAAAGCATTCGCTGCGGGATATTCCCCATTTCTCGACTTATCACCTTAGTCAAAACAAGTGTTGTCAAACTTGGCATTGTCGTTCGTAATGGTTATTATTCTTTTACCATCAGATAATTCTTGCATTATCTTTATTATTCTCAAACTCTACAACACTTTCGTCGCTTGAGTCTTTTTCGCTATCCAAGTGTCCGACGATGGATGTCTTGACAACTTTTTCCTTTCCTCGTAGTTTTTATTTTCCTCTTTCCTTCTAATTCATCATGTTTCCATATGCACTTTCCGGCTCCTTTCTCAATTTTATTAGTTTCTTTAACTGATTAATAAATTCTAATTGGCTTTCGGCCGTCAGATGGCACTGCAGGACACAACTTTTTTCTGTCTTACATATCTCTATGCTGTATGACGTAGGAAGTTACAGAGAAACCCTCATCTCCCATGCCTTTGTCTTCTTTCTTGACTTAAAGAAAACACTCAAAACTACTTTCTAGGGATCTCCTTCCTTCTGGCCCGCTTCTTATAACGGTTCTGTGGGACAGTTCTCGCATTGACATACAAATACTCGCACACGCATGCATACACATACATGTCACACGCATATCGATTCATATAATGAACTTCAAGTTACAAATGAAAATTAATCGTTCATCACTTCTTATTGTTCTTTTATTAAATATTCTGTATACCGGGTGTTCGGAAAATCGTGGTACAACCGGCAAGGGAGTGATTCTACATGCAAATATAAGTCGAGTAAGAGGAATAACAGTTTTTTATTTAATGCTCCGTTTTCGAGAAAAATTAGGTTGAAAAAGTAATGCTATTGAATAGGAATCAACTGGCGCGTCTGTTCATGATATTCCAATTCTACTTCTCGTCATATTACAAGCCACACGAATTTGACACATCTCTCAACTCTGCGTGTAATTTGTAAATACATAAGTTATTGTTACACATTGGATGTGACTGTTCTATTATTTCCGTTTCTCTATAATCGGCGGCAAAACTCATCTACGACTAGTGCGAAACACTCTCTATATTATCGAAAAAGTCGTGCAGCAAATTGAAGAAAGACGAAAACGTTTAATTAAAAAATTTGACATTCAATCGATACCCTTCTTCTCTGCGTTCGGAAGACTACAAAAACATAGTAGGGTAGAATGGGGTAATGACGGTTAGCAGGTAGTAACAGTTAGCATTGTTATTACCAAATAGTAGTTCTGAAAATCGTCACTATTTTTTAACCGAATCCTAACATTTTGTTTCGTCGCGTCGCTGATGTAACATTTTTCCTACAGCGTGAATGTTTTAAACTATAATTCTATCGTACTGGTTATTTGATTTTTATTGATTTCTGTTTTTTTATATTGACTTTTAATAAATAATGGATATGCGGATAATGGAAGACACCTTGAGGAATGTTAAACAAAAAGAAGAACAGAAAGAATATGGAGGGAGAATAAAAAAGATAAAACTTGATGAAACGACCAAATGATCTTCTGATAATATCGACGAGATGAGACAATGAAATGTGCTACAGATGCACTTCAAACGTTCTGTGGAATTGTGCAACATGTATCGAACGAGATTTTCCCAAAAAATATGAGTGCCCACAGGCGCGGGCATTATATACTAACAAAAGAAATTTTTCTTATTACATTAATTTCACTAAATAGATTATTATAGATCAATATTATATTTTTATTATATTATTCTAATATTATAATAAATATTATTATTTGTATTTTTCACTTATAATTTATTGCTTAAAATCGAGAAAAAGTTACTTTAAATAAACATGTTGCCTCATATTTTAAACGTATTGCAATTTTTGCTGAAGTGACAACCATTACCCCATTCTTCCCTGCCTCTATCGAACCCGAAATTGCACCAGTTAGGAGAGAATACTGGAACAAGAATAATCCGCAGCGTCTAGTGTCAAAGGCCTGACTCCTTTCGATTAGTTGTAATCGAAACTACAAACACCCCAACAAAAAACAGTTCGGAGGTGATGGCGACGATACAAGCATTACATAATCCCTGCACATCCTGGCGCAACGTATTACGTGGGCCGCATTACTCTTCCTTTTCGGGCACAGCTATTAACATCTCGGATCATGCAAGCGGAGATTGCATTCGTATTTTAATCACACGATCAACGGACTAATCACGGGTCAGTCACGAATCACCAAAGACACAAAAATTGTTCGTTCTCCTACTGCCCGAATGGCCCGACACTACTGAATATAAAAGGGTACAGATTCTTGGCTCGCGCTCGAGATAAATAGTTTACTCTTCCTCGTTTTTGTATTCATCGGGCAAACTACTCCGGATAGTGCTCAGCCTGGTATACATTAGACTTCATTACTTCATTGAATAAAACGCAGCTCATCCCTACGGATAATAGATCGTCGACTAATTGTGAATGTTTTGTAAAGCTGTGAAAATTTTTATCGAAATTAATTCATCCATCGTTGAAATCTTGGCTATCCGCGTGGAATATGTTGGTAGCATTTCAAACGGAATAACTTTTCCAAAATTGGTGTTAATGGCTTGAATTTATTTAGATGACAGAGGGACTAAACTACTAGACAATGGCTATATTACCTTTTATGAATTTTGTTATTACTTGAAATGATAAAAAAATGAAAAACTGATGTTTTTAATTTTTTTATCTATGCCTATAATAAAAATTTAAATAATGCGTTTTATAGATCTCAGTAACTCTCTCTTGTTTGCATACTGAAAGCTTTTTATCGAAAGCAGTTAACGCAGAGTTAAGAAAAGAAAGATTTAAATTTGAAAGATTTAAAACAACTACAGATTACTAACAGGTATTGGTTAAAAGTGTCAAAAATCGGGACAAAACTATAATTTTCGCGATCTTTAATTGTTTATAGCACATATCAAGGTCAAAACGTATTTTATAAATTTTCGTTAAAAGCTGAGAGAGAAAACCTTGATATTCCAAGTAATAGCAAAGTTAAAGAAAGGTATTACGGCCATTGTCTCGTAGATTAGTCCCTCTATCACTGAAAAAAATTCGAGTCATTTAGACGAATTTTAAAAAAGTCATTCTGCCTGTGTTTTACGATCCATGAATAGTGTATTAGCATTAACGCTATTTCTACCAAAGATATAAAGAACACCTTTCAATAATTTCTATTTAACAGTATTTTTACCAAAGGAGTTAAAGGACATATTATCAAAAATTTTTTCAATGTTTTCTATACGAACACTTCTTGACTTTCGCTACAGTCATCAATAGACTGCGGATTTTTGTGCAAAATAAATTTTGACTAAACTACTTACAAGAACCTTAAGCCTAACAAAAATGTTTTCCCCCTTTCCGCCATTTTAATAAGTTGCACACATTTAAAGAGATTCTTCACTTCATTTATTATCATCACAGTTTTGTATTTAACCTAGTCATTTTCGTCAAAAATGCATAAAATCCGCAGTCTAGATATCACAAATTTAATTCGGTAAATAATGTAATACAAAATATCGTTAAAAATAGTGTTGAACATGATGTTCGCGTTAGATCGGCTGAAAGAATCGTCTTTTAAGAAAATTCATGCATGTAGATGAACTCTTCGTATACTATCTTTGTGATTCTCTTTTGTGCACTGCAAAAATTAAATGACATATAAATTTCGAAAAATGATAAAACTTTCCAAAATTTTTGTTTCATAATGTGAAAAATAGTAGAGAGAATGTATAGCTAACAGATTTCCTTTACAATTTAATACGATTTGTAGCGGAAAAAATGCGATAAGCATTTGACTAAGTGCTTGCAGGAGTTAGCTTAAACTTAAAACCGTTGTTCTATACTTTTGGAGATAATGTTTAATCAGATCGATATTGTTCTGCTGAAAAGGTCGACGCAAGCAGGGTTGTAGGTATCTGTTTGCAGTAGGAGGCAGCTACAGAAGTACCCTAGAATTATAATCAGGCGGGAGCTATAACACTTCAAAATGAGGAACCTAAGCATTGCTTTCGCAATAGGATTTCTGTTCATGCTTACGATCATTTGGGTAGCCGAAAGCGTGAGTTGAAATCGATCATTCCATATTCGCGAATTGCGCAAGGAAGTGACTCCCTTTGCATTCGTAGAAAAAAATGACCTTAGAAGAGGCCAAGAATAGTGTTATACATCTCAAGAAGCCCTGTCAGAAGAAGACAAATGTAACCGAAGGTATAATCAACCGAAGTAAATCGGATATTCATCTGTATAACTCATTCTTACTCCGTTGAAACACCGCGACATTATTTTCATCGATTTCATTGTGCAGAACTATTGGATGGACTACAGAAAGGCGAGTTCCCGAGGGACGAGAGATTGATGTGTTTCATGAAGTGCATACTAACCGCGACGAAGTCCGTGAGTAATATTTTCTATGTATATTAATTACACGAAATTTCTTTTTCAACTCTCAAGATTTAAGATTCATGATTAATTTATTAACCCTTTGCACTACGATTTCTTTCACAGCTACAATTACCAGCATTTCTTCGTTCCTAATGGTATCTTGTAGAACGAGACAATTTTAATTCTAGATTAAAATGACGTAGATCGAGGAAAAGAAATCTACATTTATGCTTAATAGTTTGCTTCATACCAAAGTATTAATTTATGTAAATATTTACTTGTTTAATTATGACTAGACTGTGAACTATTATGCAAAGTATAAATAACGTGCACGAATCGTAACATACACAAACCTGCATTAATTAGCCGCAAATAATGCAACAGTACTTTGAACTTCACATAGTGATTTTGCTATTTTGCTTCTGATCTACTTACTTTTGTCATAATTTCATGAATCCATAATCTAGTTTCTGCCTTAAATAACAGCATGCGTGAAATTAATTTCTCATTCTTCACCAGGTAAAATATGTGTAGTCGAGCTTAATTCTAGTAACACACACATTACATTTATTTTTTGCTTATAGAAGAAGTTTCAAAAACAGGTTGAAATACTAATCTAGAAAATGAAAAATATTTTTTATTAACAATTTACACTGGATCAGGCGCTATCTCATAAATAATATTCGGTTATAGTGATCAATTTAAGATGTAATTAAATATAAAAATTGTAGCTGTAATGTAAGAGGGTGCTTGAAATTGTTTAGCGATAGCATTTATCTTCAAATAATTAATACAATTTAATAGTTGAACCAATGCACTTTTGTATAAATTGCAGGACAAGTTGCAAAATTCTATGCATACCATAATTGATACAAAATTACTTATTTCCTGTTAGATGAGACACGACGAGGTGCAGTACGATTGGATCCTTAGGAATGCTCGTCTAATGCTAGAAGAGAAATATCTTCCACGAGTCGAACACGTAGTCGAGGTTTGTCGAGAACGAGGTATAAAATAGTCTACGATTTATTAGTTTACGGGTTAAGAGGTTTCATGCGCTTCGGTTGCAGAGAAGTAGGGTGGATTTTAACCATTTTTTCGGTGAAAATTCATTTCTATTCGAGAAATCGTTACGTTTACATTAATGCCTAGACTTTTGACGATATATTCTATAGATTTTATTAAAGCATTAATAAAATGAACTATTTAGTAACGAATCCCGAAAGATAAGTGTGTCAAACATCGCCAATGCTAATTATCCCCTTGCACTACTTTCACGAGTCTGACTCGTGATGAAAATTTTGTGCCAAAATTGAATATCACGAGTTTGACTCGTTGCTACAATTCCATGCCAAACATGAATATCACGAGTTTGACTCGTGGTCCTAATCTCGGCATTCTGTGTCCCCATATAGGCCAAGTGTTACCTTGGGGATAGTGTTACTTTCCGCGGTATAAATAAGCTCTCTAAGGTAAATAAACATGGGCACTCGGCGAGACCAAGAAAGTTTCAGTCGTTCTTCAGTTTGTACCATTCCGCGCCTCGTAAGGCGCATACGTTTCGAATAGCCTCCTTTGCAGACAGTATTATTCTTCATTATTTATAATTTTGCCAAGCCCACGATCATGTATAAGAAAAGAAGCAAAATTGGTAAAAAAAACACGGAGTTCGTGGGGAAGTGAGAGTAGTGAAAGAATAGAAGAAAGAGTCATGAACAGTGATGAAAATTGTGATGACAGTAGCGTCATTGTGCCAGTGGTGAATCCTGCACGAAGATTAATTATACAGGATGTCCCATAAATGTCTCGCAATACGGAAATGTGGGGTAGCTGAGGTCATTCTAAATAACTTTTTTCTTTGCGAAAATGCAATCTGCGGCTGTGTTTACGAGTTACTAACGAAAACCACTGGCCAATGAGAGGTGACGGCGCGAAGTTCGAGACCCCGCAGCACGAGGCTTTGACAAAAGATCGGGATGGACTCGAGCCGCGTTCGAAGTATTGAACAAGTCACGAAGCGTGAACTTTCAGGATTTTTTTACTACGTAACAGTGATATTTTTAAGAAAAACGCTGCTCATCTCTACTTTAGAACGTCTGAAGAATATTTACTAATTTTTCGGACTCGAAATAATATGTAGTTTAACCGTAACAGCTGTTTTAATTTTCTGGCGTACATGACAGCTCATGTGTACCATATGAAATTTTTATGCAAGGTGTACAGTGAAGATTAACAAAGTTCGTCAATGATATTTTAATTTAAATAATTCCGTGTTCGAACAGAATTCAACGAATGATTCGCAAAGCTGATTTAATAATAAATAATCGTGTTAAGGTACATAAAGGATTTGTTTATTAGAGAAATATGAAAAATATCGAACGACGAACGACAAGGGCCCACGGTCGAGGCCTCGATTTTTTGGCGGTGAAACGTCGACTTCCGAACGAACGCGTCGAATAAACGATTATCCGCGAACGAGTCTCAGTGTTCTTTCTTAATATCCACAAGTGATTCGGATTATCAGTGATTAATTAACTGATCAGTGTTTGGTGACAGTGCAGTGTAAGTGAACTTCGCAAATAATCATACCAGAGGTTTCCTCGACAGTATCCTTCGAATGTTGCGGTCATCGATCTGGGATCAGTTGTTCGTTGTACGAGGTCAGTACGTACGAGTCAGCAAATGCATCCTCAACTAAATGGGTGAGTTTCTTATCGATATTTTTCATAATTCTCTAATAAACAAATCCTTTATGTACCTTAACACGATTATTTATTATTAAACCAACTTTGGTTTATTAATTATTTAAATTAAAATATCATTTACGAACTTTGTTAATCTTCATTGTACACCTTGCATAAAAATTTCATATGGTACACATGAGGTGTCATGTACGCCAGAAAATTAAAACGGCTGTTACGGTTAAACTACATATTAATATAATAAAAATTTAAAATAATATAAATAAAAATTTCGGAATATTCCGAGTCCCATGGTGTAAAAGACTATGTTTTAGATCAGTTAGATACACATGACGGATTATTAGATTTATTTTGTATTGTGTTCGACGAAAATTTCTGGGACATTGTAGTTACGCAAACAAATCTTTATGCCCAACAAATAATGAGCAATGGGAGAAGAAGGAAAATGGATGTTGGTTGGTTTCCAGTCACCCAGAATGAGATGTTGGCTTATTATGCGTTGTATATTTTGATAACGCAAGTCAAAAAACCTAATATTCAAATGCGTTGGTCTAGGAAGGGGAAGTCGCGGTGATAGAAACTCCTATATTTGGTAAAGTAATGCCGTTGAAAAGATTCACTCAAATATCACGATGCTTGCATTTCGCAAATAATGTAACGGACCAAAGCAAAGACAAGACTAATTCACAAGATAAGACTAATTATTAATTATTGGAACGACAAATTTAGTAAGACTTACACACCAGATCAACATATAAGTATTGATGAGTCATTAATGCGATATAATGTATGCCGCTTGGCATACAAACAATTTAACTCATCCAAACATGCCAGGTTTGGATTAAAAATATATAAATTATGTGAAGCAAAAACTGGATTCTGCAGCAAATTTAAAATATATATTGGCCAAGGCAAAATTGATTCAAATGACATCGGAAAATGTTGTGATAGAATTTGTAAAACCGGTACTAAATAAAGGATACACATTATATATGGATATCTGGTATTCCTCACCCGCTCTCATCCTAAAATTGCACAATCAAAAGACAAATGTTATTGGTACTGTGCGTAATACCAGGAAAAATATGCCGAAAGATCTTGTATTTAATCATATTATTATTGCTTATAAAAAATTTATTTCTTATGATATGTAATTAAATTTAAAAAAATTAAATTAAAGTATTTTTTGCAAGTTTTTTATTCAAATTTATTTGAATTTCCAAAGAGCTCCATCGCGTGAAGTAAATACGAGCGGGACTATGTAACTCAGTCGTAAGGTGTCGTGTGTTTCAAGTTGCGGCACTCGAGCTCCGTCGCTCGGCTCCTCCAGCGACCATTCCGGCGGACAAGTTTGGCACGGCTTTTTCAGAATTTCGGCGTACTGCAAGGGGTTATAATATTTTCAATGATTTTAAACATCCACAACCTTGAATACTCCGAAAGAAATCTTTGTTTTGCATCGTATTCGTTTCTTGATACCAGTCTATTTCCATATAAGAAAATTTATTGCGACAGTACTATTGGAGGAGATATTTAGGTGGAAATTTTTAAATGGAAGACCCTGTATGTACAATGGGTAAAACAAGTATTCGCACACCTTTTAAAAAGAAATGACGTTATAATTGGATCAAGCAATTAAAAAATTATTTTCATAAATTGCAAATTGTTGGCATGATAAAAGAATGTTAGAAAATGCTGTTTTTTCAACTTTCTTATCTAAGCCCATAACGAAAATTTAAAAAATGCATTGTGTAGATCTCGGTAGCTTATATGCATGCTAAATCGAAATTGGTTAAGGCAGAGTCAAGTTATAATCATTGAAAAATTTTACAAACTACAGAATTCTGATAGTAATTGGTCGAAAATGTCAAAAATTGAGGCAAAACTGCAATTTTTACGGTCTTTAATTGTTTATAGCTCATACCAAGATCAACTGATTTCAATGAAATTTTCAGTACGCAAATATGTCACCGAAATCTACAAAATGTACTTTCTAAATTTTCGTTATGGGCACAGATTAAAAAATTAAGAAAACAGCATATTTTACATCTCTAATGAGGCTAACAAATTGCAATTTTTCAAAATAATTTTGTAGCCATTGTCTAGTAAACTAATCCCTCTAATATCCATGAAAAAATTTTGGTCGCTTAGCCCAATTACAAAAAAATTAATCCGTTTTAAAAATGATATGCAAATACTTCTTTTAGCCATTGTATATCGAAGTTGAGCCCATAACCAGCAACAAAATGATCCAATTTTTGTTGCAGTACCTGCTACGTTGAATGGTTGCGAGATCGCATGGGAACTAGGGAAATGTGTTTGGGACGTGGATTCTGAGGTATATTCGAATTCAATATAAAATCGTATTCTAATATTCGTTAATCATATGAAATAAGTATGACATTTTTTGATAAAATTTTTTTTATTCAAGCATATAGTATAATAAAAATCGTACAAAGTTCAAATAAATTAATTCTTATCATTGTTATGAAACAATATACATTAGTCCTAACTAAGTTAGGACTAACTAATTAAGCTCAGTAGTTCTAACATTAATTCAGTATTCTACTAATTAATTTTTCGCAACCTAATCGAACTTTTCTTTGTCGCAGCTGATCCTCGATCCCTAACGATCTCTGGTTATTACGAATTTGTAGTACTGGCTAGAAAGCAAGGTGGAGGGTACGTCATCGTTATCAACATTATTGTTACAGACACCATTGAGAAGCAACCATTACAAGATCAACTAATTCAAGATCGTAATCGTAATTATTCCTCTTTGGAATACATTAATCTTCTCAAAAACGAATTATTTGAGAAAAGTAATGATTTTACTTTTTTGTTACAGGCACTTGTATAAGCAAAATAAACAGACGTTAAGAAATACATGTAAAAGAGAATTAAAATAATTTGAAACTGATTAAACAAAGATTTAAAAAATTAATTTTTATTTGTGATAACGCCTGATCAATTGTAAGAATCTATATTATGAATTATAGATTATTCCTTTGTAATAAAAATGGTGTCATTATATATATTAACGAAAAATATAAAAATACCTATTCATTGTTTATTATGAAAACACGGCAGCTGATGTTAGATTCCCTTACTATGAATTAAATGATAACTTATAAGTGTATACCTGTCTGTCGTCTAACACCGTTTTCGCACCATGTCCCCCAGTTCCATATTCAATTCTCTATTTTCGAATGCCCATTTGAAATGCCCGTCTCAAACTAGGAACATTGAATGCAATTCAATGCTCTTCTCTGCGACATCCGAAAATTTGTTTTAAATATTGAGTTCACGGTACTGTAATTAGTTCGTGAACGATTATTAAACTGTGTAGTTTAGTTCAATCTGGTATATGCGAAGTGAGATAATGGTTTAAAACATCTAAATAGCTATTAGTAGAATAACAGAAAACCGCTGGAAACACATGGAAACAACTAACTGTGCGAAACGAATGAAAACACTTTTCTGTAAAATGATAATTTGTTTATACACTTCTACAGAATTAGGACAAAAATTTATACGCATGTTTCAGCACAGAATTTAAATTAAAAACATTAAAACTTTTGAATTTTTTGAAACACAATTTTATTTATTTTATTTAACAATTATTTAACATTAACGTAATGACGTTCGGATGGACTTGCAAAAAGTAAAGTAGCGGTCGCGCAAGAAGACAAATTCGAATTATGAAGAAAACGTAAAAGTTGTTATTCGATTTCTCATTTGTAGTGCATGCTTGATAGTTTTTAAAACATTTAATAATATAAAATTTGTCAATTTGAAAGGTTTTATTTTTAAGATATCTATTTTATGCTAAAAGCATACAAAAATCCAAATGCTATTTTTACAATTCAATTACAACATAATGTTTCAGAAGTTTAAATAAAAATATAGATAATTTTGTGTCTCCGTCGCGTCGAGACATCGCGACTCCATGATCACGCAACTCTCTCAAGATCAAGCAGCCAGTGGCGTGAACTTGGCAATGTAAATAACAAGACCGCGAGAACACGCGATACCACACGGAAGATACACGGCTCTTTTAAATGCAACTTCGACTCATGGACGGGGGTATTTATTTACGCTAATGCATCAGTTCGAGAACGACAAGGAATCGTCGAGCATTTGCTTATGCTCGGTGAAAAAGACGCTAATTACGAAGCAACATAATCCCTCGAAACAATAGATCAACATTAAAATATTCTTCAAAAACCCGCAACATTTCCGTTCGGTGTTACTCACATCGAGTATGATGAAGAAAAGGGAGTAATTTATTTACAATTGTTGCTATTATACAATGTTTTTAGAAACGTGTAAAGAATGATAGTGTTTCGAGGCGAACTATTATGAAGGTCATTCAAGGTCATCCAAAGTCAATTGCAAGAGAAAATAAATTGTCTCAGAGTATTTTTCGAATACTTGTGTATCAAGTGTATGTTGAACGTGGAACGGGTCACAAAAGATAAACAAATATTCAGTCACATTGTACGCTTATCTGTATCCTCAAATATTATTGGTAATTTTAAATTATCTGTTTTAGAAAATAATTTGAAGAAAAATTCAGAGATTTATACATTTCACCGAAGTATTAAAAATGTCGTAAATATTTCTGGGCATTTCGTACTAAATGTCATATGGTCATAGAGTTGTGGTCATTGCATTGGACTTGATCGTAGCTTTTACATTATGACGATAAAAATTTCACACAAGTAAATAGATGACATTATTTTTTATTAGATTTCTAAACAAATTTGTATGATTATTTGCCATTTTACTGTATTTTTGCTTTGCTTTTCTGTGTCACTTTGGGTGACCTTGAATGACCTTCATAATAGTTCATTGTATTCGCCTCGAAACACTCTATCAGAATGTAAGTAAAAACACTTACTGTTCCATTAAAAAAAAAACAAGAATTGACCTTCATATCTCCTTGACGCCTCCACTTACAGAAAAATTGATAATACCAGATTATATATATGAGCCCCCCGATACCAAGTAAGTTTAGTCTAATGCAGTTTCTCCTATCTTCAAAAACAAGCGAGTTATTCAGGTGACCTGTTTAAAATGCCACACCCTGTATTATTTTACATATAGTGACTCATATTAATATTTGAATACCCTTTAAATCAGAATAACTATTTTTCAAATTGAACGAAACGACTTGAATTTTTTGGAGATGTTAGGAGGACTATTTTACTACACAATGACCAAAATGCTTTTCTTTTTTGCTATTACAGTTGCTATTATAGTAGGGTGACAACCACTTCATATAATCGGATAGGTTCATATAAGGAATCCGCCGATTATCTCCACTATTCGTAACTTCTCATTCAAATAATCGAAGATCGCGTTCAGATGAGAGGATTTCATCAAACACATAATTCATTTCTCAGATGATAACAATAGGTGTAACAAAAATATTAAAAATTATATGAACATTGTACGGTCAATTTTCTCCAATTGTCTATCAGCTTGTAAACAAAAATAGACAATTTGGGATGAGGTGATACCATTAATCAAGCCTCGAATAGTCGTTTTTTCTGTTCCCAAATTGTCCATTCTTATTTACAAGCTGAGGGACAATTGGAGAGAATTTACTGTGCGTACAGTGACCCACAAAAGTGTTCGTACTCCTTTTAAACCGCAATAATTTTTTGAGAACTGAATGAAATGATTTTAATTTTTTTTAGATTATAGAGGGACTAGTCTACTAGACGATAACTGAAGGGCTTTTTTTTAATTTTGCTATTACTTAGAATGGCAAAAAAATAAAAATCTCTCGTTTTTTAAATTTTTTATCTGACCCTATAACGAAAATTTGAAAAATGTCTTCCATAGATCTCGGTAACTTACAACAAATTAAAGATCGCAAAAATCGCAGTTTCATCACGATTTTGATCCAAAACTGTAAGAAAACTGCCGTTATTAAAACCTTTCAACGTCTGTATCTCGCCTCTGGTTTAACCGAATTCGATAAAATTTGCAGTATGCATATAGGTGGTCGAGAGATCTACTAGACGCATTGTTTACATTTTCGTTATAAGCTCAGATAAAAAAGTTCAAAAACGCGAATTCTTTATGTTTTCCTACCATTCAATTAGTTAAAATTCTTAAAAAGAAAATTTGTAGACATTGCCTAACAAACTAGTTTTTCTGAAATGTGAAAAAATACAATTGATTTCGTCTACTTTTGCAAAAAATTATTATCATTTAAAAGGTGTCCGAGTATTAATGCGAGTCACTGTACTATACAATAAGATAGTGGGAAAACTAATTGAGAGTGGGGTAGCCAATTACCTTGCCTTTTATTTATTTTCAAGCATAATTAAATTTATATTTATAGAATAAAACATAGCAAACTTTTTATCTAAAGTCAGTTAACCAATTATTTGTTAAAATTAATCATGTGAAACACAGTTCTTAAAATATCACAAAAATTATTTCCGTAATTTGATACAAAATTTTCTGCGAAGCTTACGAAAATGCTTAAGCAACTACTGAAGGAACGAAAATCAATATTCAGTGAAATAAATATTTCTAAACAAGATATCACAATGTTAATTGTATTGGTAAAACGTATGAAGATTACAGAAAAGAGAAACAGTGACGGTTTATTTGAATTTTTGTTTTTAACGTCTGTTTTTCGTAGTTCATTTACTGTGTATGGTAATTGAATTTATGTTTCGCACGAAATTCTAATCATCTGTTATATTTTTAAAGAGAAGAAATGTGAATATAAAATTTTCGTTCAAATTTTCATCTCTAATGTGGACTTTTAAATAACATTGAAATATTACATTTTTTAAATAGAAGACACAATTTGTTGAAGTATGTCAAATGTTAAATTACTATTGTGCACAGTTGTTCAAGCTCAGCATTCTGGGAGGGAGTACAGTAATTGAAATACAGTATTCATGGAAGACCACAGTAACTGAGGAACAGCAACTGTACTTTATAGATGGTGGACACACAGCAACAGTAACGCTCTGGCTCCAAAACGTTTTTTTCTCTTTTTCCTAATATTCAAAGAAAATTTGATATTTGTTTCATGGGAAAATTTAAAAAAAAATCGATAAAAGAATCTTTGAAATTTACCTTTAGATTCTTAAGAAAAGTCAATTAAATTGCTGAAATTGTTTCAGTAGCGAAAACACCTGAACTCCACAAACAGAGTACAGTAATCGTATCCAGGACTCGGAATGAGGATCGGGCCCAGGGCACACAACATAAGAATCGCAAGGACTAGACCTCTTCCTTCACCTAAATGCTACAAACAGCTATATACAGGGTGTTCCACAATTATTTTAACAGCCGAAAATGAGGGGTAGCTGAGGTCATTTGAAGTAACTTTTTCCTTTGCGAAAATGCAATCTGCGGCTTTGTTTTCGAGTTATTAACGAAAAACACTGGCCAATGAGAGGTGACGGTGCGAGAGAGAGAGAGAGAGAGAGAGAGAGAGAGAGAGAGAGAGAGAGAGAGAGAGTCCGCGAGAGAGTCCGCAGCATGAGGTTTTGACAGAAGGTCGCGACGGACTCGAGCCGCGTTCGAAGTACTGAACAAGTCACGAAGTGTGAAATTTCCGGATTTTTTTTTATTACGTAAAAGTGATATTTTTAAGAAAAACGCTGCTCATCTCTACTTTAGAACGTCTGAAGAATATTTACTAATTTTTCGGACTCGAAATAATATGTAGTTTAACCGTAACAGCCGTTTTAATTTTCTGGCGTGCATGACACCTCATGTGTACCATATGAAATTTTTATGCAAGGTGTACAATGAAGATTAACAAAGTTCGTAAATGATATTTTAATTTAAATAATTCCGTGTCCGAACAGAATTCAACGAATGATTCGCAAAGTTGGTTTAATAATAAATAATCGTGTTAAGGTACATAAAGGATTTGTTTATTAGAGAAATATGAAAAATATCGAACGACGAACGACAAGGGCCCACGGTCGAGGCCTCGATTTTTTGGCAGTGAAACGTCGACTTCCGAACGAACGCGTCGAATAAACGATTATCCGCGAACGAGTCTCAGTGATCTTTCTTAATATCCACAAGTGATTCGGATTATCAGTGATTAATTAACTGATCAGTGTTTGGTGACAGTGCAGTGTAAGTGAACTTCGCAAATAATCATACCAGAGGTTTCCTCGACAGTATCCTTCGAATGTTGCGGTCATCGATCTGGGATCAGTTGTTCGTTGTACGAGGTCAGTACGTACGAGTCAGCAAATGCATCCTCAACTAAATGGGTGAGTTTCTTATCGATATTTTTCATAATTCTCTAATAAACAAATCCTTTATGTACCTTAACACGATTATTTATTATTAAACCAACTTTGCGAATCATTCGTTGAATTCTGTTCGGACACGGAATTATTTAAATTAAAATATAATTTACGAACTTTGTTAATCTTCATTGTACACCTTGCATAAAAATTTCATATGGTACACATGAGGTGTCATGCACGCCAGAAAATTAAAACGGCTGTTACGATTAAACTACATATTATTTCGAGTCCGAAAAATTAGTAAATATTCTTCAGACGTTCTAAAGTAGAGGTGAACAGCATTTTTCTTAAAAATATCACTTTTACGTAATAAAAAAAAATCCGGAAATTTCACACTTCGTGACTTTGTCAGTACTTCGAACGCGGCTCGAGTCCGTCGCGACCTTCTGTCAAAACCTCGTGCTGCGGACTCTCTCGCGGACTCTCTCTCTCTCTCTCTCTCTCTCGCACCGTCACCTCTCATTGGCCAGTGTTTTTCGTTAATAACTCGAAAACAAAGCCGCAGATTGCATTTTCGCAAAGGAAAAAGTTACTTCAAATGACCTCAGCTACCCCTCATTTTCGGCTGTTAAAATAATTGTGGAACACCCTGTATATGAAGTAAGAGGCTCAAGCGCCTGCAATGCTCCGAGCCGAAAATGGTGACCACGGGGAACGAAACGCGATTTGAATGTTGCGTGTTGGTTAATTCTAAGTTCTAATCTAGCCTATAACAAGTACACTTAGCAGTTGTGACTTAATTGGACTCTTCGAGAGTTAGAAGATCTATTATTTTTAGAATGATGAAATATTTTAGATGGTTATTAAAAAGAGTTCTTTTAAAGAACCTTCTTTTTAGTCACCGTTTATCTACGAGTCATTTATTTCTAATTCTAAAATATAATTCGAATTTTATAAAATTGTTTGCATAAACATCTAATAACCCAATTGTACAAATTGTCTAGACATAAATTTTAACAAGCCCACTTCATTGTAACAATGATACCCATTGTTCGCGGAATGACTCAATAAGTCGGACAATGTGTCATTTCCAGATATTTACTAATGAAGAACGATTTTCGCGAAGGAATCATGTAATTTATGGGCGGGCACGGACGACGCGAATTGATTACTCCTGTCAGATTGTAATTAAAACACATTACGTAAAAAATCAAATAAGCAGGGCAATTATTTTCCTTCCTATTATTTTCCCTTCCTGTTGTTACACAGATCTAACATATGGAACGATAAATATTCGCGACGTATAAATACCGTGTTTAAGCATCGGCAAACATCAGTTTGCGGATACTCCTGTCGAAACAGCGTGACTATCAAGCACTCCACGATGAAGTCCATTTTTCTTATCTGCAGCCTCTTCTTTGTCCTAGTAAGTAAATAATAGTATAATAGTGAATACAATATACAGTTCTAAATATTAACCCGGCATCAATGTGATATGCGACTTGATGAGCGTAGTGGGATATTGGCCATTATCCGCAGTTGGCCATTATTCGAATGATTTCTTATATAAACAATTATTCGAATGAATAATTGAATAATTTTATTCACGAATAAGTCACTGTTACCTTATTTGCGAGCAATTTATTCGCGAACTGTTTATTCACGAATAATTTATTTGCAAATAATAAATTCACGAAAAGCTCAATTGCGAAGAAAATGTTATTCTAAATAATTGATTTCTAAGCTATTATTCTTTGATTGCACTGATAAATATAATGTTCTTTGACAATAACAAGCTACCTATACAGTTAGATTAACAACTAAAGAAATCATTGAAGTTCTGTTGAATAATTTCAAAAGACATTGGATATTTTTTCTTCTCTTTCGACTATTATTTCCTGTACTACGACTATAGATTATAGCCTACTTTCCCATCTAAAATACCATAACTTTTTCTCTAACAATTTTTTTGTAACATTACAAATATGAGAATAATTATGAGTGACAAAGTTAGGTTAAATGTATTTATGGCTAAAATTGGCGTTGAAAAGATTTGATTAGTTGGTAAACATTGCAACTTATTTTCGTTACTGGCAACACTTTGTAAACTTTTACTTTTTTCTATTTCTTTTGCTAGTGGATAATTTACAAAACGTTTTTCTCTAATCAAATTCAATGAAGTCAAATATATTAACACATGGCATGCTTCATGAAATTTTGTGTTAATTGATTTTTATGTCGACATGTTAATTATTAATTTATTAGAGATCTTTGTTAACCCAGTGCGTCGGTGTGGTGAGTCACGACATACCCCACCAATTTTTAAATTATCATTATTAACAGGAGCTACTCTATGAGAGAAACGACAAAAATGTTCCAATCGTTGCCTGGAATTGGGTTAGGAAAACTTTGCTATAAGGGAATTGTATAATGAAGTCCTGAAATCAAGATATTAATAATAATAATTGCAAGAAATAGAAATACACTAAAAACAGTATGGCGCAAACAGACAAATATTGAAGCCTGAAAATACAGTATATACATAAGTGGAAGTATAAATAATCTACGACTTGAAGAATCACATATGTAGAAATTTTACACAAAATTTAGAGGAGTTATTGAAATCATAAAACCATTCTGTTCTGTGGTAGTATCTGACTTCACGAATTATAATGTTATTATGGGAGTTCGTTAATTATAACGAATTATAACGTTATAATTTGATGACATTTGAATTTAAATATCTCGTAAACAACACATTTCTGGGAAAAATGTTGATACAAAAATTACTTTATTTCAAAGTGGAAATAAATACATCTATTTTATTTATTTTTTTGTTCACTGCTTTGAAGATTATTTGGAGGGTAATTGTGCTCATCCTGTAGAGCAGGCTTTATATGTCTAAAGCACAAACAAAAATTCACAAGATAAATCATCGCTATCCCAAGTTAAAATGATACTTTCTCTATAAATTAAATAAAGAAGTTTCAGAAGTAAAAAAACTAATTTTATTAAATATCTTTGTAAGAAAAAATCTAATATACAATATTTCATACAAAAAATTATTCTTTTTTCGGGTACAGTAAAAATCTGTAAATAAAAATATAAGCTTCCATTTAAAGAAACAAAGTAATCTGCCAAATAACCTTCAAAGCGATCAACAAAAAGAATACAAATTCCCCTTGAAATTGAGTAAATTTGTATTGAATATTTTTTTCCCGAAAATATTTTCGATATTTAGATTTCAAGTTTTCAAATGAACACACGCTATAAAGATTATTTTGATTTAATTGGTTTTTCTAGGCAATGGTTCACGGTGATCTTGATAAGGATAAAAAGAAAATATTCGAAGCTATAAACCCGGGCCAGCAGATACATTTGTATCTGACAAACTCAAAACCTCGTCAAAGGAAAGAACCTTCCACTTCATTTTTCTGTCGGATCTTGCATTCTCGAAATAAATACGAGGGTGGTCCCAGAAGTACCTGACCTAACAAAGAAAACACAAGATATTTGGGAACAAACATCTTCATTTTTCAACATAATCTCCTTCATCTGGGTACATTTTTCCCAGCGGTGTTCAATAGCTTCGATACCCTGTTTATAGTGAGAACCATCGTGCTCCTCAAAATAGCCATTAACCGCAGACTTCACCTCTTCATTATTGGAAAGAAAAAATAATCCGAGGTGGCTAAACCTGGCGAATAGGGTGCGTGAGGAAGCAATTCAAACTTTATTTCAAACTTCTGGATGTGTGAACTGGTGCATTGCCTTGGTAAAACAACACCTTCTTTTTCGCCAAATGTGGTCGTTTTTCCTTGATTTTGTCACTCAAACGCTGCAGTAAATTCGCATAATACTCGTCGTTGATTGTTTTTCCTTTTTCAAGATAATCGATGAAAATTATTCCACGCGCATCCCAAGAAACTGACGCCACGATCTTGCTAGCAGATGGAACTGTCTTCGCCTTCTTGGAGCTGGTTCTCCCCTTACAATCTATTGTTTCGACTGTTCCTTCGACTCAGGTGTGAAGTGATGAACTCAGGTTTCATTCAATCAACGTAAAAACTCGGCTTTATTCCTGTGAAATATCCCCAAACACTCGATTCAAAATTCACGACGCTGTTTTTGTTCCATTGACAGCAAGCGCGGCACCCATTTAGCGTACAGTTTTCTCATATTTTCAGTCAATATGCGATGCAGAGCACTTTTTGAAATGCCTACGATGTCTGTATTTTATGGATTTTCTTCACCATTTCCGGTATGGTCACTTCATTTGGTCGATCATTGCGGTGTTCGTCTTGGCAGCTCCTACGGCCTCGTGTAAATTCTGGCACCCAATGTTTTATTGTTGTAAACGAAGGAGCAGAGACTTCCCTAGAATAGAATCTAGCTCAATTTTGATATTGGTTGGACCTTCCAAATGAAAATATTGTATTACATAACGATGAACAATTTTTTCCATGTTTACAACTCCACTAAGAGCGTTCACTATTAATGGCTATCAAACAAATACTAAACAATGCAGTGTCTTCAAACATGAAATCTAAGCTTTGTAAGGTTCGTATATATAACCTTAGCATCAATATTTACTAGTGTCGCGACATTTTTTTCCGTATTGGTTTTCTTAGTACTTTCGAGTTTCGTCGTACAGTAATTTCTCCCTAATTCGTGCTCAGATTGTGCACTAAAATGAACAATTTGGGAAGAGGAGATACAATTATTCGAGCTTTGCATCTTGTTCTTTTAGTTGATGCCACGTAAACATCGCTGTCGTACGGAAATATGTAATAAGGTTAAGTTTCCAACTTACTATTATGTAAAGAAAAAATTTTCAAGAAATAAAGTGAAATTACTCGATAGAGCTATTAGAATTCGATATTCTTCCATATTTTGACGTTAATTATACAAAAAATAAATGCACTACATAATGTGCCTCTTCAAACCGTGCATCTTCTATATACACAATTTTTTCATGCGGCGCATATTTTGGAAGTTATAAAAGGTGCACAAGTTGTGTGTTCCACCATTAAGGACAAATAATGGACACAATACATTAAGAATGCTAGTAGTTTTTTTATTTCCAATTTGAAAATCTATCGTCGTTTCATCATATTGTACATAAGCAATAGAAACTATTAGCTTTTTTTACGATATTCCTCGTCACAACCTTCTTACACCTATTGGATATGCAAAAGAATAGTAGACACTCAGTACAGGAGAAGTAAGTGGAAGGTGTATGAACACTGATCTTATTAACATTAGCCACTTTTAAAAGTACTTTACGTTTAGTATATTCACACTTTGTTCATTTTAATAATCCTCAATTCCTATAATAACAGGATTGTTTCTAATGGAAGTAATTTTGAAAATTCAGAATTAGAGGAAGGTGGAAGAACATTGGAACTTTCTCATATCATTTTTACACGAATTTGTTCAAATTCGAGTAATTATTAATAATTCCTCAAATTCAATAGCTTTGGTATTCCAAAGTTACTAGTAATGCGAAAAAATATTTCCCGTTCTAAGAATTCTGCTGATGAACGGAACGGTGAAATCCTGAAGGATGGTGATGACCCGTTAAGGACGTCCATTATACGTCCATTTTAGGTCTGAACGTCTTACGTCTTAAAAATGTCTCCAGTTGGACCTCGTTTTAACGTCTGGTACAAGACATCTTTAAGACACTTGAACTATATCTTCGTTTTTTATATTTTCAATGTTTTTTCAAATAAATCAGACAAGGGCGTTTAAATGCAACTTTAATATGGACGATGTAACCAGATGATAAAAATGACGATGTAAATTTTCTTCCTACACTTTTTGTGTACAAAAGTTTACCTTACATATAACTTTTCTGGTTTTTCCAAGTATCCGTTATATGTAAATCCGTTTAAAATATTAATGTTTTATCGTAATTTTTTAATTAGCTGGTATGGTGCACACTGAGCAAACGGAGCACCTACTTTTTATTTCAATACTTTCTTCAAATTCAAGTCAAATATAAAGTGGACAACTACTTCTGATTTGAATACTTTTTTTCGAATGAAATTAAATGGTAATAAATACTTTTTGGAGTGTTTTTTGTATCCTTTTGGAGTTTAACATTTTACTGAGTTTTCTGTGGTTTAATATTTCACTTGCTGCATTTGGAAGCATTTTCTGGGGAGCAAAGGGTTAACATATCTTGGAGGTTGTTTGAATAGTTTATTAATAACTTTTGAATGCTTCTTTGGGGGATTAGTTGCTTTCAATTATTTTCTGGATACATGTTTGATTATATTCATTAATATGGACTTTTTTGTGCGTTAATTTACTGGAAATGAATACAAAACGAACTCAACTATTGGGTTGTCCGGAAAGTGCGTGCCGATTTTTGGTAGGTGGCGTAAAGACAGGTCTGAATATATCAGAACGATTGAAATCAAATGACATGCGTACGTATCGTAAAAAACGGTAATTTCAGGCATGTTTGGAAAAAAATTTGGTTACAATACGATAATTTTTGTCAATTTTATACGCCTTTAAATTTGGAAGAAAACAAAATGTGCGGCCTCATGTGTCTTTGATAACTCGACAAAACTTGTTGGAACTCGCGGTTTGGATGTTGTACCCTATCCACCATATTCACCAGACCTCGCGCCCTCTGATTTCCACTTATTTCGATCATTACAAAATTCCCTTAATGGAAATAACTTCAATTCCTTAGTCAAGATAAAAAATCACGTAGAAAAATTTTTCGCTGAAAACCTAAGAAATTCTGGAAGAACGGAATTTTCAAGTTGCCTGAAAGATGAAGAAAGAATAGCGCCTATATAATGTATTTAATATATTAAATGTATACGAAAATTTCAATCATTGGCCTGGTATTATAAATAATAAATACCTTGGTATTTTCACATTGCATTGCAAATGCTTTTTGGGGGGTTATTATATTTTATAGAGCCCACTTTAAACATAACATATTTGCCGTACGAATTTATGGTTTCAAAATCATAAAACGAACGAGGTATACAGAATACTGAAATCTCACTAAGAATCTTTAATTTCAAATATATCAGTAACGACGAGTGCGACACAGAAATGGTAATGATAGTGACAGTTGCACTTGTAATGAATTCTACATAACGAAATACCAGCCAATCATAAATTAGATACACTTAAAGTTGAGGATTATGGTAAGATGAGTGGGGCGACGAATGCATATCGTATATAACGTAACGCACGAGACGGTCGCAGGTTCAGTCGTCTTCACGCTATTGGTGATGTAAGTTCTTGAATGGTGTTGTAAGTTTTGAATGTCACTATTTTCCATCTTACAAGATCTACTTATATTTTACAGATTATTGATACATAAATCTTATATTGATCAAGTAGTGACGTACCCTCTTCAGTTTTATTATTTTATTATTTGCAGCGCAATTGAAGACAATAACGCACAAACTTTCACAGCACATCATTAAGGTAAGGTCTTGTATTTCTTATTTCTTATTTATTTTGTTGAGTAATTATATACAGCCGTAGATAAATATATCTGAATCTCTTTCAAAACGAAATAACATTTTTCAAATCTGACCAAACGTGTTATATTTGTGTGGGATGTTGAAAGGTCTATATTGCTATACAATATGTAGAAAATGTTTGCAAAAATCGTAATTGGGTAGAATGACACAAAAATTCTAAAAATCACGTTTTTCAACCTTTCATCCAAGCATTTTTTTCGGGCAATTTACATTCTAGGTTTCGGTAACTTATGTGCATACCAAAAATTTAATCAGAATATAGTGACGCGGAAACAAATAACAGACGTTGAAACATGACAAAATCTCTATTTTTGCAAGCTTTGTTTATAAAACATAGCAACGTTTACCAATTTCGACGAAATTTTCAGTATGCATACAAAATCGCAAAATGTACTGGTTTTTGCGTTACATGCTCAAATAAAAAGGTTACGAACATGATTTTTTGGTTGTTAATTCCGCCCAATTGTAATACGTGTAGAAATTGTATTAGGCATTGTCTAGGAAACGAGCTTTTCTGTCACATCAAACAAGTTAAAATCGTTTTATTGAATTTCAGGAAAGCTCTTCCGTTTTAAAGGGTGTTCACATACAGTGACTCCCGTTAATATTCGTACACTTTATAAAACGCAATAACTTTTTTAAAAATGAACTAAACAATTTGAAATTTTTTAGATAGAGGGACTGGTATACTAGACAATGATTATTACTTGGAGTTACAATACAAAATAAAAAACAGTCGCTTTTTAACTTTTTCATTTGAACCAGTAACAAAAATGTAAAAAATGTAAAAAAAATTTTGTAGATCTTGGTAACCTATATGCATGCTGAAGAATTCATCGAAATAGGTTGACACAAAATCAAGTTACAAGCATTAAAAGATTTAAAAAATTGCGGATTTCTCACACTTATTCATCGAAAGTGTCAAAAGTCAGGACACTTACTGCTCATGCTACGGTCAACTGATACTAAAAAAGTTATTTATATATCTATAAAAAAAACAGTGTTAATTTTGTTTTAAATGCCGTTTGTTTAGGTTTTAAACGGCATCGTTCTGAATTCCCTTTTCTAAGATCACTTGACGGTGTACAAGTTTCCTGCTAAACGGGATTACTTGGACCAAAGCTGGTAAAAATGTTTAAAAGTATGATATATTCTCTAGGCATTGACAATCGAATATTTCCATTTTTGTGAAAATGGAAATATGAATAGATATTTCGAGATATCTTACACACTGATTTTAAAAACACAATTTTCAAAGAAACGTGTTTAAAGTTTCCCAACATAACTCTTCATATGTTTTACGCTACTGCACGCAGGTACACGAATCGGCTACAGGCTTCATATTCCTAAAAATAATTTGTTTTAAAGGCTGCAACCTTTTGCAACTTATTTTGAAAACTTCAAGCTATTATTTCAAACAACAAAATTCGATTTTTTCAAAATTTCAATGTGAGCTCCCTTAAAAAGTGTCCGAATATTAATGGGAGTCACTGTATATTTGTTCACAACTGTAGATATCTTGTTTTCACAATTTTGAGGTATGCGATATGTATATATTTTGTCGTTTGATTTTAAAAACTATCTATGGCATTTATCTTTAATGATGAATTGTATAGAATTGTTGCTTATCAGTTTCATGCAATTTAACATTTGCTATAGATGTTAAGTATCGCAATCAAAGGCACAGGAAACCAGTCCTGGATATTTCTTGATCCACACTGATGTATACATATATATAGTAAGGAGCATAACTAATCCAACAACCACAAGTTTTATATAAATCATTGTTTATTGCTAGGAATATACAACAATAATGAAAAATAAACATTATAGTTACTTTCATCACAGTTACGAGTAACATAAGAAATTTTTGCAATAACTAATGTCTTGTTGTTTAGGAATGACAACAACAATAAATTGAATCGGTTTGGCACCACGTCCAATACTTGACAATACTTAATATATTCTTTATTTTTAATATTTCGTCCACAACCTTTTGCTTGTAAAACTGTACTAATTCGTTTTGGCATACACTTTCTACTAATTTTCTGCAATACTCTAGAGATATTTGTTCCCACTGTTCTTGAATTCTATTATAAAAATTTGTGATTGAAGTTGGTTTTGAGTCATATGAATCCCAAAGTCGTCTTTTTAGGAAATCCCATAGATTTGGCCTCGTCTGACCAAATAACCCGTTCCCATTCAATAGTTGTCCTGTGTTGGTATTTTTTGGCAAATTCCAAACGAAGTTTAATATTCTTCTTCGATAACATTTTTTTTTTTTTTTTAGGAATTCTAAACTTAGCTCCATTGAGGTTATGTCAAGGTTATGTCAAGGTCCCTCGTGCCCCCCCCCCCCGTGTCCGCTACCTTGTCGTGGTGGGAGGGGCTTCGTGCCCTAATGATCCTCAAGGCTGTGCCGGCGGGGAATTTATTCCCTGGCAGGTTCTACTATGCCGGAGTGGCTCGAGGTGAGGGGCCAACTAAAGTCGGACACATACCGTAAACCTGTGGTCATGTTTTACAGGAACGGGGGTCTTGCCTTAACCGGCCGGGCCGCGAGGATGTCAACCTCTCTAAAAAATCCCTAGCCCCAAGCATTGTTGCGCGGTGATGAGGGTGTAGCTGGAGCAAGCGCCAGTAATGGTGCACCAATCTTTAGCGGACAACCTCGGAGTACCTGGCGACCCCCGGGTGTATTAGCCTTCCCCGGGTATATCGGCTCTGCCCGGGGTGACCTTCTTTCCGACCACACTCGTGGGACCAATTATGGATTCTTCTTTACAAATAACCGTGGTGGGGGGGAACGAGCGTGAGGGACAGGTGCGCGGGCCTATCGTGCGCCTCAAAAGATGTATAGTGCCGGTGTCGCGGAGGCATTCTGCCACACGCGGCACAAAGAGGTCTGCGGCGGGCCTTGGCGACTGCGATGGGGGGGAGGAATCAGATTTCTCTGTCTCCTCCCACCACTCATCGCAGAGCGTCCCGGGCACGTCGTCAGGGAGAAAGAGAGGCTGGCCGCCGACGACCGGCGACTATGTTGGCCTCGCAGAGGCCAAACTTAGGCTGGCCGAGGCCTCGCAGTTGGAGGCCGAGTCTTCGGACAGGGTGGGGCGGAGGGCGAAGAAGGAAAAGAAAGGTGGGAAGGCTGGGGCGGCTAAAGCGGCCCAGACGGAGCCCGCACGCACGCGAGCAGAACTGGCGCCACCTTCCGCCGCGCCTCCACCCCAGGAGGCGTGGTCTCAGGTGGTTGGCCGGAAGGCCAAAAAGGCGGATGCCAAGGCCACTGCGGTCGTGAATAAAAAAGGACGGGTGGTCCCGGCGGCCCCCAGGAAGACACCCCTGCCTCCACGTCCGCCACGCACAGCAGCGGTTACCATAACGGTTCCGTCTGGCGTGGACATGACTTACGCGCAGGCGATGGCCACCGCCAGGTTCAAGGTGGACCTGGCAGAAATTGGCATCGCCTCGCTGAGGCCGCGAAGGGCGGTGACTGGGGGGTTAATTCTGGAGGTCCCTGGCACCGATGGGGCCGCCAAGGCCACCGTCCTCGCCACAAAAGTGGCGGAAGCGCTGGCGGGAACCGGCGTAAAGGTCGCGCGCCCGGTCAAAAAAGTCGGCCTTAGGGTGCGCGGCCTGGTCGATTCGACAACGCCGGCGGAGGTCGCTGCGGCTGTTGCCCGCGTGGGCGGGTGTAACGAGGGGGACATTCATACCGGCGAAATCCGGTCTTCCCCCTCGTGATTGGGCACCCTCTGGGTACGATGTCCTGCCGCGGCCGCTCGCAAGGTTGCTGTCGCGGGCCGGATAACTGTCGGCTGGACCCAGGCAGACGTGGAGGCCCTGAGTGCCCGGCCTCTGCAGTGTTACCGTTGCCTTGGTGTTGGCCACACCAGTCAGCGGTGCACTGCTGCCGAGGATAGGTCCGACTGCTGTTATAGATGCGGCAGTCGGGACCATGAGGTGGCAGCCTGTACGGCCACGCCCAATTGTCCGCTTTGTACGGGCGCGGGCAAGCCGTCTGGTCACCGCCTCGGCAGCCGGGCATGTCCTGCTAGTGCGAGACGAGGCAAGGGAGGCGGCTTATCTGGAAAGAAGCCGAAGCGAAGGAGGAATGCCACGGCGGCCAGGGCGGCGGCCGCCGTGGTGACCAGACCGGAGTCGGCGTCTACAGACGCCACCATCGCGCCCGCGGGGGCAGATGGGGCCACTAAAGTCCCAGACGCCACCGCATCCGCGGCCGGGACGGCGATGGACACGGCTGTGTAATGGGGCCCCCGGGCCCGATAATACAAGCCAACCTCAACTGCTCGGCCAGAGCGCAGGATCTCTTGTTTCAATTCCTGGCCGAGCGGGGTGCCGGGTTGGCAGTCGTGGCGGAGCCGCACAGGGTCCCCAAACATCCATACTGGATGGGGGACTCGATTGGCTCCGCCGCCATTATTTGGGCTGGGAGGCCAGGGTCCCCGCCGTGCTCGGTTATCGAGCGCGGCCTGGGATACGTGGCCGTCGATTGGGGCGGCACCGCGGTTGTGGCGACATACGCACCTTCGAGGTGGACCCTCGAGGAGTTTGAGCAGTATCTGGACGGGGTAGGGAGATGCGTCTCCCGTTGCCATCCCCGTCCGGTGCTGGTGCTGGGGGACTTCAATGCCAAGTCCACGGCTTGGGGTTCCCCCGGGACTGACTCGAGGGGCCGGGAGGTGCTGGATTGGGCGGCGGGACTGGAGCACCGTCTCCTGAACACGGGCTCGGTCCATACGTGCGTGCGGCATAACGGGGGGTCCATCGTTGACCTTTCGTGGGCAACGCCCTCGGCCGTGCGCCGCATTACGGGGTGGAGGGTGGCGGAAGAGGTCGAGACGCTGTCTGACCACAGATACATAGTTCTCGGCCTCTCCGCCGCCCCATCACCGACACCCTGACGTCGCCCCACCGATGAGAATTCGCCTCAGCCGCGGTGGGCGCTGAAGCGCCTCGACCAGGACGCTCAGATGGCGGCCCACGTCGTGGCCTGGCCAGCAACAACGGCCGGGCCAGTCGACGGGAATGGGGAGGCCCATTGGTTCCGGGGCGCAATGACGTCGGTTTGCGACGTCGCCATGCCCCGGGCCAGGGTCTTCCCGAGGAAAGCGGTGTACTGGTGGTCGCGCGCGATAGCGGAATTACGCACCGAGTGCGTCCGCGCGCGACGCCAGTACGCTCGCGCCCGTCGACGATGACGAACGGACGACGTGTTGGCTGCCCAGCTGTACGAGCGATATCGGGAGAAGGTGGTCGCTCTGCAGCTGGCCATCAGGCGAGCGAAGGACCAGGCCTGGCGCGATCTCCTCGGTTCTCTGAACCGAGACCCGTGGGGGCGCCCATACAAGATGGCAGTGGGACGATTACGTCCCTGGGCGCCCCCCGTGACGGAGAGCCTGGATCCGAGGCTGCTCGGGCGGGTCGTGGACGCTTTATTCCCCGTTAGCGGAAAGGCGTCCCGGCCCGTCCCTGAGCCAGAGGAACATGAGTGGTCCCCGGATCTTGAGGTCGCGCCGGAGGAGATGGCCGGGGTCGTCAAATGGCTCCGGGGCAAGAATACCGCCCCGGGGCCGGACGGTATCCCCGGCCGGGTCTGGTTGCTCGCCACGAGCGTCCTGGGGGAGAGGCTGAGGAGCCTCTACTCTGGGCTCCTGAGGTCGGGGACGTTCCCCGACCTATGGAGAGAAAGTCGGATGGTCCTCTTGAGGAAGGATGGGAGGCCAGGGGATTCTCCCTCCGCGTACCGGCCCATTTGTCTCCTGGATGAGGCGGGCAAGATCTTCGAGAAGATCATTGTTGCCCGCCTCTCCAGGCACCTGTCCCGCGACGGCCCCGATCTGGCGGACTGCCAGTTTGGCTTCCGGGAGGGGCGATCGACGGTCGACGCTATCGACCGTCTCAAGTCCCTCTCGGACAATGCCGTGGCAAGGGGCGGGGTGTGCTTGGCGGTGTCCATTGACATCGTCAATGCGTTCAACACCCTGCCCTGGTCCGCCATTAGGGAGGCCCTGGTCGATCACCAGGTGCCTCCATATCTAAGGCGGGTGATCGGGGCCTACCTGCGGGACAGGTGGGTTGAATACCCGGGCCGGTACGGGATGATACGGAGGGAAGTGGACCGCGGGGTCCCGCAGGGGTCCGTTTTAGGACCACTCATGTGGGACCTGGGTTACAACGCGGTCCTGGAAGAGGCCTCCCTACCCGACGGTGCCACCCTCGTCTGCTACGCGGACGACACGTTGGTGGTCGCCGTCGGGAGTACCTTCGAGAGGACCATCCGACGAGCAGAGGTCGCGGTGGCAGCCGTCGTCGCGAGGATCCGCGATCTGGGGCTGAAAATAGCCCCCGAGCAGACCGAGGCTGTCTGGTTTCACGGACGGCCTCGGTCTCGGCAACCGGCCAGATCGTGGATCCGGGCTGGAGAAGCCTGCGTCGAGGTGAAGTCCGAGTTGAAATATCTCGGACTGATCCTTGACAGCCGCTGGAGCTTCGATGCGCATCTCGACCGTCTCGTCCCCCGAGTCGAAAAGGCGGCGGCCTCTTTGGGCCGTCTGCTGCCCAACCTCGGGGGACCGGGAGATTTGGTGCGCCGCCTATACCTGGGCGTGGTGCGGTCTATGGCCTTATACGGTGCCCCAATTTGGGCGCCGTACGTGATGGCCAGCCGGCGCAACACGCTGTTGTTGCGCCGGCTGCAGAAGCAGATGGCCATCCGCCTCATAAGAGGTTACCGCACCACGTCTACCGTGGCGGCGCTTGCTCTGGCGGGAGAACTTCCCTTCGAGCTTCAGGCGGCGGTGCGCGCCTATGTTTATAGGCGCACTAGCATCGCCAGCCGTGCTCGAGGGGCCCCGCCGGAGCGAGTGACGGTCGAGGGCTTCGAGCTCCAGGCCCGGCGACTAGCGCTCGCCAGATGGCGTGCCGAGCTTTGCTCCCACGCCGACGAGCGCGTCCCCGGGGCTCTCCTGCCGCACTTCACCTCGTGGCGGGAGAGACGGCATGGCAGGCTCTCCTACTAATGGTGGCTGTGCCACCATTGTGGCGCGGAGGAAGACTCGGCGCAGCACACGCTGGAGGAATGTCCCGCCTTTTCAGCGCTGCGCCGAGTCCTAAAACGAGAAGTCGGCCACGACCTCGCACTCTCCAGCCTAGTTGGGGCCATGCTGGAGGGCCCGGGGAAGTGGGCGGCAGCAATCTCTTTCTGCGAGGAGGTTATGTCGCGGAAGGAGGCTGCCGAGCGGGATCGGGAGCTAACCGATCCCGCCCGACGTGCCCGGGGATGGCGTGCGCGCCCACGCCGAGAAACCCCGGGCAGCTGAGAGTGGGCGGGCGGTGGGTGTACCAGAACACGCTGGTTTCATTGCCCGCCGCCCGCCAGCAGAGCAGGACCACCACTGTTGGGAGTGGGGGATGAGGTGTCGCCTGAAGGAGGCGAGGGTTAACTGTGACCCTCCTCCAATGTGCTCGTCGTCCCCCCGGCGGCCGCTGTGATCAGGGCGGGGGCCCTGGTCACCTATCGCGCGGTCGCCGTGTCGGCGCGGGGTGCGACCCCTCGCGCCGCCGAATTTAATTGGATTTTAAGGGGGAGGAATTATCTCCCCCGGGACGCGGCCTGCCATCGTTACCACCTTGATGGCCGGCCAGGCGAGGGGGAGCCGCGGTAGTGTTCTTCAAGAGTTCCCGTGGCTCCCCCGTTGAATCGCCAGAGATTGAATCAGCGTCCGTAGGTTGCCGTGGAGGTTTTAGTGGGTCAATCCCCACACTACCCTCGTCCCGCTCCCCCGGGCGGGGCGGGGGTGTCAGGCGAGCAGATTTCCTCCACGTAAAATAAAAAAAAAAAAAGGTTATGTCAAGGTTATGTCAAGGTTATGTCACTTGCTTATTTGTATATTCGTGTCTTCTTTCAATAATTTTGCAGCTATAGTGGCACTTGAAGCTTCATCAGATGTGACAAACCGTACTTCGTTCATCCTGCAGTGATAATTCTTTTCCTCCTCCTTTCTTCCTCCAACATTTAATAATATACTTTTACAGTACTTTTTTCTTATTCTCTGCACTGTCGATTGACTAATACTACACTTTCTTGCCGTCTGACACGTTGACACGCCGTAATTCAAAAGAGAAATTACTTTTTTTAAACAATGTGGTGCAATTGACTTCATATTTATTCTTACTTCACTTACGTGCTTTTCCGTTCGACTGATTGAGAGAAACTGAGTGCTAAGACGTGCAATAACATTTTGTAAACATACAAAACTGCTAGGTATAAACACACTGCTAGAACATTCTACGTAAATATTCCTTTTATGGACCGGTGCAAAACCGAGAAAACCCATTTTTATTGTCATTGCTGAACGAGGAGACATTAATTACTGAAAAAATTTCTTGTGTTACTTCTGGCTATTACAAAAATGACTATAATGTTTATTTCTTAATGTTCTCCTATGTTATTAGCAATAAATAATGATTTATACAAAACTTGTAGTTATTGGTTCAGTTATGCTCCTTACTGTATACTTTAAAAATAGTTTTTCTATTAAAGTTATGTATTATTATACATCTAAAAGATAGGCAAGATGTAAAATTAAGCAAAATAAATAAAAAATCAAAATACAGGAACCTTTTTTTATATTTGTCATTCTTACAATGTATACACATAATAATTTTCACTTCTATGCTGGATACTGATAGGAACTGCATTTAGAGAGCGTAACAATTTTTAAATACTTTAGAGTGACACAACGATGGCATGCCGGAGGTTAATGTTCTTTTGTCTGCATCGAGCGTGGCCTTATTTCGCTGGTTCCAAAACACGCCCGTGTATTGAAAATGGCCGTCAACGATGGCCTGCAGGAGCCGTGAAAGATGGCCGTCAACAGTGGCCGGCAAGAGCCATGATAGATGGCCGTCAACTGATTCACGATGTGAATCGTTAAATCGTCAATCGACCGTGTAACGATCGGAAGGCAAATGACGCGTGCTGGCGCTTCCGATATTTTATATCCTGACAGCGCCTTACACGAGAATTCGTGTATCGTGTGAACCAGTTTGCCGTTATCGCACGAACCTTTGGTTACGTTACACTCTATTCCAATAATATTCGCATTAGTGATATTCACAGACGTGTCCGATGTATGCCCCGTGTTCGGTGACAAAATGCGATCCGTAGAAAATCCTAGGATGGAACACACGTTATCAGACTTCGTAGAGTTTATTTTATACGGGCTTATAATTTTGTTTTTCATAGTAATGTTGTTCGCTCGTAAAACCATCGGATATTCCATATCGTTTAATTTGTCCATATTTTTGGAAGGAGAATACAGCGCGCGTATCTCGTTTATACGAACCGTCAGGAATGCATATCTCCTCGTCTTTCTCGCGGAAATAGAATTTATTGTTCCCGATAATTCGAACTGATGTTCGGTATTGTGTAATAAGTTTGCAAATTGAGCAGATCCAGTTCGTATTCGACATTATTCAGATCTATAAGTGGGCAGAGTTCTTGCGTTGGAAGAGTGTGTGAGCGATGGCGGGATGGCATGACGGTGGGATGGATTGGAGGGAAGAGAGAGAGGATGAGAGAGAGAGAGAGAAAGCATGCGTTGTGTACGGCAATCCATGAATATCCAGGTTTCGACGTGTCGCATGTTCAATGACCATGACAAGATGATTTGAAAACATGAGTCATTGCTACCAAGTACTGTAAGATGCGTGATAAGCGGTCCATCAGGATGTGGTAAAACGAACGTAATAAAAGTAATTTGGTGAAGAGTCCAAATAGGGTGCGATTGGCAAATGTGTAGGTGTACTAGAAATCGTTACGTCAGCTGAAAAACCAATACTTGAGCAAACTGTTCTCATTGTGAGAGAAAATGTGGACGATCTCTCCGATAGATGCTCATTAGAGCGAATACTTGCGCAGTTTCTTTATCAGGCCATCGATAAATATGAATACCGTATTCGGAGTGCTGATGCTTGGAAACGCTACGTTCAACGTGGAAAGTGATGATGATATTATCGTTAATAAAATTATGTATAATGGAACTCTAGGTCTCTACGAAATGATATTTAGAAGTATACCCGACGAGGAGTTGTATACTGAGATCGATAAGAAAATTTACAAAAATATTCTCAAATTTATGTGACACCGAGTCTGCGTGATTCCGTATGACTCTTTCGAGTGATACGGATGACAGGTTGTAGTAGAATGGTTTAACACTTAGTTGACTAATTGTATTTGGTTTAGAATGAATTGAGTTGAACTGACACTGACTGATCGATGACGGACGAATGACTAAAGACTAATTGACGATGAACTGACAAGTGACAACTGATCATGAGAAGAATCGGTTTCAAGTTTTTAGACAGTTTCGTGGATAGAAAACTCGAAATTCGTTGGTCAGTGACGCGATGGAAGGGGATGTAGAGTGACGTAGCACGCACTGCCGCAGGTAGCAAGAAACCCTGGACGGGCGACCGAAGCGGTGCGTGTTAGCGACCCTGTCATAAAAAATACTGGCGAATATCATAAATTTAGAAATGGCACGGAAGAAGACGATGGCTCTACGAAATTGAAAGCCCAACGAACGTGACCCTCTGTTGATTGCACGTCATTCATTGAAGGACTGTCAATTTGTCTTGCTGAGCCGAAGATTTCTCGTTAATAACGGTTTTTTAGGGATAAAAGGAAAAGGTCATTCGTCCCGGAGAAAGTTAAATGGATGCAGCACGAAAATTTCGTTGAAGGACGGAACACAGGTAATGGGAAAAAAGGGGCTGCAAGTACAAAAACATTACCAGGAAAGGAAATTAAGCTTTCAACATCGATGCATGTGACTAACAACCCGAACGATTACGTGCATTGGGACGATCCAAACGAGTTGATAGAACGTCTGAAATTGCGACGTCATCGAAAAATGCCGGACACACCGGCAAGGGCAGCGAAATATATAATATCCATAATCGAGAAAGTTCGCGAAGTTAGATTGGTTATAAACTGATTGATTATAAATTAAATGACACGAATATTAGTTAGGTTAATATCGAATGCAATGTCAGTTGATTTTGCAAAATTGTTCGATGAAATGAGTATTCGTTGGAATTGCTGTGAAACCAATCAAACCATATCCACAGACGAAAATTATGATTTGAGATTTCAAAATATCGAGTTGAGACTCGGCGACATATATCAGAAAATACAGTGGATTGAACAACAACAAGAACAACATGAGTCATTGATAGAAATAAAGCAAAACTAGATTAAAAAACAAAAATGTCTGTATTAATAAAGCGTTATCAATCGAGCAAGTCTGAGTCGACATCATCGTCCGCTAAGATCGGTTATGTTGCGAATTCTACAACAAACGATGTCGCAGCCATCAAATTGTTCATTGACGGTGTCTCAAAGAAAGGCTGCGATGATCTTCGTAGTAAAATAACTCCTAACGGAAAGTTGATGAAAGATGTGGAACAGACTAGTGCTAAGTGGAAGTCTGAAATTCTAATCAAAGTAACGGCTATCGAAAAGCTGGCGAAAAATGCAGAACAGGCTCATGCATAGTGGAAATCTGAAATCATGACTAAAATAGATAATATTATAGCGCTAAGAGAGGGCACAGTAATAACAGCTCTTTCATATGGCTACAAACTGATAAGGTGATAATAATGTGCGGCGAGAAAGTGAACTTCGTGAACGATCTGCATGCCCCAGGGAGATAGTTTTTCCCGCATAGATTAGGGACCGTGCGAGGACTTGATGATCTCTGGCAAGCCGATATCCTATAAGTTTAGTCATACATGAGAGATAATTCAGGACGTCGATATATTCTTACGATAATCGATACATTTAGTAAATATGCTTGGGTGGTTCCTCTGAAAAGTAAAAGTGCCAGTGATGTGTGCAAAGTTTTCGCATTGACGTTAAAAACCGTAAAAGGAATTCTACAATAAAGAATTATTCCACGTTCGGCATTATGAAAGCATATTCGGCATAGCTGAACGATTCAATCGTACGTTGAGATCGTTGGTCCTGGTAAATTCAAGCTTGGCGACTACCTGCTCATCAGCAAATTCAAAACTACAGTGACTCGCATTAATATTCGGACACGACATTATTAGGAAAATTATTGCTCTGAGGAGGTGGGATCGGCGACGGGAAGACAAAATCGAACCCGGTTACAATCGGACTACTTTTATTTACAATGACGCCGGTACAAAACTCGCGATGCTCGCGTACCGTTCCCGACGAGAGTTCTTACCGAACTATCCCATTCGCTCACCGATGCATCCCATCCAGATCATTCTTTCTCATTCTCACGGTTCGCTTTCACTCTATCCTGACTAGACGCATTCATTCTACGCGACACTCAAACCAATCGTCTAGACATTCGCTCGACGCTAACGCACAGCATGCAGCCCGGTCCATTCGTCCAAACATTCTTTCGCCTTAAAACTAAACACATGGCGGAGACGTGGCGCCGGCTTGTCGCCGCCACAGCTCCTTTTTACTGTTTACGATAGTATTATTGAATCAATTGTTTTCTCATATAATAAAGCACTTCTTAAAGTAAGTATAAACATAAATTTTGTTTATTTATTGCACATGTTTTTTTGTATAATAAGCGATAAACAAGATTGAGACAAAATTACATTAATTTTATATAAAATGAAGATCTTTCTAATCATGTTATCATAATATTAATATTTTGTCGGTTGATGCTTTTTTTTTATTACTTCACGTAATCACTTGGGCCTGTTACAGAGATGATTTTATTTAAATATTCCGGTGAAATCCGTTTCCATTCGTCTAACAAACGTTCTTTTAACACTGTTGTTGTCCTTGTAGGTGTTGTACGAAGAATACAAGTCGATCTTGTCAACGAAAATATTTATGATTCCCACGATAGAACGAACGAATCCCGTCACATATCTCTTAACCGATTCGAAAGATAAACCTGTCGCTGGTGGATTTTACAAACGTGAGATACATGCTGCAAGATATGCTAACGTGTATTTAGTTGAGAAGATATTGCGTAGAAAAGGAAATAAAATATATGTAAAAGGATTAGGACTGGATACATCGCATAATTCTTGGATAAAGAAATCATCTATACTGTAATTTTTTCGTCAAATATACATATGTATATCCATATGTTTATTTAATGTTACAAAAATGTAATTCATTTTCCTAATACAAAAATACATGTATATAAACGTAATGGTTTTTTTGACATTTATTCCCATTAATCACACACACACACACACAGGCATATACAATCAAAATTTCACAATCTCAACGATTCGATTTCGATACCATTAAATGTAAACATAGAGCTGCCAATTCACAATTGATTAAACAATTTTGTTCGAATGATTCGTTTGTAACAATCGCAACCGCATAAATTTTAGTATTGGCGTTTCTTACGATAACGACGAGTTATACAAATCTATCTGCAATTTCAGGCATATTTTCAAATAACCATGAATACATATGACCGATACGAAACTCCAAATTATACAAATTATACATTGCTTGTTCGGTAACATAAATCGATGTAAAAGGATCAAACAACTTGTCAAGATTCAACTCACTGAATTTCACAGATTTTTAACGATAAATTATCGTCGATTCGTCTTCCATTCTCGTTCGTAGACGTTTCGAACAAACTGTGAATAAAATCTTTAGATTTTACCAACAGTTTGCATGTGGTCAGCGGAAATGAATTCTCCTTCCACGATTGTCTTCCAAGAGCAAATTTAACATGCAAATTTTCACCCATGCGAACGCCAATTTCGAGAAATTTGAAAGAGTTGCCGCCTATGGAATATCTTCTACCCAAGATTCGCATATTGTGCTTGATCGACTGTTTCGTCAAAGCGAGCTTTCTTTAAAAAAGAACAAAAAAAATTATTTTTAAAATTTTCTAATTTTTCACCAAAAGAACGTCTCAAATTTGTTTTTTACTTACCCATGGTTTTTCGTTTGCTCCCGTAGTTATCGTCACAACCGATGTCGTTAACGTTATCATCGTCGTAGCCGTCGTAGTCGTCGACGAATTCACTTAATAACTGGAAAGTTATAAAGCAATACTTGCTCGACGCAATGTTGGAATTTATGTATACGATTCCCTATCATTTTTTTGTCCCTCTTACAGATAAAAGTAAGGAAGACACACACGTACAAATTCTAGAAAACTGTAGATTTTCTTCAATTTTAGATTATTCTTCAGACATTTCTGAAGATATCAATAATGGAGAACGTATCGTTCCTTATTACGAAGCGTCACCATCAATTTTTTTGATCCGCGTGAGCATCGTGAATTTCGTGCGACTACTGCAAGTTGGCCTCTAAAGTGTATCCGACGGGGCTGTCGATCGGCACAGAATCGACGTTGAAATTACTCGTATTGTTAAACCATCGGAAACCTTAGTGTGGCAAAAGTAGCAACACGGCTCAACCATACAAATTAGATACGTGTGTGGTTTGATCGAATCGTACGTCGGAAATACTTGTTATTCGCGTGCGCGTAACGATATGAACATTGACTCCAACCGCCTCGTATTCCTCGCTCCACAAACAAAAGCATGTTCACGTCGGTGAACAATTCCAATTCAATTTTCGTCATTATCAGCATCGCGTCCCACGCGAAACCGTGCAGCGTGTAATAATGCGCCAGATCGAGTTTATAGTTCTCGAGCGAATCTTTGCGAAAATTTTCAAAAACATCCACCAACTGTTCTAGTGTTTATATACCGGAACGTGACCAAACTTCGCTTGCATGACTACAATCGGCGTCGGATACCTTGCTATCGCATAACTGATTGTAAAACGCTTCACGCGACGGTAAACAAGTATCGTCTAAGTCGAATTCAAGAACTTGTACGAATCGACGAATCGGAACTTTATGTATTTTTCCATGATTTGTTGTCCACGTTCTCAGTATGTTTCGTCAGAGGCAACGATTCTATTTTATCCGGACAAATTGTGAAAAACAACCGGTATCACATACAAAGATCGATAGCTCAAATTGCAATTGTTGTGCGCCGGGCCTTGATAATCACTCGATATGTGATTATGCTTCTTGTGTTGGGATGAAATCAAACGGGATAAATTCCTTATACAGACAAAATGATTGTGCACATTTGCTATGTCCTGTATAAGCAGCAAATTTACGTGTTTCTCCCTTTTCCTTGCAATCAGATGAAGCGTCTGACAGCTTCTTCGTTTCCTCTACCATTAAAACACGTTCAGGGAAACATCATTCGCTTCTTCAAATTTCCGTATATTCTTGAACGACATTGGCAATTGGAAACCATTGGTTCGAAGCACATCTTTGTAGCGCGGATAGGAAAATACTCGCTCCGAATTTCGTTTAGCTGAGTGCAGGCCAGCCACGACTGTCCAAAAGAAACACGCATCGTCGTTATTGTACACGTTGACGATTGCTCTTTTCAATTGCACTGGTCGAGGCACGGTACAGAACAACCTGCTTGTAATGGCTGATACATGATGGAATTCACTCTCAGATGCAGGATCTTTGATAGCGCCCATCCGCTGTCCCGTTTTTGAATCTCTTCGATCGACGTCAAAAGTTTGAAGCAAGGCGATACTCCGATAACCAAAACAAAACCTAAACCGGATACACATCGGTAACAAGATGAATATAAGCCCGACATCTTCTAAATAAAGCAGTCAGTCATTGAGCAGATTCAAATCTAGCAACGTCTCTCTATTTCTTTTCTACCAGTCACATATTCTAAAGTACCACATCGATATTCTGTACGGAAATATCCAACAAATTATAATCTTCTCTAAGATTCATTTGATTCCGCGGACTTTAAAATAATTCTAGATAATATTGTCTTTTACTGTGTTCCTACCGAGGAACGCGAAGCACCCGAACCGGTGATTTCAAGAGTTAGGGAGTACATATATATGTATTCGTTTCGCTTGTTGCAAGAAATGGCGTGGATCGATAAGTTCAACGTTGATCAAAGCACCGATCGATATTCGATTTTTAAACGCCGACACAATGTTATCCCAACGAATAGTGATGAAAAACGATGACTCAACGAGACATACAAAGTTTTCATACGATATATGGTTAACACTAAACTAGATTTTGCACTTATTGACAGTTCGCGTTCTTTGCAGTACTCATATCTTTGGTGCCCCACTATAGAAAATCGATGTACGATTTGGCCCACTCGCGGTACTCGTCGATATTTATAATGAACGCCGACATGCGCGTCAAGCACCTTGACATGTTTTTATAAACTTGCATCATCTTTGCGAAATGTTTTTGCACTAACTATGAATCAAAGTTTTTAATTTCAATTTGAACTCCTCAAGCCGAATAATTATAAACGCGGTGTTCAAATATCTTCGATGCGGCAAACGCCATCAGCGATGGCGTTCGTAGATGGAGATGAGCCAGCTCTAGCTATGCTTTATATGTATGATTTCTCCTTTTGCCCTACAATCTGCAATCGAATTAAAATCAGCAAACAAGATGATAACTAGAAAAAGATGCAATATCTCTCTCTCTCTCTCTCTCTCTCAAAATATTATATTAAAAAATCACGGCGTACACGATGATAATATGTTGCAAAATCGTTTGCAATGGATACGCCGTCGACGACAGTTTCCACATGTAAGATGATATGACTGGGCGAATGTGGTCAATCCCTTTGCCCCATAGCAACGACTGATTGACTGATATACCTGAATAGATATAGATATTTCCTGAAATACCTCAAAGAAACGGTGGTTAATAAACACGAGGGTGTTTACCATATTAATTCGCGTATTCGTTTCCATTCGCACGACACTTTTATTTCAAGGAGTGAACGTATTGAATTTATAAATTACTCTCAAGATTAACATAGAGAGTATATCCTGGCTGCCTAAAAAGTCGCTTCTGCGAACGTTTAACGATTTACTAAAACGCTATGCATTGTCGACTCCGTTCTCGATTGATAATGAGGAAGAAAGAAAAAGAAATTGTAATTTTTTTCAGAAGTTAAGCGAAACCTGATTTGACTAAGATAACCTGGTTTACTAAATATTATCGAACGATGATTTTCAAAATACAACTAAACAGTGTTGTACACAGAATAAATCTTCAATGTGTATTTTGAAAGCAACTGAAAATTTTTGATCATGATTTAAGTATGCAGTCAACTAACGCACAAACGCGCCACATACATATGTAATATTTTAATACTTCATTATTGTTAGGATCGACCCACTCGATTTGCAAACTAGTAGAATAACGGAACGGGAGGGTTTAAAGCCTAACCGAAAACGAAAGGGTGGATCGTAGGTTACAGATTGCTACGCGTTTAAACTGTGTAACAAATTAGGGTAGGTTGCCCGTACGTTTATTGATAATAGTAACAACCGCGGGAACCGCTGAGCTGAGTCTTACACATTTCCTTATTCAAAATTCAGATAGAGCGAAACAAGATCAGTTACAATAGATGTATGACAATAACCTATATTGACATGCTGTAGCGAATGTACGAAGATCGTATTACGATGCTCGACGAAGTCTCGCCGCGAGAGTGAGCACGCGGAACAAAGCCAAACGTATTCTGTGCGAACACAAATATACCGTTAAACGAACGTACCGAAACAAAATAAGTTGAATCGATTATCAGAATACACTGACCGAAAAGTGCTCACAACAAGCGAACAAATATTGTTTTGGCAAGAAAGTAATTTCGGTTTACACCAATAGATAGCGTTATATTTGCATTCTCATTTTTTTTAAGGTCAAAATTTTTCAACACATTATACTTTTTTATTTTCATAAAGGCAAGAAAGCGGCCGAGGCTCACAAAGAAATACGAAGTTCATGGTGAATGTGAAGTTCATGGCGTCAATTGTTTAACAGATCGTACGTATCAGAATTGGTTCAAAAAATTTTGTTCTGAAGATTTTTCACTTAAAGATTATAACGTCCCGGTAAGCCTTCCGAAGTTAATGATGACAAATTTAAAGCCATAATTGAATCGAATCGTTATATAACTGTATGAGAGATTGCAAAAAGGTTAAATGTATCACATATAATAATTGAACATCACATAAGATGTTTTGGACTTGATAAGAAGCTCGTTGTTTGCATGAATTGTAAGAAATTCACTTAATACAACGAATTAGTATTTGCGATACCAACATACAATAACATTAATCGAAAAAGATCATGATCCAAGCGTGATGAAACAGCATAAACCATATCGAAAGCTGAATTACATCAGAAAAAGGTCATGCTGTCAATTTGGTGGGACTATAAAGGTGTGTATTTTGAGCTGCTTCCAAACAACCAAACGATCAATTCAGAAGTTTACTGCGAGAAACTTATGAAATTGGAGGAAGCAGTCAAAGGGAAAAGACCAGAATTGGCAAATCATAAAGGTATCATGTTCCTCTGTAACAATGCGAGGCCTCACACATCTTTAGCAACACGTAGAAAATTATTGGAGCTTGGTTGGGAAGTGATGTCGCATCCTCCATATAGCCCCGACCTTGCACTATCGGATTATCATTTATTTCGAAATTTACAAAACTTTTTAAATGGTAAAAATTTCAATAATAACGATAACTTCAAATCGTACTTCATTGAGCTTTTCACTGATAAAGGCCGGAAGTCTTGTAAGCGCGAAATCATGAAGTTACCAGAAAGATGGCAAAAGGTCATCGAACAGAATGGAAAATTCATTTTAATTTTTTTATTGATTAAATTTTATTTCTTGTATAGAAAAAATTGAATTTTACTTTTGAAAATTACTTTCCCGCTAACTCAATTTCTCACCGGTTAGAGGGAACGAGAAGGAACGTACGCGAGTAACCAATTCTACATCGCACGCGTCAAGGACAACACAAATTACCACGCGGTACACAAAATACGAATGTACGTCGGAAAGCGTCGACCGAACGATCTCCCTGTTGATGCAAGAGAGACAGAAATGCGTACGAACCCGACACGGGACGCACAAAATAAAACGAAACAGAACAAAGCCGCGTGGTACAAAGAGCTTAGAATTTTACCGAGACTGTCGGCCGAGTAGAAATCTCGTGCAAGGTGGTCGCAAGTGAACACAAGTGCGAGTGAGAGGGCACGTATGGCAACGCGCTAATGCGACGAACTTTAAGAAACGAATTTAGAAATATCCTTGTTCCCGTATTTTGAAGCGGGTTGCGCGATTGACATGGTCTCTTGTATCCGATCGTTCAGAAAGCCTTCCGGATCGAACACAGAGACGGAATATTGAGATATATCTCAATCTTGGGGCCGCGAAAGCTGCGGATCTCCCCTCCGATCCTACTGGAAAGAGTGAAGCTGCTAATCCGCGGATGAACTAGCAGTTTCCTTTCGAAAATGAAGCCCCTAATAAAGGGGAACGATAATCAATGAACAAAGAATGTCCAGCTTGAAGTGCTGGAGTGTTAGAATCTACGTCTATTCATCTTGCCCTCTCAAACTCGACTGCTTCGCAAAATGGCTGCTCTCATGGTAGCTCTCATTTCGCCTTCATGTTCCTAACATATTGCTTCCTGCTGGTTTCTGAACGTTTTTAAACAATTTTTTTAATGACAGAAAAAATAAACGTTCATACGACTTATAATACGTTCATTGTTTTACACCCGCTGATTTGCGAGATATCCAAAATAATATGGTTTTCATCCTCGACTTTGAGGATTGTTTTCACCGCCTTGATATAGATAATTACTTAAAAGAATAGATTCTGGATCAGGAGTCCGATGGAAAGGTTATGTCAAGGTAGTTTCTAAACGGAGTGCCATAGAATCGAGTCAAAATAGTTTTAGAAACACTCTATGAAATCTTCTTGTACTGTTGCACGGAATGGCAATTGTTTAAGTCGTAATAGAATAAATTGATACTCGCATCCGTGACTGTTAGGAGTTTGTTCATCCTAGCAAGGTCCTTTATTCCTTCATCGTGCGGTTGTCTATCTATTGTTGTAAATCTTGCTAAATTATCAATATGCATTGTGAGTCTCTACCTACAGTGACTCGCATTAATATTCGGACACGATATTATCAGAAAAATTATTGCTCCTTTTCATTGTTTATGATAGTATTATTGAATCAATTGTTTTCTCATATAGTAAGTAGAAACATAAAGTTTGTTTATTTATTGCGCATGTTCTTTTGTATAATAAACGACAAACAAGATCGTGGCAAAATTTAACGTCACAAAAATATTCGGACAGTGAATGGATTATATTAATTTTATATAAAATGAAAATTTTTTTAATCATATTTTCATAATATTAATATTTTGTCAGTTGACCCTTTTGTTTTATTACTTCATGTATTCGCTTGGGCTTGTTACAGATGATTTTCTTTAAATAATCCGGCGAAATCCGTTTCTATTTGCCCAACAAACGTTGTCTTATCTCTGTTGTTGTCCTTGTAGGTGTTGTACGAATTTTGCGGTCTAATTGATCTCATAAATTTTCAATCGGATTTAAATCAGGCGATTGAGGAGGAGAATACAGTACTTTTGGACAATTGTATAATCAATATTCCTGTATAATTCTGGCCTTGTTTTTAGGATCATTGTCCTGATAAAATTTAAAATTGTACATATAGCCATATTTATAGCACTAGTAATTAAATTATTTTATAAATGTCCAAATACTTCATTTTGTCCATAATACCATCGATAAAAACTACTTCATCTACACCTACAGACGAGATATAACCCTACACTATTACATACTCCTATCAACGTGTTTCACTGTCGGTCTTGAATTTGAAATGTTTAATTCTGTATTTACTTTACGCCACACCATTTTTTGACTGTCGGATCAGTAAAGATTAAATTTGCTTTCATCCAAAAATATTACATCATTCCACCACCAGTTGTCTTTGTAAAAATATTCTTTTGTAAAGCTCAATTTTTTTGCGATTTGTTTCATTTACGTATAGCTTTCTACGAGGAACTCTTTCGTTGTAATCATAAGTTTTTAATACCCGTCGCACTGTGTCCGGGTATACCTTGTAACGTACGGAGAATCATACCATGAATTCTTTATATTCCTTCCTGGAGGCATACGCCAGGCTGGCGCCAGCCAGTCGGGGGTTCATTTATATATCGCGAGTCGAGTACCTCCAAGGGGGTACGACGACGAACGTTTCTGGAATCGGACCACATAGGAACACTCCCACTACCATTTTTCCAGAGAAAATCCGACTATATAAAGGACCCAAACGCGACCGGGAATCGGGCCAGTTTCGAATCATTCGTCGACGTGGAAACGCTAGTGAGATCGAGTCGTAATTCTTCTTCGAACAATCTAATAGGTAATTAGATATCAAATCAGAAGCCCCCGCCAAATCATTCGTTGAATTCTGTTCGGACACGAAATTATTTAAATTAGAATATCATTTACGAACTTTGTTAATCTTCACTGTACACCTTAGATAAAAATTTCATATGGTACAAATGAGGTGTCATGCACACCAGAAAATTAAAACGGCTGTCATGGTTAAACTACATATTATTTCGGGTCCGAAAAATTAGTAAATATTCTTCAGACATTCTGAAATAAGGATGAATAGCGTTTTTCATAAAATTATCACTGTAACGTAGTAAAATAAAATTCGGAAGTTCACGCACCGTGACTTGTTCATTGATTCGAACGCAGCACGGAGCCCCCCATCTTCTATCGCGCTGCACGGCCGAAGCTCGTTCACTCGATCGATCGACCACGTTGTAATTCGCGCCCTTGCCTCTCATTAAAGTTACTTCAAATGGCCTCAGCTACCCCTCATTTTCGGCTGTTAAAATAATTGTGGAACACCCTGTATAGCTCCGCCGAGTGACTTGTTTTAGGAGCCAAATATTAATTGTTCGTCGGAAGAGGTAGACTCTGGAGGGAGGGTGATCTCCATTTTTATGGGTGGTCCTACATTCGGTAAGGAATGCTACTAGATAGGTGGAGCCGGAGATAGTACTGGCGAAGAGGTAGAAGATGGTGGGTCTTGCGATGAAAAGGATTACGCCTCTTTCATTGGTCGAGGGATGTGGTTTGATTGCGCGTCAAGATGGCTGTTGGGATCTTTACGTATCGCCTCAAACATGGCTGAGTCGTGGAAATCAGCAGAGAGAGGATGCAGAGGTACGAATGCTAAGCGTGTCAGCATTCGAATTATTTTTCTCTGTTTTATAAATTATTGAATACTCGTATTCCGCGAATTTGAACCATCAATGTAATAGATCCTTAATGGAATTTAGTCAAACAAAAGGTTGGTGACCTCTAATGGACTTAAACTTGATGGCTATACTATATGATAGTATACGATAATATACGATATTGCTAGACACTCTTTTCTTATGGTTGAGTAATTCAATTCGGCCCCTTGCAAGAGTCTGGATGCGTATGCGATAGATTTATCGTTTCCCGTCTCGGGAAAAGATCCGAAGAAACGTGATTTTCAGAGAGCGATAGAGAGAAGGGGTGGGAGAGAAAGGGAGAGAAAGACGTAATGCATCTTTTTCTAACAGATTCATCCGCTGCAACGGGTTTCGCTGGCTGCCAAAATCAATGTCTTATCAGCGTTTTGTTGCGATGCGGTTGGTAACGTTCTTATCATTGCGCGTAATGATATTGTTTTTAATGAGAGAAAGCGAGACATCTTTCTTCAGAGGTTTGCACGGGTGGGTAGAATCTTTTTTAATAGTTTTTTCTCCATAGCGATATGTAGAAGATTTATGTGTGTTCGCGTTAGTAAATAGAACTTGCAAAACTTGGAACAAATTAAATCGTTACAGTGCAGCCAACAGAGTGTATCATTAATTATTGGTAGCAGTACTAAAAGAAGTTTTGCACAAGTAAGCATTTTATTATTATTAACACTATGCCGTCCGGTGGCACCACGCTGGTGCCATGCAAAAACTGTCTGTTGTATGCCGGTAGTACCACTTTGGTGCCATTTTAAAAAACTGAAATAACATTTGAACTATATTTCTTGGGTGTTAAAAGGCAGCAAACTAACTATAGCATTGTGCTTATTTAACTAAGAATTAAGTACGAAAAGTCTTGGATGACTTATCTTAATTTTAGGAATTTGTGTTACCGCCATCTTCGAAATTTTTTTTTAAATCTAAAATTTCCAAGCTATTATGCCGGCGTCAAACAAAAGAATCATATCTAAGATCTGCGGACGGCATAGTGTTAAGATGGTTTAAATTGATTGTATATTGGATATGGATGGTTTCTTCGTTAATAAAAAATTCTATTGTAAGGAAATGTTCATTATAGGTGTTTGTAATGAAGTTTATGAGCTAGTAGAATTTAAATTGGACATGCGATTCGATCATTTATTAACGAATGATAGGAAGACTGCATAGTGCGTCACGAATTTTGGGCATGGAATTCCATTCAAAAATTTCGGAGATGAAAATTATCAGCAAGAAGATTTCAGCGAAATTATTCGAAGTCTTGTTCGCGACTACACAGCCCCGGTTGTCGCATACAAAGGAGGTTACATCGAAAAGGACATTTTAAACGGAATGGGAATACACAGCGTTGATTTAGATCTTGGCTGTCCCAAGTATCGCCAAACGAATCTATGAAAAATGTGACATACCATGCAGACTTCATTGCTGAATATCATCATCGTCGCGAAAATATAACATAAAATATCATTGTTGCTTGAGTGAAGTTCGCGCATCTTGAATATAGGTGAATAAATTGACAGGTCATGGAATATTTCTACTTTACTAATTCTAATGATTTTTTATTCCCATTATTTTCCTACAAAGAGAGAGAGAGAGAGAGAGAGAGAGAGAGAGGGAGAGAGAGAGAATGACGTACGATAAGCTTCAAAATCTTGAGAGTTGGAATGCTGATTATCGCTGCGAGGAAAATAGGCTCCGCAGCTTTAAAAATTGGCCATATTTATGTATACATAGCACCACTCGAATCCGCGCAGTGCTTCGTCCATGAACCGTTGGAATGTTTGCGCCGCGTTGCGAAGTCCGAAAGAGGTATGTTGAATTTCAATAAATAGATATAATTTAATCGTGAAAGCATGCGATTTTGTATTTTATCTTTTCTAACTAAATATAATTCAATAGGTTATTAGCCCAGTTAACGTTTTTTAATTTTTTCGAGAAGTGAATAATATTTCTGATTCGTGTATGGTGAAATTGTCATAATTTAAAATAATATAATAAACGTTAAATATACAATTAAAAATAATGGAAAACGCGGGCATAAAACGAAATATTAAAGTATTTGATGATGAGAGGTTCAGCGTATGGTTTCAAGTACGTGCTGTATTAACAGAACTTAACATAATTCATATAATTGATCAAGAAAGTCCATTAAGTAAACCGGAAGAATGGGAGAAGGCAGAACGAAGTGCTAAAGGTGTAATAGTGGAGTATTTGGTAGATTCTCTATTAAACTTTGTAACACCGGAGAAGAATGCGAAAGAAATTTTCAAAAATTTGGACAGTCTGTACGAGCTTGTAGTCCTGCAACTCAACTGGTTCTGCGTAAGAAACTGCTTGATTTAAAATTGCAAAGCGACATATCATTAATGAAACATTTCACAATATTTGACGGATTAGTAAGCGAACTAAAAGCAGCAGGTGCTAAATTAGAAGAAGTATGTATAAGTAATATCACGTTTACTTTTAACACCTCCATCATTATATGATGGAGTCATAACTGCAAATGAGATCTTGCCAGAAATAATTTAAGTGTAACTTTTGTAAAAACAAGACTTTTGGATCATGAAGTAAAGCCGGAGAATGAAAAGTGTGATACAAATACGAAGATACTCCAGGCGGTGAGATATAAAAATAAGAAGAAATATGATCAAAATTTTTCTGTTAAAAATAAACATTTTGGAAACAAGCAAAATTTGAAGATAAATTGTCTAGTAGTTTAAAACCACATTCAATATATGTAATGAAATGATATGAATGTGGTAGAAAAGAACATTTGAAGAAGAACTGCCATTATTATAAACAATGAATGGAATATAAAAATAATGAAAAACAAAGAACATTGCAAACTTTACAATGTGTACAACCAGATATTAGTACAAATGATAACGGGTTTGTATTCATGGCAAGTGATTATAAATGTCTAAATAAAAGAAAAGAAGAAATACAATTTTTGCTGGATTCGGGAGCATCGGATCATATTATAAACGGAGAAAATTTAACTGCAAAATTCAAAATTTGATGACACCGATTAAGATTTCAGTGGCAAAGAGCAAAATTTTTATAACGGCAAACAAAAAGGATGTTCCATTTAATTTGTTGTCCGTGTCAAAGATACAACAAATGGGTATGACAAATTGTATTTGATCAAGAGGGAGTAAAAATCTTGAGAAATGGTAAGGTTATTATAATGGGTAAGCCTTCAAATAATCTCATTACAGTAGATTTCAAAGTAGGAAATGAGAAAATGAATTCGGTTGTTCAAATATACAGTTACCCACAAAAGTGTTCGTACACCTTTTAAAACATAATAACTTTTTCGAAACTATACTGAATGACGAGTAGACTGTACTAGACAATAACCAAAACGTCTTTTTTAAATTTTGTTATTATTTGGAATGATAGAAAAAAATAAAAAATACTCGTTTTTTAACTTTTTTATCTGACCTTGTAACAAAAGTTTAAAAAATGCCTCTTATAAATCTCGGCAACTTATATGTGTGCTGAAAATTTGATTGAAATCGGTTAACCGAGAGTCGAGCAACAGGCGTTAAATGATTTTAAAAACTGCAGACTTCTTACAGTTTTTGATCAAAATCGTGACAAAACTGCGATTTTTGTCATTTTTAATTTGTTGTAACTCGCGACAACATCAATAAAATTTTATTTCAATAAAATTTTCAGCATGCATATAAATTATCAAGATCTACGAAAAACATGTTTCAAATTTTCGTTATAGACACAGGTAAAAAATTTAAGTTTTAACCTTTAAGAGAGAGAGAGAGAGAGAGAGAGTTAAGTTTTCCATTTTCTTTTTGTCATTCCAAATAATAGCAAAATTAAAAAAGAATTGGTCATTGTCTAGTATACTAGTCCCTCTATTATAACAAAAAATTCAAGTCACTTAGTCCAGTTTTAAAAATGTTATTATGATTTAAAGGATGTACGAACACTTTTGTGAGCCACTGTATACTACTGTAAAAGATAATTTTGAATTATGACATGAACGCTTGGGACACATTAGAAAAAGTAAATTTCTGAAACTAAAAAATGAAGAAATGGTTAAATTGTAGTGTCATAGAACTGGTTAATGAAATAGTACCGAATGATATCTTATGTGAAGCTTGGATAAAAGGAAAGCAAGCACGATTGCCATTTCAAAAGAGAAAAGGTTACGTACAAAGACCTTCATTAATAGTACATTCAGATGTATGCGATCCAGTCACTGCTTATGCAGTAACTAGTAAAACTTATTTTGCAACATTTATAGATGAATACTCTCATTAATGAATCACATATCTAATGGAACACAAATCGGATCTATTTATTATTTTTAAGGACTATATTGCAAAAAGCGAAGCTTATTCTAATTTCAGATTAGTTAATTTGTATTGTATATATATAATAATGTGAGAGAATATTTACCGAATGTGTAAGGTATGGAGAATCTTCCCACGAATTTTTTATATTCCTTCCTGAAGGCATACGCTAGACTGGCACCAGCCAGCCGGGGGTTCATTTATATATCGCGAGTCGAGTACCTCCAAGGGGGTACGACGACGAACGTTTCCAGAGAAAATCCGACTATATAAAGGGCCCAAACGCGACCGGGAATCGGGCCAGTTTCGAATCATTCGTTGACGTGGACGCGCTAGTGAGATCGAGTCGTAATTCTCCTTCGAACAATCTAATAGGTAATTAGATACCAAATCAGAAGCCTCCGCCGACTCAGTGCGAAAAGCTGAGAGCGCGTTAGAGTCCGCGAACACTAACATACATTTGTAAAACCCAAAACGCGTAATAAATTAGCTTTTACCAGTTTTCTTTGGTTTTAAGTTTAATTAGTTCCATCTCCTACTTCGAAGCAGTAGTTGGAATAACCCACCAAAGTATATCTTAACCGCTCGAGGTATATCTTTATTTCTTTTCTAACAAAGTTACGAGACACCCTAATACCAATTTCTCCAAACACCTTATCCTAACCTTAATGGTAGCCACCCGTGTCGAAATAAACATCGGCTGGTCTACGCACTTCATCCTAACTCCCTTGAAAGTAGCCACCCGTGTCGAAATAAACATCGGCTGGTCTACGCACCTCATCCTAACTCCCTTGAAAGTAGCCACCCGTGTCGAAATAAACATTGGCTGGTCTACGCACCCCTACCAAAAATTCCAATTGCATGCAATCTCCGGCCACCCAAACTGCCTGGCACTCGGCTCGTAACAATACTATACAAATAATGCAGATTACAATTTTTATCGAATTAGAACTGCTTAACTAAGGATACATACATGTATACATTACAGTTTATATGCATTATAATTGGGAATATGTTATTCAGATGATCCGAAGTTTACAGGAAAGAATTTTCAGATGATAGATATTGCGATAACGCACATTCGAAAAAAGGATGTCCTACTGTACTAAACTTTTGCTTCATATTTACCATAAAACCGTATTTCTGTATAATAAGTATATAAATCGATGAGATAATAGTATTCAATAATACATGACTTATTTATTAATTTTAATTTGTTTATTATTAGGTATAACATTACATACAATTAGATATATAATTGAAGATACATAAATATAATAAATATATTTGTTCGGATGCAGAAAATGCAGGAAGGGGAAGATGTCAGAGAGCATATAAATAAATTCTTTGATACAGTGGATAAACTGGGAGAAATGAATATTGACATCAACGAGGATCTCTTATCTATAATGTTGCTTTATAGCTTGCCTTCAAGTTATGAGAATTTCAGGTGTGCCATAGAATCAAGAGACAACTTGCCAGATGCGGAGTCTTTAAAAGTAAAAATATTAGAAGAAAGCGATGTGAGGAAGCAAAATTACAGTTACAATTCAAGTCAGAACGCTATGTTAGCTGCTTCAAAAGGGAAAATAAGATCTGGACCAAAAAGTTCAAAATATGAAAACAAAAATAAAATGAATCTTAATGGTAAAGAACGGGCATACAACAAATATAATAATATCGTGTGTCATAGATGCAACAGGAAGGGGCATATAGCTGCAAAATGTTACTCAAAAATTGTAGTAAAAAGAAGAAACAATAGTGCTTCGAGAGAAGAAGAATTGAACATGGTCGAGGATGCATACTACGCTGCTGCAATACAAAAGGATGTTGGGAACACATCACAAGGGGCACTGGAGAAAAGCTGGTGCTTGGATAGTGGATGTACAACACATCTCTGTAAGGACTCTAATTTATTTCAGGATCTGACTCCAGTAACTGAAAGTTTGCGGCTTGCCAATATGTGTCATACGGAAGTCGAGGGAAAAGGCACGGTAAATATAAATATTGAAGCACAAGGTTTGAAGAAATCCATTATTTTGGAGAATACATTACATGTTCCTGATTTAAGAACAAATTTATTGTCGGTATCAAAAATTGCCGACAGAAATAATACAGTTTTATTTAAGAAAAATGTAGCGATAGTAAAAGATTTGGGTGGTAACATAAAAATGATAGGAGATAGAATAGGAAACTTGTATTATGTAAGACAACCAGAACAGAATATTGTACAAAAGATTGAGGAAAATAAAATTAATTTGAAATTATGGCATCAAAGGTTGGGCCATTTGAATGAGAAAGATTTGGTAGGACTATTAAAGTCTACAAAGGTAGGGAACATAAGTTCGAGTAATAATCTTTCTGACTGTCAAACTTGCATTAGAGGTAAACAAGTTTCTTCGCCATTTAAATCTATTCATGAACGTGCTAAAGAATTTTTGGAAATAGTTCATAGTGACGTGTGTGGGCCTTTTAGAGTCTCGTCATTGGGAGGGGCTAAATATATTTTTGTACGTTCATAGACGATCATAGTAGATACTGTACAATATATATGTTGAAACATAAAAGTGAGGTATTCGAAACTTTTGTAACTTACAAAAACATGGGAGAAAATCTTCATGGTAAGAGAATAAAATACCTACAAACAGATAATGGTAAAGAATATTGCAATGATAGTTTCGATAAGTTCTTAAGTAGATCAGGAATTCAAAGACGATTGTCAGCCCCGTACACTCCTCAGCAGAATGGTGTTGCTGAAAGAAAGAATAGGACACTACTAGATATGGTGCGTTGATCATGGTGCGTTGGTATCATGATAGAGTCAAAATTGTCCAGTTCTTTCTGGGCTGAAGAAATAATGACTTCAAATCATATTAGAAGTAGGTGTCCTACTAATTCGTTGAATGGAGGTATACCATATGAGCTATGGTTCAAGAGAAACTTAAACATTAAATATCTAAGGATCTTTGGTACAAAAGCTTATGAGGAAACACAAAGGGATATAGAATATATGTTCCGTCGATGAGAAGAGTGGTCATATCAAGGGATGTTAAGTTCGCAGACGAGATGAAAGAAGAACAAATAGAGATTTCTAGTATAGAAAGGAATGAAGATCTAGATACTGGAGAAATAGATATATTGATGCCAATAAATCGAAATTCGGACACTCAAGAGATGGATAGATTAATGCCAGAAAGTTCTACAGAAGTGCCAACGACCGAGAATAATGGAAATAGAATGAAATATTTTCCAGGGAGACCGAAAATAATTCGTACGGGAAAACCAGGGAGACCGAAAAGAATGCAACGAATAAATGAAAGAGGGTCAGGTTTAATATTGGGAAACAACAGCTCTGAAGAGGAAAGTTTTGTGGACGCCATGGCAAACTATGCAGAAATAGATGTTGATCAGGCAATTGAAGGGGAAAATAGAACAGAATGGATACAAGCAATTGCTGATGAGGTTAAAGGTTTGCTAAGGAATGACACGTGGCAGGTAGTCAAACGACCCGAAAATAAAAATACAATTGATAGTAAGATAGTTTTAGTAAATAAGTTTGATAGTAATGGAGAAGTTTATAAAAGAAAGGCGAGATTAGTAGCAAGAGGCTTCAATCAGATTAAAGGTTACGAGTATAATGAAACTTTTGCTCCAGTTGCCAGATTAGAATCATTAAGAATATTAATAGCTCTTACTGTCGAATTTAATTTGATAACTAATCACAATTAGATATCACATCGGCGTTTTTAAATGGAAAGTTAGGTCAGGAAATTTTCATGGAAATATCAGAGAAGCTTGAACAATCTCTGAAATTTATAATAGAAAATGATACAGGTGATATTAAAAAGCGAGCGATTAAGATGTTAAAAGAAACACAAAATAACGATAATGTTTGTAAGCTAAATAAAGCGTTATATGGTTTAAAACAAGCCAGCCGACAGTGGAATGTACTGTTGGATTTAAAACTTAAAGGTTTAGGTCTAAAACAGAGCAAATCAGACCCATGTATTTATTTCATAAATAGTGAAGGTATTTTTGTATTAGTCTTAGTTTATGTGGATGATATTCTTGTATTCGGAGAAATGAGGTTGATAAGATTAATGAAATTAAAGATGGTCTAAAACAAGAGTTTGATATTAAAGATTTAGGCAAGGCAAAATATTGCTTAGGAATCGAAATTCGTCGAAGTAAAAAGGAAATAACAATCGTACAAAGAAAATACATAAAAGACATGTTAAAGAGGTTTGGACTAGAAAATGCGAAAGGAGCGGATATTCCGGCAATTGTTGGAGATAAATTTCTCTTTGGTGAAACTGATGAAAAGGTTAATGTACCCTATAGGAAATTAATTGGTAGTTTAATGTATTTATCGGTGGTTTCAAGGCCGGACATCATGAAATCTGTTGTATATTTGGCTCAGTTTTCGTCTGCATTTAATAGATCTCATTGGATTGCAGCTAAGAGAGTATTGAGATATTTGAAGGACACAATAAATTGGGGATTGACTTTTAGAAAAGGAAATTTTCTTTTGGTTGGATATGCGGATGCGGACTGGGGTTCAGATGCGACAGATAGGAAATCCTATACAGGATATGTATTTACATTGAATATAATGCATCTATTGCGTGGAAATCTCAAAAACAGAAAACAGTTGCATTATCATCTGCAGAGGCAGAATATATGGCGATAGCTGAATCAGCAAAAGAAGCGATTTATCTTAAGAAATTTTTCGACGAAATAGGAATAGATATAAATATTAAATTGTTGAATGATAATCAAAGCGCAAATCTAATGGCACACAATAATATGTTTCACGCTAGATCGAAACACATAGATCTAAGATACCATTTTATAAGAGATAGTATTAAAAATAAAGAATTTAAATTGGATTATTCGTCAACCAATAGAATGATAGCGGATTGGATAGCTAATATACATGTGAGCAATGCCTGCAGGTTGTGTGATCGAGCGTGGTTTGTGTTGCGACTATTTTTCACTTCCGTGTGAGCTTCGCATCAAGTAGAACCGTCAGAGCGAGTGTGGTTATAACTTTTATATTATATATATATATACATATGTATACCTTTTATATTCAAGTCTATTGTAAATCCTATATACAAATAAATAATCTCAACATAAACTATAGATTAATTTTTGTCCGAGGCTAAAGTTTCTATTTTCAACAGGGTCAAAATATTAAAAAAATAAGGGATTGAAACCATTATACAAATGTTGTGATGGAATGCCAAAAGAGATTGATATCTGATAAGTGTACAATTAATATAATTGAACATTTAAAAATTCTAATAGTTGAAAGTACATGTAATGATTCAGAAGATACATAGTGCAATTGAGATTTGAAACGAATATCGTTATTTTCGTGAAATATTAAATAAGTATCAATACACTAACAGCAGGAAGCATCAAATTAATTTTAAATTTAATTGTAACAGATTTTCAGCTGTTCTCGATGGTTGAAGATAAGGGATTCAGACAATTAATGCAGCTTATACCTCGTCTCTGAAAATGAAAAAAAAACTCCTGAATGAAAAATGTGAAAAACAAAAGGATGTGAAGAAGGAATTACTAAAAGTTAAGGATATGTGCATAACCACGAACACTTGGACAAGCATAAACAATTTCATAAGCATGCATAAACATAAATAACATAAACAAATCTTTTTCATAATTAACTGTCATTTTATTCATTGAAATTTTGAAATGAATTCGTGTACGATTGAAACATTCAAAGGAACAGAAAATCGAATGGCTATGTCAATACATAATTATTTGCATGGTGCATTTGTTAAATAGAGGATAGGATGCGAAATCGTTATAGTTATCACTGACAGTACTACAAGCATGACTGACAATCATGAACAATGAAAATAATTACATTAATTTAATATTATTTCTGTTATTATCTTAATAATTTATGGTATCAAATACAAATAGATCTTTTAATGAAATGTCAAATAGGTATTGAACATCACGAAAGATGTGAAACGAGTGTTGAAATTCTCATAGAAGTCTCAAACGGGTATCAATACTTTTGTAAGGTATCAAGCAGGTATTAATAATTCCTATTCGAGTACTTTAATTTAAAATTGATTGAATATCATCGATGATATCGGAATCGATCCTATCACTACTTACAATCCAATCCTACAAATGGACGCCATAATTGCTGTCTTCTACCGGTCGGCAGGCAGTGTGCAGCAGTAGATGGGTGTTTCCATGAATAATTAATATTTTGCATAACAACAATTCTTCTGTTGCCAATGTTATAGAGAGTGATCACTGAAGCACTTTTTTCGATTTTTATTATTACCAACGGAGAATAGATTTTATTTTTCGAGATTTTTCAATTTTTATAACGTCGTCTCGACGGTGATTGCAAATTGCAGTAAATTCTCCTACATTGCCCCTGATAGATGTATTCTCACATTATCCCTGTGCTACACCCACGCCTATATGCGTGATTCCTACGTACATGCTAAGTTTCGTCAGATTCAGTGAAATGTATGATGCGGCGTGCGACGCGGCTCCCCAGACTAGAACTCCTGGAATGTCAACTCATGATGCAATAAGATGACATAGTTTGGACAGACATTTCTGATTACATAAAATAAAATCAATCACGATGTCACGTTTGGTCTTATTTTAATTGGAAGATTCTGACTAATACGTTAGAAATTAGAAATAAAAAGATCATAGTTTTTATTCTAGCATTATTGTGTATTTAAAGTAATGTACACCGATAAACTGACCGCTGACTTTCAAGTTTGCCAACTGCCCCGATTTTCTTTGTCACACACACACACACACGCGCGACATGCGACAACTAAAAGGGCTAGACGCGAGGCTCGATGAATCGTATCTAGTCCTCCGAAGTTGTCCATTTTTTATTCGAAGCCGGGGGGGGGGGGGGGATTTACTGGCAGATCTATCTATCTCTGCCTAATCTTTGGCAGAATTTACTGTACATCGAATTTGGCCTCTCTTCTCGTGTTTTTCGACGAATTTGTCAGTCTGCTTTTGAGAATATGCTTACTTCTTTATTATTAGTGCGATGTGGCAAATACCCTTTTATTTTTTTCAATTTTTTAAATAACATACAGTGAGGAACGAAATTGAAACAATGGAAGTACTGATGTGGATAATAATAAATTATTTTTGCAATGTGATAGAGAATAAAAAGAATATGTTGCATATATTATAAGCAGTTATTGCCAGTTGTTCATTTATATTTTTAACTCAATTTTGCAACGAATGTTTGTGTTTACATATGTCTTACATTTGATTTTGCACGAAGATCAAGATCGTTTACATTCGATAAACGTAGGTCTCTCTCAACTTATCTGAACTGAATGATTTCGTCGTCATAAAACGTATAACGGAAAACATTCAAAATACAATAATTTTACAGGTAAATCGACCCGTAAAGTGTGTAAAAATTATTCAGTATCTCAATCTAGTGTACAAAGAATAAGAAAAAAATATTGTGATGTCTAGACGATTGGTTTGAGTGTCGCGTAGAATGAATGCGTCTAGCCAGGACAGAGTGAAAGCGAACCGTGAGAATGAGAAAGAATGATCTGGATGGGATGCATCGGTGAGCGAATGGTTAGTTCAGTAAGAACCCTCGTCGGGAACGGTACGCGAGCATCGCGAGTTTGGTTCCGACGCCAATTGTAAATAAAGATAGTCTAATTGTAATCGGGTTCAATTCTCTCTTCCCGTCGCCGATCCCACCTCCTCATTGGTGACCCCGACGTGATCTAAAGGAAGCGAACGACACGAATTTTGCAGTCGCATTTCGTTCGTGGTTTCGTGGCAGTGGATCGGGAGTTTTCGGAAGAGAACACGGACATTCGCACGTTTATTCGGTACGATGGCATCCCCGCCCGTATCGACAGTCAGCCGCGTCGCGGTGAAAATACCGGAATTTTCGCCGACCGACCCCGAGCTGTGGTTCGCGATGGTCGAGGCGAGTTTCGAGACGAGCGGCGTTACGACCGAAAAGACGAAGTTCGGGTACGTCCTGGGCGCGCTCAAACCAGAATACGCGGCCGAGGTCCGCGAAATCATCTTGAATCCCCCGGCTGAGCCGTTCACTAGGCTCAAGACAGAGCTGATAAGGCGGATCGGGGCGTCGCAGGAGCAGAAGACTCGGCGTCTCCTCGAGCACGAGGAGATGGGCGACCGCAAACCGTCGCAGTTCTTACGCCACCTGCGGACCTTGGGAGGAACAGCCGTGTCGAAGGAGATACTGCGTACCTTGTGGTTGGGCCGGCTCCCCGCGAGCATGCAGGTCATCCTGGCGACGCAGCGAGACGTCGAGCTCGACCGAGTGGCCGACTTGGCCGACACCATCGCTGACACGATGGGCCCACGCACGCGGGTAGCCGAGGCCTCTGCGGGTCCCGTCGCACGGCCGTCGAGGGATATGTGCGAAGTTGAGGAACAACTGTGCTCGAAGATGGCACAGCTCACGGCGACGTTTCGGCAGGAGCTCGCAGCAATTCGTCGCGAGATAAACCCCGGTCCGCGTTTTTCCCAACGGCGACCATCCACCCCGGGCCGAGCGCGATCGCTATCCCGAGAACGACGAACCGCGCTACGAGGCGGGAAGTGTTTTTACCACTACAAGTTCGGCGCGAACGCGTTCCGTTGCGAACACCCATGCAATTGGTCCGCGTCGGGAAACGAGATGGGCAGTCGTTAATGACGGCCAGCGACCACTGCCCACCATCGCGCCGTTTGTTCGTCACCGATCGAGTAACGAGAACGCAGTTTTTAATCGACACCGGTGCCGATCTCTGCGTTTTTCCTCGATCGAAAACTCGCGGGTTCCGCGAACGCGCATCTTACGTTTTATATGCGGCGAACGGGTCGGAAATTGCCACGTACGGGACGGTTACGCTGAGCCTCGACTTCGGGCTCCGTCGCGTTTTCGTATGGCGTTTCGTGGTGGCCGACGTGTCAAAGCCGATTATAGGCGTAGATTTCCTCGCGCATTACGAACTATTGGTGGACGTCGGAAAGTGCAAACTTTTAGACCAGGTGACGTCGATGACGGTGCCAGGACGCTCAGTGCGCGAGTGCGGGCCATCGGCGCCCTCGGTGAAGACAATTTTCGGTGATTCGAAATTCCACGAATTGCTGCAACGTTTCCCGAATATTACGCGACCAGTGGGGACACCCGTGCAAGTGCATCATGAAACGGTGCACTACATCCGCACAACGCCGGGTCCGCCTGTGGCTTGTAGGCCCCGGCGTCTCGCGCCGGATCGTTTGAGGCACGCGCGACAAGAATTCGAGACGATGATGCGTCTCGGCATCGCGCGACCGTCGGAAAGTGCGTGGTCATCGCCTCTCCATATGGTGCCCAAAAAAGAACAGGACGCTTGGCGACCGTGCGGGGATTACCGAGCTTTAAATGCGCGCACGGTGCCGGATAGGTACCCCGTGAAGCACATCGAGGACTTTTCTCACGCGCTTCACGGGAAGACGGTGTTCTCCACAATAGATCTGGCGCGCGCGTATAACCAGATTCCAGTGGCCACAGAGGACATCGCCAAAACCGCGATAACCACCCCTTTCGGACTATTCGAGTTCCCCTGTATGTCGTTCGGATTGCGAAACGCGGCACAAACGTTTCAACGTTTCATCGACGAGGTGCTGCGCGGCTTGGATTTTGTGTACGCGTACATCGACGACATACTGGTGGCATCGTCGACAGAAGAGGAGCACTTGCGCCACTTGGAGGAAGTTTTTTCACGCCTCGACAAGTACGGCGTGACCGTCAACGGGGCGAAATGCATTTTCGGCCAGGCGCAGGTTAAATTCCTGGGGTTCACCGTATCGTCCAAAGGCACCAGCCCGTTGGAATCAAAGGTGGAGGCGATCACCAACTACCCCCAACCGACCACCGCAAAACGGCTGAGGCAGTTCCTGGGTATGCTAAATTTCTATAGGCGTTTCATGCCCAGGGCTGCGCAGGTACAAGCGCCCCTCAATAACCTACTGCACGACGGCATCAAGGGTAACGCCATGTTGGCGTGGACCGAGGAAGCTACCGCGGCTTTCGCCGAGGCGAAGGACAGTTTGAGGCAGGCGGCGTTATTGTCGCATCCGAGGGACGACGCGCCACTCGCCTTGTTCTGCGACGCGTCCGATTTTGCTGCAGGTGCGGCACTGCAGCAGCGGGTCGGAAAGGATTGGCAGCCGGTGGCTTTCTTCTCCAGGAAGCTCAGCGCTGCCGAGCGGAATTACGGCGCGTACGACCGGGAAATGTTGGCCATTTACTCGGCAATCAAGCATTTCCGACACATGGTGGAGGGGCGAACATTCACCATCTACACGGACTACAAACCGTTGACCTTCGCCTTCCAACAAAAGCCCGAGAAATGTTCTCCCAGGCAATTTAGATACCTGGATTTCATCGGGCAGTTCACCACCGACATCCGCCACATCGCCGGGAAGGACAACGTCGTCGCCGACGCGCTATCCAGGTTGGAAGAAGTGGTAGAGTCTTTCAGCTACACCGATTTGGCGGAGTCTCAGCAGCGCGACGCGGAACTTCAGGCGTACATGAGCGGGAAAATAAAAAACAATTTACGTCTAAAACGGATACGCCCGCCCGATTCGAACACTGAAGTGATCTGTGACGTGTCTACCGGGATTGCGCGACCTTTCGTCACGGGACAATTCAGGCGAGCCGCATTCGACTCGATGCACCGCTTGGCGCATCCAGGTGTTAAAGCAACGGTGAGACTCGTGACGGAACGATATGTGTGGCCGTCCGTTAAAGCCGATTGCCGGAGTTGGGCTCGCGGTTGCGTTCCGTGCCAGCGCGCCAAAATAAACAAGCACGTTTTCGCGCCGCCGGGAAGTTTCGACGCGCCGACCGGAAGATTCGAGCACGTGCACATAGACATTGTAGTTCTTCCGGTCTCAGAGGGGTTCAGGTACTGTTTAACCTGCGTCGATCGTTTTACGCGCTGGCCCGAGGCTTTCCCAATTCGGGATCAAGAAGCTTCGATCGTGGCACGCGCCTTTTACGAGGGTTGGATTTCACGGTTCGGAACCCCGTTGCGCGTGACGACCGACCAGGGTCGACAATTCGAGTCACGCTTGTTTCAGGCATTGTCACAGCTAACAGGTGCAGCCCACTGGCGGACAACGGCCTATCACCCGGCGGCAAACGGAATGGTGGAGAGATTCCACCGCCAATTTAAGGCAGCAATCCGTTGCCAGCAAAACGTCAGCTGGACAAAGGTTCTTCCCACCATCTTGCTGGGCATCCGCGCAGCCTGGAGGGAGGACTTACAATCCACCGCAGCTGAGCTGGTCTACGGCGAGACACTGCGCCTACCAGGGGAATTCCTGGTCCCACAGAGAGCGGAGTCGCTGCCGCTGCCAGGGGATTTTGTCGCGGGATTACGAAAGCATTTCGCGACCCTCGCCCCAACGCCTGGCAGCAATCACTCGACGAAACGAGTTTTCGTTTTCAAGGACCTCGCCACGGCAGAGCATGTGTTCGTGCGGAACGACGCCGTGCGAGGAATCCTCCAGCCGCCATACGACGGCCCATACAGGGTCCTCGAGCGAGGGGACCGGACTTACTCCCTCAGTATCCGGGACAAGGCGGTTACAGTGACCATAGATCGCCTAAAGCCGGCGTACTTGCTGGCTACAGATCCAGCACCGCCGACGATACCAGGGGCAACAAAGCCAGCGTTACCTGGAGAGTCCGAGGGGCCACCAACACCACCATCGCCACCCACTCCGAGCGAGTTTACGGGGCAGCCGCCCCAACCATCGCCACCATCTCGGGGTCCGGCGGTGCCGCCCCCCATAGTAGTACCACCAGGTGCGGGTTTACGCACCACACGGTCCGGAAGAAGAGTGCGTTTCCCGGACCGATTGCAAGTTTCGTGATCGAGTCAATCACTGGCGGGGGGGTGATGTGGCGGCGACAAGCCGGCGCCACGTCTCCGCCATGTGTTTAGTTTTAAGGCGTAAGAATGTTTGGACGAATGGGCCGGGCTGCATGCTGTGCGTTAGCGTCGAGCGAATGTCTAGACGATTGGTTTGAGTGTCGCGTAGAATGAATGCGTCTAGCCAGGACAGAGTGAAAGCGAACCGTGAGAATGAGAAAGAATGATCTGGATGGGATGCATCGGTGAGCGAATGGTTAGTTCAGTAAGAACCCTCGTCGGGAACGGTACGCGAGCATCGCGAGTTTGGTTCCGACGCCAATTGTAAATAAAGATAGTCTAATTGTAACCGGGTTCAATTCTCTCTTCCCGTCGCCGATCCCACCTCCTCAGTGATAATATTTGTAGATCTTCTGCAGGACGTCCGAAGATACTATCAGCACAAGATAAAAGAAATATTAGTGTCTTTGGCAATAGCAAAATCAGCCGCAATGGAAAGGAAATTATTAGAAAATGAGGTAGGAGTACGTTGCAATCGCTAGACTGTACAACGAGTTCTGAAGGAGATGAATTTTAAAGTAATTGAGAAGAAGGACAAAGCGATATTAAGCAAAAAAACATTGAAACTCGTATAATTTTTACGAAGAAATATATACATTGGTCGGTAGATGACTGGCGTCGAGTCGTATGGTTAATGAGTTTAAACTTAATAGATTTTTGTATGATAATCGGGAGAATAGGCAGAATTCGAAAGGGTGAATCGCTACAAAAGCGATACGCAAAAGAAACTGTAAAATTTGGAGGTAGATCTGTTATGCTGTGGAGATGTTTTATATGTTGGTATATATAACGATACTCACACACACACGCGCGCGCGCGCGCGCGCACGCACGCACGCACGCATGTCTACATAGGGGCAATAAATACAGGTACAAGCCCGAGCTTCTCGGGGAAACGCGTATACATTAGGACTCTCATTTACCTGGAATTTATCTAAAGGAATAGTATAAAAGGACTGCAAGTTCCAGTGCGAGACACTTCCTAGAGGACTACAGAGGCGTTCAGCGACTTAGAACAGTATCAGTCAGACAGTATCTCCGCGATTTCACATACAGTTACTCTTCTTCACATAAAGTACATTTTATATCCACTAGGTGCTTTTTTAAATCACTGATTATATTTGTATTGCATTATTAGCAAATAAACAATTACAAATTCCAACATTATAATATATGCTGTTGGATCATTGAAATGTATTGAAGACAAAATGAACCTGTATGTGTACAAAGAAAGTTTAATGAAACAATAGAAAATATGCCAACCGATGAAAGAAATATGGAGTTTCAGCACGATAGAGAGCCAAAGCTCACGACGAGCACGCAAAAATGGTTGAAACTGCAACCATTTGAGGTTTTGGACTGACCAGCTCAAACTCCAGACCTAAATCTCATAGAAAATCTATGAGCAATACTCAAAAAATAATTACGGGACGATTCCCCTCCAAAAAATCTCGACGAATTATGGAAAAGAATTGAAGAAGAGAATTTACATATTCCTCTAGAAATATGTTAAAATTTAGTGGAGAATATGCTCAGACAAATCGCAGTCGTTTTAAGTGCAAAAGGCTTGTGGACAAAGTATTATACATATATAAAACTCTAATTTTCTATTTCTTTTTGAGTGGTGCATAATTGAGTCACAACAAAACTTATGTCACTGTTAAATTAAACAAAACGTTGAAAGCTATGATATGTTCGTTATAACGAACACGTAGAACCATAGAAAGTAAGTGTTAATTAATATATGTAACAAACTTCTTTCGCTTGTTATTAGTATATCTAAATAAATTATTATTTTCTACAAAAAACAGCATTGGTTTTCAATTTCGCTCCTCGCTATCTTTTAATATGCCTCTCATAAAATCGTAGAGATCATGCTCTTTCCATATTTCCTCGCAATGATTTTCGTCATATTCGTACTTTTTTCTCGTTTTTACTGTTAAAAACGTATTTTTTCCAATGTTTCTAATTTTTCGTATATTTTCTATACTTTCAACAAATTAGCTGACGTCACATGTGGCTGCGATCCCAGTGCCATCTAGTTTTCGTCTTCTACTGGCCGTGAAGCTCTACGTATCAATAAATGGGTGCTGTCTTGAATTTTTAAATTTATCATATTAGTCATTTTCACGTCATGTCGCGAGTGTTACAGAAATCAATGATTGAAGCATTGTCCTTCATTTTTTATTATTCGTAGCGCGGCATATGTATATTGTATTTTTTAAAATTTCTCGATTTTCACTCATAAACGTCCATTTATACAGATCAACACCAGGCAGACACTGTTCCATCAACCATATCTTGGGTAAATAAACGAGACCTACCGTTTCCATACCACTTAAAACCTCTCGATACATTTCCGTGTCTCGCCTACATGTGCCAGCTTGATTCTCCCACTCTTTCTACCGAGACCCTGCATTACACCCTAGGGATCACTGGTATTAAGGGGTCATGTTCAGTTAGGAGTTAAAAAGAATGGTATTCTTCAGGAATTGTTTTCTCAAAACTTTTAAGACCTTCCTCACCAAATGTTTCTGTATTTGGAAGATCAGGCTTTTTATTACTAATGGTATTCTTTGATTTAAAAATATGCAGTATTGTACGAAAAATATTTCGTCAGTTGATAGTCCATTTATCCTTGAACGAACGATTTTTCGAAATATTGATTTTTGACAAGATAGTAGGCGTTCAAAGTGAAAGTTTTGATATTTGATGAAAAAAGGCTAGTTTTTAGGCTGTAAAATCCAAAATACTCAAGAGCACAAAAATTTCGCCCAAATCGATACAGTACTTTTCGTGATATCCTATCCACCGATATTGAAAATGCAGTTATGAGAAGAACGTATTTAAAGTTTCTACTTTAACGTGTTTACTCTTAAATGTTTATTTTGTACTCGCATGGAATTATCAATTCCAGGCCTATATTGGTCATCTTCTGTTGAAGTACTAGCCTCGAAAACATTTATTTGTTGTTAACTACAAAGTACTCTATCCGCGTGCGTCGCTTCTTTCGTGCGGTGGTTGGCAAGGTTTTACAAAGCACAACAATTTTAAATTCAAGTTCATATGTATTGTCGGATGGAAATTTTATTTCTCCGTCCTCTATTCTCGAAATGTGATACTTTTACAAACAATCAAAACCAAAAAATTGATTTTTTTTCAGCTCCGACTGAGCATGATTCCTTAAGAGGTAATCTGGTAATACGATACAAAAAGTACTTTTTTTCAACGGTCATTTTTTCTGGAGTTCCCATGTTTCTCCATGTAGATTTTCATAAAAGTGACAGACAATAATTTCATATTTCGTTTTCATGTTTGGAGTCAAAGATGGGTTGATCTTCGTCAATGCGCAATTTCCCGAGGAAAACTTCCGAACGCAATTATTATTTAATCCAACACGAAATGTCCATCACTCCGTAAAGCGCGGCTTCGGTGGTGCGAGCAAAGCGTCTCGACGCCAAATATATGTAGAGATACGACAGAAAAGCGGTTTGTCCTCATGCCAAATGATCTGGAGTCATCTCAGTAAATACAATTCGCGAAAGAAACCAAGTGCTACTTACCATCCAAACCGCAACTAGACTGCCTCGTGTTAATCACATTTGGCACGCACGATACCTTCTCGGTACGCTACAATGTTATGCGTGGTTTCAAGCGTCGCATAGTGATCGGTTTCCATACAAAAAGCGGAAGAAAACATAACAAATAAAATTATTTTTTTAAGCCTTACTTTGTGTGTGTGTGTGTTATTTTATATTATTACAATAGTACATATATGTGGGTTTTTGATGGGACAGAATAATGAAAATAGAATGCAGCGTCTTAATTGTTAATAAACAAAATTTTTTAGAAATACGATTTTTGTTTTCTGTTCAGTTCTATCAAATTGTTCCGAAACCGGTAGTTCGATTGTTTCTTTGAGAAATAGTTTCGATTTCTTGATCGTTTTCATCATACATAATAATTTATAATTATTCTCATTAGTTTCAATACAGTGCGAACAGTTGAAATATTGATATTTTACTCAATCTATTTAAAACATCTCGCGTAACTCGATAGCTCATGCCATTTTGACATTATTATTAGATGATTTCTCTAATAGCAGGTAATGGCAGCCAATTTTTATTTTGTTATTAATATAAGACATTACTCTTCAAAATGTGATCAGAGCGAATACTGAACTCCACCGATCTCATAATTAAAATATGAAATGAAAATTAAACATATTCAATTGAACATAACTCAAAAAATGTGAGTGATAAAAAAGTGTGGTGTGATATAATTTAAGTATACATACTAAGTACATTAAATTCAGTAAAAATTATTTATTTTCAAAGAACAAAATAATTATAAACGACGATTTTGTGGCGGACCAGACATAATAAAAGCCACGTCCTCCAAAAGCGGGGTGTGCAGATGCCTTTTTCGGGTTTTCCCGACGCGAGGCGTACACACCGCCATAAAACAGTAAAAACGACGAGACACAGCTTCGGACCTTAGGTTCCGGATCATCCCGGTCGGAAAATCTTCGGGAAAGGCCTCCGCCCTTCCCAAGGATCTTCCCTTACCAATTTTAATACGCTCTCCCCAATAAATACGAGGACCTCTCGATCGGGAGACGTTAGTTAGTTAGTCAGTTTTCCTCCGACTCTCGACGTGTTCGTATCTCTGTCTCGTCCGTCACTCGCTCTTACCTTTTACCTTTTACGTATTTTAAAACACACTGCACCCCATCGCCTTTTTTGTTACAAGTTGTATTAAAGTTCTCGTTACATAAAACCAAAAACTCTCTCGGATTATTTTATATAAACCGTCGCAGTAACCCCTGCAACAAAATTTAAAATCTGCAGAATCAGTACAGTCTTCGTTTTCAGTTTGATTGGTATTTCGATAGTGGTTGGTACAACATTTACTTTTTCTACGCCAAATCTCTTTAAGGCTCTGTGTTCTGTCTAGTTTGATTAAAGTACCTAAAAGTATTATTTTCCTCTATAATTATGCCTAAGAATGAATGTGAAGTATCATAAATTATCGCTTCAAACTTGTTTGCGAGCGAAATCTGAAGTCTTGAAATAAAATTTGATTTGAGAAATATTTTGAATAAATATTTGGAACAATATTGTAACAGGTGCGTTGCCCCTATGTCACCGGGCGCAGATGAAAGTTTAAAGATTCTTTCATGACAATGAGCAGCAGGGTTTCACGGCGTATGGTTGCAAGTCAGCTGCAGAAACAATTTTTAGTTGCTTTTCGAATTTCTCCGGCTTCAGATCGTGACTGCGAATTGTCTGCTGATTCGTTTACGTTCAGCACAAAAATAGTATCAAATTTTTTGGATGTTCATAGAGTGTAGTGGAAATACTGCTATGACAGTTTAAAGGTTGTGGAAGGAATGACTATATATGTCAATTCCTAAAATTAATATTGTATGTAAATTATTTTTTGTAAAATTTTTAAAAAATTTATTAGTATAAATGAAAACTTAAAATTTTACTACTTATATTAATAATTATTAATATAATTACACCACAATTTAAAATTAAAAAAAAAAATATGATAATCTCAATCAATGAAATATTTATAAAAATCTCCATATTAATTTTAATAAATATACTAATTTTTATTATTTTTAAAAAAACCTTTATGCCCTTAAACTATATAATATTACTAACTACTTTCACAATTATTATATTAACAATAATATTTTTTATTTCTACTGTTAGTGGTATAATTATATTTCTACATTTTACAAGATCAACTGATAACCTTTACTTAAATATATATAAAATTAACTTAAATTAAAAAAATATAATTGATATTTAATAAAATTAACTACATTAAATCTGTCAATTACAACAATTATATTGAAAAAAATTGAAAATAATCTAACTTCATAAGAAATTTATTGAGCAATTGAACGAATTGAACCTACTATTGAATAATTAGATCTTGATGATCATCCCATTAATATTACAGGATAGACATTAACCCCTAAGAACCTTAATAATAATAATATTCCTAAATTTATTGAAAACCAATTAATATAAAAAGGTTAAATAAATCATGCTGGCACTAAATTTACCATTATTTAATTTAAATTTTTTATTCAAATTTTCATTTAATATTAAAAATTAATTTCTATTTTCTTATGAAATAAATATTATTTACATTTCTATATGAAAAAAATTTTATTTACAAAAAAAATTTATAGCTAATTATTTATCCGTAATTTAAAGAAAACCAATATTTTTTAAATAATAAATACTTAAAAGAAATTTTGATTGAACTTAGATTTGTGCTATATCATTACTGAACTCCAATGGCTCATTAATATTTTTTTACTTTGTGATAGTCAGAGATAACCACAACTTGCAACCGGATTGAAATTTTACACAAATGGGTTTTTGATGGACGGTGGGCCGTATTGCGATGCAATAAATCGTTGCTACTTTTATTGTGATCGTTATTATTTGCAAGCGTTTAATTTAAATGAAAAGAATGACCGTCTTATTCCAGGTTATGATTCGAAATGGTTGTAACGGCACAGTAACTGGCTCACATTATTTAATTAATAATATTAATTTATTTATACCGAACGGTATAGGACTCATTGAAAAACCTGTAAGGACAATTTTGACCATCTTGAATCGGCTACGCCCTTTGTAGAATATTGAAGAAAAAACGTTTGTTGTAAACAAATGCAGAATAAATATTGAAATAATATCTGCAGTGGGCCCTCACCGTGGGAGGGAAGGAATTGTCGGACGCGGAAATTGTAACCTTCCCATGTGCGTGCCGTACGCGGCCGGGTCATAAGGACCGGTCGTAAAAGCAACGAAGTCCAGATCTTCGGCCTTCTAATTTCTTTCTTTAGGGACACACGTAGGCAATCTGCTTTCTTTACGAAAATAATCCTAAAATTTCCTTTCGACCCCATCTGTTCGTCAAACAATACCAATCACTTACTCCGAACATCCGTCCATACAACCGGGAAAGCATTTGTACTTGACGAAGATCCCAAAAAAAGGAAGGAATGTATGAAGGCGGGATGGTGGCTCGACTTCTAGTGACCTTGCGTTATTGGACTCCCATTGTATAGTCGGACACTTTTCAAAACGCAATAACTTTTTGGAAAGCATAATAAACAACTACTGATAGAGGGGGACCAGTCTACGAGACCGTTACTGAAATGGTTATATTACTATTGCTTTACTATTGCTCAGAATGGCAAAATAAAATAAATAACTCACGTTTTTTCACTTCTTTATCTGAGCCTGTAACGAAGATTAAAAAAAAGCTTCTGGAGAACTTTTTGAGGGAATAGATTTTTGCTATGCAGAGCATAAGTTATATACTTGCTGGAAATCTAATCGAAATCAGGTCAAGTTATAAACATTAGCAATTATGAGGATGATACTTATCATAGTGAGGGGGTTGTGTATTCGAAATGTTCCGTACCCTCAATTATAACAATATGGACTTATATACGAACTTATACTTTAACCGATACTCGACGTAACCGTGCTGTCCTGACCGAACTGTCCTGACCGAACTGTCCTAACCGAACTGCTCGAACTGACCCGCGGCAGCCGACTTTTGCCGCTTATATTCGTCCCGCGGAACATCGTCTTCCTTTGTCCAAGGTGACGGTTACTCCTGAGGGTTTTCCCGGGCCGCGCTAAACGCGCGGCCAGGTAGCCCTGTAGCGGCAGGTGGCCGGTAATTATTTTTCAGCAACATTTGCTGCACACGCGGGGTTGTCAAAAATAGTCACTAAAACCATTTTCGACTTGCAACGGCCAGGGAAAGTTTATTACTTCGTCCTTGGCCTCTGCAAGCGAATCCTCTAACTGTGATTACCGTCGCCGGCCGTGTACCGCTATAAAATTGAGAGTTTCTCTAGGCGGGCGCATAGTTGCAGCACAATGGTTGCTACACATCGAAACAGGAAAACATAAATATTTACACATTCAACAATATTATAAGTGAACATAGTAAACTAAATACAACGCAATATACTTCGAATATGTCAGCATCCTGTGTCGGATAGCAAACCCAAAAATTCTTAGTAATTACAGTAATCAAATCGAAAGTAGAAAGTTAGAATGTACTGGAACAACATTCTTTAAAAATGTCTAAAAATCCTAGCAACATTCACTTCGTTCGAGTATATCACAATGAAAATGAATTTCAAAATCCAGCCAATAATTAGTGTAATTCATTTGTATACAAACGGTCGTAATTGTCCGTAACGAAAATAGGTATTTGCGATACCCTATTCTCGTCTGAACGTCCCCATTTATTTACAGGTCATTTCATGTCAATCGCTTCACTTTTGTACCTCGATGTCAGTGGCTTCGATGATACAGAAATGGAGATGAAATATAAATAATGTATAAATGACACTATTCAGCTACTTCGACCCGTCGATTTTGTTTTACAACTTCATTCTAATGATTGTATATGGACTATAGTATATGTCAATATCATGAGAATCCAAGAAATGGAAGTACAATAGCGAGAAAGCGAAAAAATGTATTTCCAGCGGTAATCAGAACTTTTGCTCTTACCATTTAAATTACATCGAAACATATTACCGAAATCAGTGGTGTCAACCTTTTAACAATTAAAAAGAAACAGTTAATACTAATGAAACAAAATGTTCACTTACCTCTCCTTCATAATCTTTCTTTAGCTGTATCTTGCTCTGTTCAAGGTCAGATTTTGCGATGCACCCTCCTTCATACGTCTGAACGATTGCGAAGAAACCACATCCTCCCAATTCACTGAATTCACAACCTTTGGCGTCGTTTCGCTATACTTTTGAAATTGTTAAATTTATCTATTTCTATTGTTTACAATAGAATGTAGTAGAATAATGCCAAATAGAGTAGAACATAAAAGTAGAATTAAAAAGAATAGAATTAACTAGAATAAAATAGAATGAAATAGAAATAATCTAAAATTGTAAGAAATAAAAATCGCACTTTGCTCTCTTAAACCGTATTACTTAGAGAACAATTCACGACTGAACGCGACGTAAAAACGCAGATCACAGCTGAATGCGAGTCACGTTACGATACTACTAATACATTTTGCTTCATTGTCTACGAAAGTGTAAACAAATCATTTTCGAACTGCAACCAGCGGTAGCGGGAAATTCGAAATTGGGAAAGCAACCGTTGCGTGGAATCATGATTTGGACCAGGGTGTGCTTGCGATACTACCATTGGACATTGCCATTGGCAGACAATCATTGATGTTATTTGTACCATTGGCAGACAACCAATGATACTATTCGAACCATTGGCATCATGCAGTCCCATTTGGGAAATCCCCCCTCCACAAACACGGCTCCGAGACCGACACTGGGCCAGAACTTCGAGCTGCGAAGGGCCGCAGTTTCACACACACACACACACACACACACACACACACACACACACACACACACACACACACACACACACACACACATTCAACGTTCAACTCCTGAAAGGGTAGGTGGAAGAAATTGCAAGTAAGTACATACTAATATATTAACTATGTATGTGGCATTAGAATTTCAAAGTTTTGAAACGTTTGCGTACCACGAGCCACTTTCGCGCTCTTCAGATTTTGTGTCGAGAAAAGCCAGGGCATATACATATAGTATATTTTTCGTAAAATACAAGTTAAAATATTAGTTACGTAATCGAAGGAGCGCGATCGCGCTCTTTAGCGCTTTTCGATCCTGTTTTTTAGAACTATCTGGTATGCAAACGGTTAAATTTATTTTATTTCGAATTTATAACGCGATAAAATTTAGTATTGTAGAAATTTGTTCTAGTAATTGTAGCAATTTATTTTAATAATATTATTTTTTTTTTAGAAATATGGAAAAAGATATACGAACGAAGTGGAGGAAATACAGATAAGAGAAGAAGCGAACACCTCCGCCGCAGCAGCGGTGAACAGCAACGGCGTCGCTACAAACGCCGTTGCTGGCGGAAGCAGCAGCGGCAATGCGGACGAGACGCTTGACGATGTTCTGGCCAGACACAGAGAAATCGCTGTGGCTTACAATTGCGGCAAAGCTGTAAGTATATGCAATATATGTGTACAATAAAATGTATATTTATAATATATATACTTCTAATTCTGCTTTTATGTTACAGTCGCAGTGGAAGAGTATTTTAGGGAAGTTAGCTCGGGGGACCGCAAAACCAACGATAGTCAATATGGTGGCTGCCAATGTTAGTAAATGTAAGATAATAAATGAAAAATATTTATATATATAATATAATATAATAATATGTATAATAATAAATTGTAATAATAATATATACTTTTACGTTACAGAGAGAGCTAAAAACGTTGATGAAAGAGACCATATATGGCCCCCGAAAAAGGGGGCTTCGAAAAAAAGATGGAGGAGGACGAGGAGGACGAGGAGAGAGAGAGGAGGGAGAGGAGGAAATACGAAATATGTTCTGAATTTTTATTGAATAAATACATCATTTTTATCATTTCTGTTATTTATTTCCTGATATGATGAAGGTGTAGCGGCACACGGTCGGCGACCGTAATAACCATAAAACTGTCCGCTTGCAGATGTCAAGGGTTCGACAGAGAGAAAACGTCCTTGACGTTTGCAAGAACCGGAAATTCCTTTGTCTCTTTATTTTTTATCACTGTCACATGTACTGCAGGCCTAGTCGCGGAGAAAGTCGCCGGCCGCGTACCGCTACCCGGCCGAACGGCCAGCGCGCCCCTACAGCGATGGTTCGACGATGGCTGCCTCCCCCGCCAAACTAAGCGGGGGAAAAGAAGACAGCGAGTCTCCCTTCCGTTGTACCCCGAACACAACCGCGTTACAAAGGAATTGCACAAACTACCGATTGTGCACACATCATATAATCAATCGGTATGTCCTCTCCATCATATGAAATGTGCGGTTTCCTTTTAACCCTATCACTCCTTCTTGGTTCTGATAACATTCTTTTACTGCTACTTTTACTATCTGTATTGTGTGGCAATCATGTTTAGTCGCTATCCTTCTGTTTCAGCTTTCTTTCTCTCTTCCGCTACATTTTCACCGACACATCGTGTTCGATACCTGTGGTCACAGAAACATATGCGTGTGCTTCCTGGCGGTCGGAAATATTTCTATTTGGTTTGTCTAATGTCAGTTCGCCCAACTGCAGCGCGACGATCAACTCCATCAAGGTCAAATTTATAGTTCCCCCCTCTTAACACATTTTATTAATAAATTCGCTTTGCGAATCGTTCGTTGAATTTTGTTTGAATACAGAAAATTGAAAGAAAAATGTCTTTTGCGTAAGATTCACGGTATTTCTTAATGATATCCTTCATTGTAATTGGCTCAATTAATTATTAAAACGGCTCTCACGGTTCAGTTACGAACTATTTCAGCTTCGAAAAATTAGTAAACATTCATCACATATTCTATAATAAAGTAAAACAGCCTTTTTATTAAAAACATCACTGTCATGTGGTAAAAAAATTCAGAAATTACATGCTCCGTGACTCGATGATTTCTTCGAACACGGCTCAAAAGCTTTCAAATATCTTACAACTGGTGCAAGAGAGAGAGAGAGAGAGAGAGAGAGAGAGAGAGAGAGAGAGACAATTCCACAGGTCTTTATTCCTCCTACTTGTATGTCGACTCAAAGTACTAATAGCTACACATAAATCAGGTCGTATACACACCATTATATACATCAAACAATCAACATTTCGACAGGGTGCATCATATCCTTCATCTGAATTCTGAATGATTAAATTTCTTCAAAACTTTTCTAATGTAACTGCTTTGATCTAGAATTATTTTTTCACTAGTTCTTACAATCCTCAGTCCAGGAAACAATTTAATAATCTACCATTGCGAATTTGTTCATTAAATGGTTTCTTAAACTATTCATGGTTTGAATATTAGTTGTTGCAATTACAAGATGGTCAACATGTAGAACTGCATAAATATTTTTAGAAACATCTTCTCTGTCTAACATATATGGATACAACGATCGACCGGAGAATTTTCAAAATCTTTCTCTTTAACAGTCTTTTCAAATTCTTCAAACCAGCATCTTGCTGCTTGTTTTAAATCATACAAAAATTTATTTAATTTACAGACTTGATCTTTATGTCCTTTTATTCCCTAGGATACCTTCATATAAATCTCCTCTTTTAATTTTCCTCTTAAGAATGAATTAAGTGGAGAATTATAAATCTAAAACTCAAGATTCTTGCAATCGGGGTGAAAGTGTCTAATAACTCTAGTAATCTATTAAATATTTTTGAGTAAAGCCTTTTGTAACCAGACGAGCTTTATATTTGCATGAATTTCCAAATTCATCACTTTGTAAATACTAATTTACAATCTACAATATTTTTATCTTTAGGATTGACATTAATGTCGTATAAATCAACACAGAATCGATTTCATATCAAATTGTTTGTTCGCATTTATCACTATCATTTCTATTACTAATTTCCCGATATGATATAGGAATATCACACACTAATAATTTTGTACACATTAAACAATCTATTGGTATATTCACTTTAGTACACGAAATTTGGGGTCTCTTTTTAATCCGACACTCCTTTTAGTTTCTGATAACATTCTTTTATTATTATCTTTATGTTCCATATTACTGTTTTGAGACAAGGACTAGCTTCCGAAGTTTTTTGTATTTCGTTAATTAGAGAGTTTTCACTATTTGTGCATTCTAATTTGCTTGTTTAATTATCATCAGACTACTAAATTCACCTACTGATTTTGACTTTACCAAGATATTCCAAATTCAAGCTATCTGATTTACCATTAGCAGATTTTTCAAATTCTATTAATGAATTTGACATTACATCAGAAACTTCAACTTTGTTTCAAGATTTATAGCCTCCAATCTCCTCAGCTTTCACTACAGGCCTTGACTTAAGAAATTTATTTCATCAATTATCCTATCTCTAACAACAACATACTTTTCTTTCCACATCCCACACTTTATATCCCTTTGTTTCATAACCTACCATTATTCCCTTCCATGACTTATCGTTATATACATATACATATACCGTTATATACATAAACCAAATGTTATATACATATACCGTAGAACCAAAAACTCTCAATTACTTTATTTGCGGCTTTTTACAATGCCACAAATCAAACGATGTTTTATCATATTTTAACCCCTACGTTAAGATTTTATTTATTAAATATGTTGCCCGCGTTTTCCATTATTTTTAATTTTATATTTAACGTTTATTATATTGTTTTAAATTATTCTCAATATTATATATTTTCAAAAAATTAAAAGCGTCAACTAGGCCAGTAACATCTTGAATTATATTTAGTTATAGGAATAACTTTTACTATTTTTCACTATTTAAGCATTGAAATAGAAGTTTTATTTAATTGATGAAGGTATATAATATGTTCTCTCTTTATGAGATGTTTGCCATAACTGACATGATTCAACTCGATAAAAACAATAACGTATTCAACCTATTTGTTGACATTCAACAGTACTAATAAACGTTATTGTTAGAAAAATATTCAGCACGCACATAAGTTTCCGAGTTCTCCGAAAGATATTTCCTAAATTTTCTTTATAGGTAATAATTGTAAAAGCGAAAAAGAAACATAAATAACAAGTTAATTAAGCAAAGAAATAATAATTGTTTACAAATCAAAAATAAATCAAAATCAGAAAATGGGGATGCTCTGTGTATCATTTGTCTGGAATCATTTTAGAAAGCGATAAAATACTGTATTGTTCACTACGTCAGTTAAGTATGTAACGTACAAACGTAATTCCATTTCAGAAGAATAACTACGATGAATCATCCTATCCAGTATAAAACACAGATCTGCTTAAATCAATAGCGCTACTATGAACAAAATGAAATTAATTAATTACATTAACTTTACGATATTATAAATGTTCCGAGTTTGGTCGAAATCATCCGACGTACATTCTTTTTCACTAACACTGCAATTTTTCCCCCGTATTCTACATTTCATGAGGTGAATGTTTCAAATCGATCATTTAAACAGGGATTTCTGTAAATCTAGAGTATTTGATTTTATCGTATCAGAATCAGAATCAGTCAGTAAACTTACTCAACAACATACTCATTACAGCAATGTTTCTAGCATAAACATAATCTGAGTGCAGAAATAAGTATCAGTACATCCGATTCTCGAAAGCTGTAGTGTTTGTTATCCAAATATGGTTGCAAATTTTCAGTAAATTAGAACTAGTAGAAAATAATGACAAGTAAGTAAAAATCGCAGATATCGATGCCACATCTTCGCATGTCAAAGTTATATAGTATGCTTCTCAGTGACTTTTGGTATCTTCAATGCACAATCATCATACGTCCCCGTGTAAGCACTCCAAAAAGTAAGTGTTCTGGACAGTTGATCGAATTCAGTAAATGTCACGTCGAAAGATCCAGTGACAAACAAACAAACCCTTGCTGGAAAATTTGATCTGCGGACGTCAGATCAATATAGTCTCCAATTTTGTTGTTACTTACTTTCTCCACAGTAAGGCCGTACAAAGTTTCAAACAGATGTAATGAAGAATTGTAAATATCCGTTGTACACTGAAGTGAATGTTCACGTGAGAACTGGATCACTCAATGTGCTTCAATCGATTGAGATCATGGTAAGAGCCGCCGTTGTCATGTCCTTCACAATATTTGAAAGTAACTGCGAAGGTGCAGTTTCATTTAAAACCAGGGTGCCATAGTATTGTTGAGGCACTTCGAATGACTTTTAGTTGACTTGTCTTGCACAGTAATCGAAAATGGAGTGTCTTCATTTTGAATGTTCCATTTAAGAATGCAACTCCACATTTGTAATAAAGTTATAATATGTTGGCGATTCCGTTGCCTATTCCGAATGTTAGGAACTTATCAAGCAACAACCCGACCCAACTATGAGATTTGCAACACCTTGTCAATACAATGAGCTTATCTCTCAACAACACATCTTCTATCGTTTCGTAATTTTCAACTGTGTTAACAGATTTAAAAAATATAGTTGCAATATATAATTTTCGAATATGTTCGAAAATTCTGAGAAGAATTACAAACCAGTTCCTTTGGTAACAAATTCAACTTTCTTCTGCACTTTATGAGTTTTCCTCAATACTACGTATTTGCAAATCTACACATTTCATTATATGATTACATGATATTTCACATAAAATATGATTCTGATTCTGATTCTGATCACACTCTACATCCACGTTTAAACCTGATTTATGATAGTAAAAAATGTCGACAATTGAGCAGGTTGCTTTCGTTATAGCATGTCTAATAGTAGTCTAGTAATGAATGTAGTATTCACTTCTTAATTACACATGGTTCGTACTTAAACTACTATAGATACTATTCAGAGCTGATGACAAGGCGACTATGAATAATGCATATACGTTTGCCCCGAGTGCCTTCTTGTAAGCTCTAGACCATGGACATTCCAGAATACAGGAGATATGAACTAGTAAATTCAACCTAATGTATTTTTATCCAAATCGTTTACGAGCAAACTTATTATTATATACCGGTTGCTTATGCAAACTAAAAGAAGTGTATTTCTTCTTCTTATAATTGTAATAAGTTGAGCATAATGCGAAATTATCCTTAAATTTCTCATGTTCTTATTCATCTTTGCCATAAATGCATATAATCCGCAGTCTAGTAATTACAATACATACAATACAAGTATTATATATATTACTGTGTTCATTTGAACACTTCACAGATATGTGATTGTTAATGTTCAAAAGTGTTTATCATACAAACAGAATTTAGGTCTTAATAAGGATGATTTCTTTTTCGGAACTAATTTTTCTAATTCGAGAACAACCATACAAATATATGATCTCGTTTTCAGGTGACGTTTGTGCGTTAATGTAATTATTAAATTCAAATGATTAAAACAAAAATTATACAACTGGTCCCACTACGGGTGGTACAGCAGAGATGAAGGTGATTGTTCACGAAAAAACGAAACGAAAATAAGGAATACAATTTTTCATTTAGGGCTTCGTTGGCGAGAAAATTGACTTTGAGTACTCATCGAACACGTTGTTACACATGAGTTTGGTTTGTAATAACTTAGGTGGATGGATCTCGATAGAAATCTTATGTCATTAGAAATTGCAGATAGTCTTCAAAAATTTAGTGTCAAGAGCTTAGTGTGAGAAGAAAATACATTACGGAGTCTAACCAAGGAATTGCAAATTTATAAGTCCACTGAAAAAAAGGACATCCAACAATCACACAAAATGGAAGAAATTTTTCTATGGCGACAGGTTTTGTTACAAAAAAAGAGGCAGATTTTCTGATTCTACATTAGACGCATTATAGATTTTAAGAGGTCAATTCAGAACAGAAGCGTAATGTTTAATTTTAGAGGTTATCTTATCCTTGCTTTTAAACTTATTTATATGTATATTTGATGTTATTTATATGTATATTGGACAGTAATACTCGAGAATGCTCCAGAATCCGATAAATGTCGATAAATGTCGATAAATGTCGATAAATATAGTGTTATTTCTCATTTCTCGAAAAATGATGAATGTTGAGAAATCAGAAACACAGGGTGTATCCATGAATGGGACAGTGTATCAAAATAATGTAATTCATTTGCATTCATTTCAAGTACATATAATATTGTAGAGTACTCTTAAATAGCATAAATCATCTTTCCATCTTTGCAATAACACATTCTTGTAGTAAATTCCAACTGATTAGAAAAACAATCTTTTTGATAAACACTAGGTGCTTTTTTGTTATCAATGTTTAATTCATATACAATTGATTTATCACGATTTTCAACGATTTTCACTAACTGGGCTCTATGCGATTAAGTCATACTAAAAGCTTTAGCTGTTTACTTTATCGAAACTCCAACAGTTATAACCTTACTTACAGCGTCTTTTCTTCATTCTATGTTAACGCGATTGTTCCGGCCGAATCGCGGACCGCGGGTCAACGCACGTTCGACTTTCGATGTACGCCGTCTCGCCGTTTTTGTCGAATAAACGGCGAAGCGGCAAGACAATAACACGATCGACGTGCGTTGGCCCGACCGTCAAACGCTCGCCTCGGCCGAAATGTATACGCGGTGTTTTTGCATTAGGAGGCAATGACCGGCCTTCGACGCCTGACGATGCTTCTCCTTGAACATCGGCCAGGTGTCTATATATACTGCCGCAAATTTGATAGCGGCCGATCTTGGTAGACAACGTTATTGCATATAGACCAGTATTATTCTGCGCCCTTGCGCCCATACGAAGCCGTGCTTCCATTTTATAGTCTAAGTGAATCCGTGCTTCACTTTGCAACAAATTCGTAGCTGTGCTACATTTGGTACGTCGAACGGAGCCGTGCTCCAAGAATTGTAAACCGAGGACTGTGGAGTCCAAACCAAATAAATCGTGTCGTCTCCTCACGACTTCCGACGGTTAGTTTGTGCCGTGCGCAACAGCGATATTTTTTCGAAAACATTTTTAATAACTCGTAAATTATATATAACTCGTAATAACTCGTAAATATACCTCAAAAATCTAAGCGTAACAGAAATTGCACTAACTTTAAATAAAGCTCAAAAATCAAAACTTAGCAGATGCTTTGACGAGATTATCTCATTATACGACACCTATGTACATATGTGATGTTTGTGATTACCTCTTTAATAAACAGTCTCTGTGTTCCATTCAAGAACTTGTTAACAACATCAAAACTTCAACTTTTTACTTACTATAATAATTCTTGAAAAATTACCTGACTAAATGCAATAAATAAAAGCTCTATCAAAAGTAACAGTACTTCATACAACGTTACGAGGAAAAAAGGAAAACATTCATGCATAACAAAAAATTAAATGTCTGTTATACCCTGTCAGACAAGTCTGGTTCAACCAAATGCATGTAAAACGCTTGCTTGTGTACTTTGCATGAAAATTTATATCAATTTGGTGCAAAACCACTGCTTTTGGTTCGCATTTAATATGTATTTCGCTAAGACAAAATGCCTGTCGTAATACGGACACAGATGGCTCGGTATTTGGAAGCAGACGCATTGCACTGCCAAATTAATGGCGAACTTGGCGCAATCTTATAGCGAAACATTTTGTTTGAAGAGTCGGTAGCACTTATGTGTCAGATGTAGCAGTGCTATAAAGTTTGTCCTCGATTTATTTGATATAACAGCGTACGGTAGGATTCTGTACTGTTCTAATTCTACGGATAAACTTCCTTGTGGAGAACTAATGGGAGGCTTACAGTACTTATTGTCAGCAACTAAAACTTGTCCCGACACTGCATTCGCAATAAATTATTCTAGTTGATCTATAGAAAAACTGGTAAAACAAGATATATCAAATGTAAGGAGACTTTTAAGACACTCGAATAGAACATACATAGAAAATACAATATATAAATTTACGTATATATTTACGTATATATGCATGTGCCCAGCTCTGCTCAATAATTCTTAATGAACTCCTAGAGAAGTATAATGAAATGGACTTACCAGAGCTGAAGTCATTGATATATGTAGATGCCACCTACTACTAGCAACTCTGTCATTCAACAACCTGACGCCGTATGCGCATTCATCAATTCCATTATCAATTATAGTCACATCACGACCTACGAATCGTAATAGAAATTAGTACAAGGTTTACATGAAATCTTCAAAAAATAAAGAGCAAGAGGATATAAGATGATTAAAAGAACAAAGAAGCACATTTAGAGTGCAATATAAGTTCAAAATTTGATAACTAGTATCGTGTCTCATTAGGCTTACAAAGTATACACTATATTTGACTTGGAAATGCTCTTAAGTAATTAAAAAACTGTGGTTTATATTATCTTGTCCTAAATTTGGCTTCTGCGATACTATTTTGTCTACATACATTTGTGCAATCATAAAATTATGTGTTTAACATCCATACACAATTGAAAAGCAAATCTACTGAAAATAATGACTGATTATTTATATGTAGATATAACAAATACAGGATTTTCTAGAGAAATATAACTGCCCCATTCAAACCTTGAAATCGCGGAGGTGGTAATTCTTAACCAATTATGTACGTTAATTTAATCAAGGCAAATATGCAGGAAATTACAAAATAATTAAAATGATCAGAAACTGACATAAATGACAGTGAAAGATTACCTTTCTCCATCGAAGTGATAATTATCAGTATTGATGAGCGCCTAGAAATTATATCTGCCTTGTGATTTGTAAAACTCTGCCAAGTATCTAAAATACATTAAAAGAACTAATGTTTTACGAAAATTCATTTTACACCCTTATAGAAAACTCTAACTTACAATTATTATGATTGCCATTTCTTAAATTTTAAAAATAACAACAAAATTTCCAACCCAAAAGTAATAAAAATCATTCGAAGTAGGAAATAATAGAAAAGAAAAATCAACAAGTTCAATGCAGGAAATTATAAAATAATTAAAATGATCAGAAACTGTCATAAATGATAGTGAAAGATTCCCTTTCTCCATCGAAGTGATAATTATCAGTATTCGTGAGCGCCTAGAAATTATATCTGTCTTGTGATTTATAAAACTCTGCCAAGTATCTAAAATACATTAAAAGAGCTAATGTTTTACGAAAATTCATTTTACACCCTGACAGAAAATTCTAATTTACAATTATTATGATTGCCATTTCTTAAATTTTAAAAATAACAACAAAATTTCCAACCCAAAAGTAATAAAAATCATTAGAAGTAGGAAATAATAGAAATGAAAAATCAACAAGTTCAATAAGTATAAAGCGTGGTATTAAAGTTGACTAGGACACATTTGAAACTTACACAGATTATTTGAAAATTCTATTACATTACCTAGTTCACAGGATTTTTCGGGTATGCAAATTAACCATTCCAAAATGGCCGTTCCACTGGTGAAGCGGATATGGCGGTTTTCTAAAGAATTACGTGCTTCCTCCGCTGCTACGCCACTGAAATGTCCATAAAGTTCATTTTTCTTCTTTTAAACTCAATATTGATCAACCTCATGATTCATAATCAAAAGTTACAACGGTAATTGTAAGACATAAAAAATTTTAGCAGTTTCATTACCGAAATACCGCGAATGAGTGCAGAAATAATGTAACGTCGCTAAATTTACGAAAAATTATGATCAAGAAATTATGTAACTGGTATATAAAATTTTAGATAATATTTTAAATTCTTCTTAAAAAAACAAAGAGTTGAGGGGAAAATGCGAGAAAAATATCGAATTTGAACCACTCCACCACCGAGACGCGTAGTGAAAATCGAGAAATTTCAAAAAATGCAATTTACATATCCGCGCTGCGAATAATAGAAAATTAAAGATAATGCTTTGGTTATTAATTTCTGTATCACTCACGGCAACACACTGACTTTATTGTACAAAATATTAATTGTTGAAGGAAGCACTGACCTGTAGCTGCGTACGGCTTGCCGGTTGGTAGAAGACAGCAACTCTGTAGGATTGTAGGCACTAGGTGCTACGTTGTTCGGTTTGAAGAAAGCAACAAAAACAAATATGGCTAGCCTCACCGTTTCGTCAGCCAATCGTACGAAAATCTTTTGGAAATGTGGAAAAATACATTTCTCGGCCTAAAATTGCGAGAAAATCACGAAAATCATGGGAAACATCGCATGAAAACGCTAAAAAAGCACAGTCCCTTTGATTTTACGAGAATATGTTGGAATTTGCGCTATATATTAAAACTAATTACATCATCTGTGGACGGTTGAATGTATGCGTAAGTTAATAGGTATGCGCGTATAAGAACGCTTTATTATGATCGCCGTTTTGCTCGTCCTTGTTTCGACAGCGATATTGATCTGACATACACATTTATACACTTCTAGAAAATGTGAAGTTATGCTCCTCTTCTATATATAAAATTTAGTGCCTTTCCTGCAAAAAATATCCATCACAAGAAAGAAAATAACCAACGTCAGATAGAAATCGTATAATTTATATAAAAGTGGAAATATCCAACATCAGATAGAAATTGTAAAATTTATATAAAAAATACGAAAGAGAATTGAGACACATTATTTTCATAAATTTAGACATTGCGATTATCTTGTATATTCCATTTCTACTACCAATGTTGAATATTATATGGAGGCAATAAGAGTATTAATCGCGAACGTTTGAATTGTGGAAACAGTATTTATAAAACGTGTACAAAAATATAGCATAAAGTACAATTATTTTTATGGACAGTTGAGCTACTATTTCTAATAATTATATAATTAGCGATGTTTTATAGGAATGACTTTATATATTTTTTCTTACGGACGGGTATTTATAACGTTCATCAATTTATAGGCTTTACAATGATATTATTCCTTTTATAACTTAACGAATAATAATTCACGTTTTTTTACATTCGATATTCATTTTTATGCATATTTCACCTTGTAATACCGTCTTTCGAATAGATAGACATCGCGAAAGCCATATTCAATTTGCATTGGCGTTTTATTAGTTTTTATTTCCATTCTATTTATATGTGTATATAATTTATTAACGTTTCTTCTACATGTCAACATTAATTTGATAAAACATTAATTAAACGACTCGCATCGTCTATCTTCGTTTGAAGAGTATCAAAAGAATAATTATATTCCACGGGAATTTATTTACAGCGTTTATTTACGTCTTCGAATGACTTTTGCTAGCTCGAATGTATATGACGCCAAGCCTCGAGCTCCGACATCAAAACCCCATCGACTGAACAACGACATTCAATATAATATATACACAATTGCCTTGGAGGAAAAACTTCATAAATAAAATGAAAGATTTCATAAAATCAGCATCAATAACCATTAAAACAGACATATATACACGTAAAGACATCCGAAAACAGTGGATAGATTTTGGTTATAGAGATGGCAATAACTCTTTATACGCGGAAAAGTACAATTTCATATTTGCTAGAATTGTACAAATCGATCGCTGTCGAAACAAGGCGATCATAATGAAGCGTTCTTATACACACATACCTATTAACTTGTGCATACATTCAACCGTCCACAGATGATGTAATTAGTTTTAATATATGGCGCATATACCAACATATTCTCGTAAAATCAAAGGGACTGTGCTATTTTAGCGTTTTCATGCGATGTTTCCCATTGTAGCGGCACACGGCCGGCGACCGTAATAACCATAAAACTGTCCGCTTGCAGATGTCAAGGGGTCGACGGAGAGAAAACGTCCTTGACGTTTGCAAGAACCGGAAATTCCTTTGTTTCTTTATTTTTTATCACTGCCAGATGTACTGCATGCCTGGTCGCGGAGAAAGCCGCCGGCCGCGTACCGCTGCCTGGCCGAACGGCCAGCGCACCCCTACAGCGAGGGTTCATCGATGGCTGTCTCCCCCGCTAAACTAAGCGGGGGCAAAAGAAGACAGCGAGTCCCCCAAAACAGGCGTGGCCTTTTTGGGGGACGTAATATAAATAAGAGACCCGAGTCGGTCCAGAAGACAGTCGATATTTTTGAGTCCAGTTTTTCAGAGCCCTCAATTGGTGACCCCGACGTGATCGCACGAATAACGGTGTATAAGGTACTTTGATAAACAGATAAAGTTAGTAATGGCTACCCCTAACGAGGGTGCGTCGTACCCGCGAGGCGCGTCCGCGGAAGCATCTGTGTCGCGAGTGGCCGTTCGGATGCCCGAATTCTGTGCGTCGGACCCAGAAATGTGGTTTGGGATGGTCGAACGCAGCTTCGAGGCATCGGGTATTACGACCGAAGCCACAAAATTCGGGTATGTGTTAGGAGCATTGAATCCTGTGTACGCCGCGGAAGTCCGCGACATTATAATGAACCCGCCAAATACTGGACAGTACCAGAGGTTAAAAACGGAACTCATTCGAAGGCTCAGTTCGTCGCAAGAACAAAAAACGCGACGTTTGCTGGAATCGGAGGAAATTGGAGACAGGAAGCCGTCTCAATTTCTGCGACACTTGCGCGGACTGGCTGGCAACAACGTGTCAGATAGTGTTTTGCGTACGCTGTGGATGGGTAGGTTGCCTAATAGTATGCAGGTAATCTTAGCGACCCAGAAGGACACGGAGATGGATAAGGTGGCTGACCTGGCAGATGCGATAGCCGAGACGATGGGCCCCCGAACTCAGGTAGCGGAGGCGTCGGCATCTACTGCAGCAGCCGCGGCACCGAGCAACGCGCCTCAAGACCTTGAGGCACTCATAAATTTAAAAATGGCGCAAATCAGCCTGTCGTTCCAGCAGGAGATTGCGGCGATCCGACACGAGTTGATTGGGAATGAACGTTCTTCGCGTTTCGATCGCCGGTATCGCCCCCGATCACCTGCCCGTCGGGAGCCCCGTCAACGCTCCGTGTCGCAAAGACGCACGGAACAGAGGCAGGGTAAATGTTTTTACCATTGGCGTTGGGGAGCGAGTGCGAATCGATGTATTCCACCGTGCAAATGGAACTCGATGCAGGGAAACGAACCGGGCAGTCGTTGATGACGGCAGATGACTTGAGCCCGATGCCGCGCCGTCTATTTGTGACCGACAAGACGACTAGAACGCAATTCCTGGTCGATACAGGAGCCGACCTTTGCGTGTACCCACGATCCATGATTCGTGGCCCCGGGAAGAAATCGGATTATGTGTTGTTCGCGGCAAATGGGTCCGAAATTACAACGTTTGGTACAACCACGTTGACGTTGGACTTTGGGTTACGTCGCGAGTTTACGTGGAGGTTTGTGGTAGCCAGTGTATCTAAGCCAATTATCGGCGTAGACTTTTTGTACCATTATGGTTTACTGGTAGACATTCGGAATCGCCGGTTGATAGACAATATAACTTCGTTGTCAGTGCCCGGGCAACCGGTAGGTAGAAGTGCTAGCGACATTCCCAGCGTGAAAACGGTTTCGGGGGATTCCATATACTTGGAGCTGTTGCAGAAATTTCCCGAAATCACGAGACCAGAGGGAATCCCGACTGTTAGAAAAAAGCATACAACGGTACATTATATCCGGACATCGCCAGGTCAACCGGTTAGTTGCAGACCAAGGAGGTTGGCACCGGATCGACTCAGGGCAGCGAAGAAGGAGTTCGACGAAATGGTGAAGCTGGGGATTGCGAGGCCGTCCGAAAGCAGCTGGTCATCTCCTTTACATGTGGTGCCAAAGAAGGAATCAGGCGAGTGGAGACCGTGCGGAGATTACCGGGCACTCAACGACCGCACAGTTCCGGATAGGTACCCGGTAAAGCATATTGAAGACTTTGCGCAAAACTTATTCGGAAAAAAGGTGTTTTCAACGATAGACTTAGTGCGTGCGTACAATCAGATTCCGGTTGCGCCCGAAGATGTGTTCAAGACGGCGGTTACGACGCCATTCGGGCTGTTCGAATTTCCGGGGATGCCGTTCGGGTTACGCAACGCGGCACAGACTTTTCAAAGATTTATCGATGAGGTGCTTCGAGGACTAGATTTCGTGTACGCGTATATAGACGATATCATCGTAGCGTCGGAATCCGAAGCGCAACACCTCGAACATTTGAACATTTTATTTAATAGGCTGAAGTCGTACGGTATAGTAGTTAACCCGGGCAAGTGCACGTTCGGAAAACCCGAGGTAGAATTTTTAGGTTATTCGGTATCACATAAGGGCACAAAACCTCTAGAATGTAAGGTGCGCGCGATCGTAGAATACCCCCAACCGGTTACAGCCAAACAGCTGAGGCAGTTTTTAGGTATGATGAACTTTTACAGACGATTCATACCTAGGGCTGCACAGGTGCAGGCAGCAATGAATAACTTGCTGTCAGGTAACGCGAAGGGTCGCACACCGATTCATTGGAATGCAGAGGCGGTAGTAGCGTTTGAGGAGTCAAAAAGAGCCTTGGCACAGGCCACCTTGCTGGCGCACCCGCAGATTGGCGCCCCCCTTGCGCTTACCTGCGATGCCTCAGACTTCGCGGTTGGCGCGGTTTTACAGCAGGACACCGGGAACGGTTGGGAACCGATAGGTTTTTTTTCAAAAAAACTCAGCGCGGCGGAGACGAATTACGGGGCCTACGATCGCGAGCTATTAGCTATATATTTAGCAATTAAGCAATTTCGGTATATGGTGGAAGGACGTGCGTTTGTTATATTCACCGATCACAAACCGATAACGTTTGCGTTTCGCCAAAAACCGGAAAAGTGCTCGCCGAGGCAATTCCGGTACCTAGATTTTATAAGTCAATTTTCTACCGACATCCGTCACGTTGCCGGAAAAGACAATATTATTGCCGACGCGTTATCCAGGATCGAGGAAGTGGAAGAACTTCTCGATTACGAAGAATTGGCGAAGGCACAAGACACCGATAGCGAACTCTCGGCCTACGTGCGAGGCGAGTGTGCGAGTGCTCTAGTGCTACGAAAAATGCGAATTCCTGGGTCAAACAGTTTTGTATGGTGTGATGTGTCGACGAGCATTGCGAGGCCATTTGTCACGGGAACATTCCGCCGCGCGGCGTTCGATACGGTGCACAGACTTGCACATCCCGGAATTAAGGCGACGGCGAAATTAATGACGGAACGATATGTATGGCCGTCAATAAAAACGGACAGTAAGCGTTGGGCGCGAGCGTGCGTCTCTTGCCAGCGTTCAAAAGTGTCCAGGCATGTACATTCGCCGCTCGGAAAGTTTGCGCCGTCGGAAAGGTTCGAACATGTGCATATTGACATTGTAGTGTTGCCCATGTCGGAAGGTCATAGGTATTGTTTGACCTGCGTGGACCGGTATACCCGGTGGCCGGAGGCGTTCCCGATGATAAATCAGGAAGCACAAACGGTGGCACGAGCGTTCTACGAGGGATGGATTGCTCGATTTGGGACCCCTCTTAGAGTGACAACCGACCAAGGAAGACAATTTGAATCGTCCTTGTTCAAGCATTTGAACGAGTTAACAGGAACAACACATTTAAGGACAACAGCATACCACCCAGCGGCGAACGGCATGGTGGAGCGTTTCCATCGACAGTTGAAGGCTGCCATTCGTTGCCACCAAGACGTTCAATGGACGAGGGTCCTTCCTACCATATTGCTGGGTTTACGCGCAGCCTGGAAGGAGGACACCAAATCAACGGCAGCAGAACTTGTGTATGGGGAGACGTTGCGTCTACCTGGTGAGTTCCTAGCACCGCGTCAAATAGAAGGCGAGTATGACGTTTCCAATTTTGCCGAGGAACTACGTCAGCATTTCCGGGGGATCACCCCAGCCGCAGGTAGTCACCACAATGCGCAGCGGATTTTTGTATATAAAGACTTAACAGTGTGTGAAAAAGTGTTTATCCGGAATGATAAAGTACGAACTTTATTGGAGCCACCGTACGATGGACCATTCGAGGTCATATCCCGGGGCCCAAAAAACTTTGTGATAAATATTAAGGCTAAACCTGTTAATGTTAGTATTGATAGATTAAAGCCGGCGTACGTTGTTAATGATGCCGTTGATAATGAAGCGACTCAAACAATGCAGGTACCGCGGTCAGAACCGACAGTGTCTGCTCCGGAACAAGAGGTGCGAACTACACGTTCAGGAAGACGAGTGAGGTTTCCGGATAGATTGCAGATTGCAAAAATAAGATACTATTATGAATGAGTGAGAGAGTGGGATGTAGCGAGTATCGCATATACCGTCGTATGGCATGTCGCAGGGCAAGTTTTTGTTTTTGTTTTTGTTGTAGAAATAAGAATTGTATCGCGATTGGTCAATCACTGGCAAGGGGGTGATGTAGCGGCACACGGCCGGCGACCGTAATAACCATAAAACTGTCCGCTTGCAGATGTCAAGGGGTCGACGGAGAGAAAACGTCCTTGACGTTTGCAAGAACCGGAAATTCCTTTGTTTCTTTATTTTTTATCACTGCCAGATGTACTGCATGCCTGGTCGCGGAGAAAGCCGCCGGCCGCGTACCGCTGCCTGGCCGAACGGCCAGCGCACCCCTACAGCGAGGGTTCATCGATGGCTGTCTCCCCCGCTAAACTAAGCGGGGGCAAAAGAAGACAGCGAGTCCCCCAAAACAGGCGTGGCCTTTTTGGGGGACGTAATATAAATAAGAGACCCGAGTCGGTCCAGAAGACAGTCGATATTTTTGAGTCCAGTTTTTCAGAGCCCTCACCATCATTTTGGTGATCTTCTCGCAATTTTATCAACAATTAATATTTTGCACAATAAAGTCAGTGTGTTGTCGTGAGTGATACAGAAATTAATAACCGAAGCATTATCTTCAATTTTCTATTATTCGCAGCGCGGATAAGTAAATTGCATTTTTCGAAATTTCTCGATTTTTACTACGCGTCTCGGTGGTGAAGTGGTTCAAATTCGATATTTTTCTCGCATTTTCCCCTCAACTCTTTGATTTTTTAAAAAGAATTTAAAATATCATCTAAGATTTTATATACCAGTTACATAATTTCTTGATCATAATTTTTTGTATATTTAACGACGTTATATTATTTCTGCATTCATTCGCGGTATTTCGGTAATGAAATTGCTAACATTTTGTATGTCTTGCAATTACCGATGTAACTTTTGATTATGAATCATCAGGTTGATCAATATCGAACTTACAAAGAGAAAAATGAACTTTATGGACACATTTCAGGGGCGTAGCAGCGGAGGAAGCACGTAATTTTTTAGAAAACCGCCATATCGGCTTCACCAATGGAACGGCTATTTTGAAATGGTTAATTTGCATACCCGACAAATTCTGCGAACTAGATAATGTAATAGAATTTTCAAATAATCTGTGTAAGTTCCAAATGTCCTAGTCAACTTTATTGCCACGCTTTATACTTATTGAACTTGTTAATTTTTCTTTTCTATTATTTCCTACTTCTAATGATTTTTATTACTTTTGGGTTGAAAATTTTGTTGTTATTATTAAAATTTAAGAAATGGCAATCATAATAATTGTAAATTAGAATTTTCTATCAGGGTGTAAAATGAATTTTCGTAAAACATTAGTTCTTTTAATGTATTTCAGATACTTGGCAGAGTTTTATAAATCACAAGACAGATATAATTTCTAGGCGCTCATGAATACTAATAATTATCACTTCGTTGGAAAAAGGGAATCTTTCACTATCATTTATGTCAGTTTCTGATCATTTTAATTATTTTATAATTCCCTGCATTTAAAATATTTTTGTGTGATCATAGTAATATATTTGCCTTGATTAAATAAACGTACATAATTGGTTAAGAATTACCACCTCCGCGATTGCAAGGTTTGAATGGGGCAGTTATTTCTCTGGGAAATCCTGTACTTGTTATATCTACATGTAAATAATCAGTCATTATTTTCAGTAGATTTGTGTATGGATGTTAAACACATAATTTTATGACTGCACAAATGTATGTAGACAAAATAATATCTCAGAAGCCAAATTTAGGACAAGATAATATAAACGACACCTTTTTAATTACTTAAGAGTATTTCCAAGTCAAATACGATGTATACTTTATAAGCCTAATGAGACACGATACTAGTTATTGTTTTGTCCGTACGTTCGGTTAGTCGCCTAACGTACATGCGCGACCGAACTATTGTACGCTCGATTCGCGCTTCCTACGGCAAATTAATGACGTGGAAGGGTCTCTAGTAGTCTTAGAGAACTTTATTTTTTGTGTTGTACTCTCTGCGAGCGCTGGTGGAAGAATGCTCTTCCAACGCTGGAAAGTCGTGGAAGAGCACCCGTGGATGGAGGTAGATTGTTTATTATTGGTCAAGGCACGAATCACCCCTTGGAGGGGGGTGTCTGCCTTGACCCTTGTTGGGGCCTGAGAGGGTTTCCCCAATGGTGGGACCTTTTTATGGCCCTTGTCTCTGGACGCAACAGTTATCAAATTTTGAACTTATGTTGCACTCTAAATGTGCTTCTTTGTTCTTTTAATAATCTTATATCCTTTCGTTCTTTATTTTTTGTAGGTTCCATGTAAACATTGTATTAATTTCTATTACGATTCGTAGGTCGTGATGTGGCTGAGTTGCTAGTAGTAGGTGGCATCTACATATATCAATGAGTTCATCTCTGGTATGCCCATTTCATTATACTTCTCTAGGAGTTCATTAAGAATTATTGGGCAGAGCTGAGCACATACGTATATACACCACGCATAAGAATTTAATATGGTACACATGAAATGTCATGCCTGGCACCTGCAGGATTTTGGTCGATAGTGGAATCTCTGCTTGAAATTGAAATGAGCAGTTAAGGAAAATTGGGTTGCCTAATAACAAACAATTTACACCTAAGCGGTCTGCAAAGTACTAAACTTTACGTTATTGTAGAAAAGCTTGTAATACTCAACAACCTACTGCCGAATATACTGCATATTACATTTTATAAACATTATATTTTACAACATACGTTTTTGTTAAAGTAGTGTGGGTCCAGTTATTCCCATCGGTCTTTAGTTCTTAGAGAGGGGGAATCCGCGATTCATCCGCAGCAGCATTGGGATACCACACAAAGGTGGCGACGTAGTTTTCATTCCCTTTACGTCATTGGTAACACCTTGTCATAACTAGGCACTGTCTTTATCATCCGCGGAATAGCGTGGGTTATTATAAAAATTAGTAAGAAGATACAACGCTACAGTGGGCTACGAAAGTGTTCGTACACGTTTTAAAACGCACTAACTTTTTGAGAACTGAACTAAATGACTTGCATTTTTGTTAAGATAACAGAGGGACTGGTCTATTAGACGATGGGTAAAAAGCTTTTTTTGCCATTACTTGGAATGGAATGAAAAAACTTTTAAAAAAATAATTTAACATTTTTATCTGAGCATATAACGAAAATTTAAAAAATGCCTTTTATAGATTTCAATAGGTTATATGCATGCTGAAAATTTCATCGAAATTGGTTAAACCAGGACCGAGATACAGGCGTCGAAGGATTTTAAAAATTGAAAACTTTTTAAGATTACTTTTTTTAAATTATTTACACTTTTTAAATTTTCGTTATAGGTTAAAAGGTTAAAAGAGTTAAAAAAACGAGAGATTTTTATTTTTATTTTTTGCCATTCAAATAATAGCAAAATACAAAAAAGCATTTCAGACATTGTCTAGTAGACTAGTCCAGCTATCATCTAAAAAAAATTAAAGTTATTTAGTTCAATTTTCAAAAAGTTATTGCGTTTTAAAAGATGTACGAACACTTTTGTATGCCACTGTATATAGAAATTATGTCTTCATTAGCATCTATAATGAAAACTCGCTAGAATTATTTTATAAACGTCACAGCAATTTTATAGTAGGTGTATATACATAACTGAGTATATTATACCGTGGTAGGAACTACTGTAAATCAAATTTGAATATTCAGCACAAAGTACATTAGTAACTAAATTTCGTGGCATCTTTTTATTCAAATCCACTCCAAATCAATAGAAAGAAATGACTAACGCAGCACATCATATTGATACTAATGATATTAGTACTATTTATAAGTGACATGACTTCTATCGAGATTCATCCACCTAAGTTATTGCAAACCAAACTCACGTGTAACAACGTGCTCGGTGAGTACTCAAAGTCAATTTTCTCGCCAACGAAGCCCTAAATGAAAAATTTTATACCTTATTTTCGTTTCGTTTTTTCGTGAACAATCACCTTCATCTCTGCTGTACCACCCGTGGTGGGACCAGTTGTATAATTTTTATTTTAATCATTTGAATTTAATAATTACATTAACGCACAAACGTCACCTGAAAACGAGATCATATATTTGTATGGTTGTTCTCGAATTAGAAAAATTAGTTCCTAAAAAGAAATCATTCTTATTAAGACCTAAATTCTGTTTGTATGATAAACGCTTTTGAACATTAACAATCACATATCTGTGAAGTGTTCAAATGAACACAGTAATATATATAATATAATACGTGTATTGTACGTATTGTAATTACTAGACTGCGGATTATATGCATTTATGGCAAAGATGAATAAAAATATGAGAAATTTAAGGATAATGTCACATTATGTTGAACTCATTATAATTATAAGAAGAAGAAATACATTTCTTTTAGATTGCATAATCAACCGCTATATAATAATAAGTTTGCTCGTAAACGATTTGGATAAAAATACATTAGGTTGAATTTACTAGTCCATATCTCCTGTATTCTGGAATGTCCATGTTCTAGAGCTTACAAGAATTATAATTACGAGAAGAAATTATATGCATTAGAAGAATTATATGCATTATTTATATGCCTTGCCATCTGCTCTGAATAGTATGTATAGTGATTTAAGTACGAACCATGTGTAATTAAGAAGTGAATACTACATTCATTACTAGACTACTATTAGACATGCTATAACGAAAGCAACCTGCTCAATTGTCGACATTTTTTACTATCATAAATCAGGTTTAAACGTGGATGTAGAGTGTGATCAGAATCAGAATCAGAATCATATTTTATGTGAAATATCATGTAATCATATAATGAAATGTGTAGATTTGCAAATACGTAGTATTGAGGAAAACTCATAAAGTGCAGAAGAAAGTTGAATTTGTTACCAAAGGAACTGGTTTGTAATTCTTCTCAGAATTTTCGAACATATTCGAAAATTATATATTGCAACTATATTTTTTAAATCTGTCTAACACAGTTGAAAATTACGAAACGATAGAAGATGTGTTGTTGAGAGATAAGCTCATTGTATTGACAAGGTGTTGCAAATCTCATAGTTGGGTCGGGTTGTTGCTTGATAAGTTCCTAACATTCGGAATAGGCAACGGAATCGCCAACATATTATAACTTTATTACAAATGTGGAGTTGCATTCTTAAATGGAACATTCAAAATGAAGACACTCCATTTTCGATTACTGTGCAAGACAAGTCAACTAAAAGTCATTCGAAGTGCCTCAACAATACTATGGCACCCTGGTTTTAAATGAAACTGCACCTTCGCAGTTACTTTCAAATATTGTGAAGGACATGACAACGGCGGCTCTTACCATGATCTCAATCGATTGAAGCACATTGAGTGATCCAGTTCTCACGTGAACATTCACTTCAGTGTACAACGGATATTTACAATTCTTCATTACATCTGTTTGAAACTTTGTACGGCCTTACTGTGGAGGAAGTAAGTAACAACAAAATTGGAGACTATATTGATCTGACGTCCGCAGATCAAATTATCCAGCAAGGGTTTGTTTGTTTGTCACTGGATCTTTCGACGTGACATTTACTGAATTCGATCAACTGTCCAGAACACTTACTTTTTGGAGTGCTTACACGGGGACGTATGATGATTGTGCATTGAAGATACCAAAAGTCACTGAGAAGCATACTATATAACTTTGACATGCGAAGATGTGGCATCGATATCTGCGATTTTTACTTACTTGTCATTATTTTCTACTAGTTCTAATTTACTGAAAATTTGCAACCATATTTGGATAACAAACACTACAGCTTTCGAGAATCGGATGTACTGATACTTATTTCTGCACTCAGATTATGTTTATGCTAGAAACATTGCTGTAATGAGTATGTTGTTGAGTAAGTTTACTGACTGATTCTGATTCTGATACGATAAAATCAAATACTCTAGATTTACAGAAATCCCTGTTTAAATGATCGATTTGAAACATTCACCTCATGAAATGTAGAATACGGGGGAAAAATTGCAGTGTTAGTGAAAAAGAATGTACGTCGGATGATTTCGACCAAACTCGGAACATTTATAATATCGTAAAGTTAATGTAATTAATTAATTTCATTTTGTTCATAGTAGCGCTATTGATTTAAGCAGATCTGTGTTTTATACTGGATAGGATGATTCATCGTAGTTATTCTTCTGAAATGGAATTACGTTTGTACGTTACATACTTAACTGACGTAGTGAACAATACAGTATTTTATCGCTTTCTAAAATGATTCCAGACAAATGATACACAGAGCATCCCCATTTTCTGATTTTGATTTATTTTTGATTTGTAAACAATTATTATTTCTTTGCTTAATTAACTTGTTATTTATGTTTCTTTTTCGCTTTTACAATTATTACCTATAAAGAAAATTTAGGAAATATCTTTCGGAGAACTCGGAAACTTATGTGCGTGCTGAATATTTTTCTAACAATAACGTTTATTAGTACTGTTGAATGTCAACAAATAGGTTGAATACGTTATTGTTTTTATCGAGTTGAATCATGTCAGTTATGGCAAACATCTCATAAAGAGAGAACATATTATATACCTTCATCAATTAAATAAAACTTCTATTTCAATGCTTAAATAGTGAAAAATAGTAAAAGTTATTCCTATAACTAAATATAATTCAAGATGTTACTGGCCTAGTTGACGCTTTTAATTTTTTGAAAATATATAATATTGAGAATAATTTAAAACAATATAATAAACGTTAAATATAAAATTAAAAATAATGGAAAACGCGGGCAACATATTTAATAAATAAAATCTTAACGTAGGGGTTAAAATATGATAAAACATCGTTTGATTTGTGGCATTGTAAAAAGCCGCAAATAAAGTAATTGAGAGTTTTTGGTTCTACGGTATATGTATATAACATTTGGTTTATGTATATAACGGTATATGTATATGTATATAACGATAAGTCATGGAAGGGAATAATGGTAGGTTATGAAACAAAGGGATATAAAGTGTGGGATGTGGAAAGAAAAGTATGTTGTTGTTAGAGATAGGATAATTGATGAAATAAATTTCTTAAGTCAAGGCCTGTAGTGAAAGCTGAGGAGATTGGAGGCTATAAATCTTGAAACAAAGTTGAAGTTTCTGATGTAATGTCAAATTCATTAATAGAATTTGAAAAATCTGCTAATGGTAAATCAGATAGCTTGAATTTGGAATATCTTGGTAAAGTCAAAATCAGTAGGTGAATTTAGTAGTCTGATGATAATTAAACAAGCAAATTAGAATGCACAAATAGTGAAAACTCTCTAATTAACGAAATACAAAAAACTTCGGAAGCTAGTCCTTGTCTCAAAACAGTAATATGGAACATAAAGATAATAATAAAAGAATGTTATCAGAAACTAAAAGGAGTGTCGGATTAAAAAGAGACCCCAAATTTCGTGTACTAAAGTGAATATACCAATAGATTGTTTAATGTGTACAAAATTATTAGTGTGTGATATTCCTATATCATATCGGGAAATTAGTAATAGAAATGATAGTGATAAATGCGAACAAACAATTTGATATGAAATCGATTCTGTGTTGATTTATACGACATTAATGTCAATCCTAAAGATAAAAATATTGTAGATTGTAAATTAGTATTTACAAAGTGATGAATTTGGAAATTCATGCAAATATAAAGCTCGTCTGGTTACAAAAGGCTTTACTCAAAAATATTTAATAGATTACTAGAGTTATTAGACACTTTCACCCCGATTGCAAGAATCTTGAGTTTTAGATTTATAATTCTCCACTTAATTCATTCTTAAGAGGAAAATTAAAAGAGGAGATTTATATGAAGGTATCCTAGGGAATAAAAGGACATAAAGATCAAGTCTGTAAATTAAATAAATTTTTGTATGATTTAAAACAAGCAGCAAGATGCTGGTTTGAAGAATTTGAAAAGACTGTTAAAGAGAAAGATTTTGAAAATTCTCCGGTCGATCGTTGTATCCATATATGTTAGACAGAGAAGATGTTTCTAAAAATATTTATGCAGTTCTACATGTTGATCATCTTGTAATTGCAACAACTAATATTCAAACCATGAATAGTTTAAGAAACCATTTAATGAACAAATTCGCAATGGTAGATTATTAAATTGTTTCCTGGACTGAGGATTGTAAGAACTAGTGAAAAAATAATTCTAGATCAAAGCAGTTACATTAGAAAAGTTTTGAAGAAATTTAATCATTCAGAATTCAGATGAAGGATATGATGCACCCTGTCGAAATGTTGATTGTTTGATGTATATAATGGTGTGTATACGACCTGATTTATGTGTAGCTATTAGTACTTTGAGTCGACATACAAGTAGGAGGAATAAAGACCTGTGGAATTGTCTCTCTCTCTCTCTCTCTCTCTCTCTCTCTCTCTCTCTCTCTCTCTTGCACCAGTTGTAAGATATTTGTAAGCTTTTGAGCCGTGTTCGAAGAAATCATCGAGTCACGGAGCATGTAATTTCTGAATTTTTTTACCACATGACAGTGATGTTTTTAATAAAAAGGCTGTTTTACCTTATTTTAGAATATGTGATGAATGTTTACTAATTTTTCGAAGCCAAAATAGTACGTAACTGAACCGTGAGAGCCGTTTTAATAATTAATTGAGCCAATTACAATGAAGGATATCATTAAGAAATACCGTGAATCTTACGCAAAAGATATTTTTCTTTCAATTTTCTGTATTCAAACAAAATTCAACGAACGATTCGCAAAGCTAATTTATTAATAAAATGTGTCAAGGAGTAAACTGATCCGACTAGTTGAGGATGCATTTGCTGCTTGGAACTGTAGGTCACGATTCACGATGTCGATGCACTGACATCGCACAGTGTTCATTTAATCTCAGTTCGAAGCCATTACTGAGGAAGAGATGCGATCGGAGGAACCTCAGGTAGGAACGTCATGGTAAGCACGCTGTTCACTTTTACAACATTATCACCAAACATCGACAAGGAGTTCACATTCACATCACTGTCACAAAACACTAGATATTTATTTAATCCTCGGCAATCGGGAAAGGTGTGCGGATGTCCATTGGATTCCTCTCTTTCTTCCCTGCATTTAAACTGGGAGTCGGTACTCTGCGCTCTTAGAACGTAATTAACGGCCGTTCGAGGAAAATGGTATCGGGTGTCATTTCCTCGGACTGCCGAACGTCGAACGACAAGGGCCCACGGACAAGACCTGGATTTTTTAGTAGTGAAACGTCGACTACCGAACGAATGCGTCGATTAAATGATTATGCGCAAACGAGTCTCAGTCATCTTTCGTAATATCCATAAGTGTATCGGATTATCAGTGATCAATTAAGTAATCAGTGTTTGATGACAGTGCAGTGTAAGTGAACATCGTAAATAGCCATACCAGAAGTTTATACCTATCAGCTATATGTTGTACGAGGTTTCTTACTGATAATATTTTTCATATTTCTATAATAAACAAATCCTTTACGTCCCTTAACGCGATTATTCATTCTTAAATTAGCTTTACGAATTATTCGTTGAATTCTGTTCGGACACGGAATTATATAAATTAAAATATCATTTACGAACATTGTTACTCTTCACTGTACACCTTGCATAAAAAGTTTCATGCACTTCAGAAAATAAAAACGGTTGTCACGGTTAAACTACTTTATTATTTGGGGTCCGATAGATTAGTAAATATTCTTCAGACATTCTGAAATAAGAATCAACAGCGTTTATCTTAAAATTATCACTGTCATGTGGTAAAAAAAATATCAAAAGTTTAGCTCCGTGATTTGTTTATTGATTCGAACGCGGCACAGAGTACCCCTTCAGCTGTCAAACTCAGTGGTAGGAGCACATGGCACTCGATCGACCGACCACGTTGTGTTTCGCGCCATTACGTCTCATTGGTCGGTGTTTTTCATTAATAACTCGTAAACAAAGCCGCAGATTGTATTTTCGCAAAGGAAAAAGTGACTTCAAATGACCTCAACCACCCCTCATTTTCGATTGTTAAAATAATTGTGGAACACCCTGTATAATGTGCGGTTGTACACGCAGTAGTACACATCGACAAGCTGTAACGAGTTATAATCCAGTGACCAAAGAATTGAGAAACTTGGCTCCAATGCTTACAACATGTTCGCAAATGGGTATCCCTATACTGGACGGATATATTTACGTTATCGGTGGTATTAACAAAAATCAACGGGTTTTGTTATCCGTTGAACGATATTCTTTCGATGAGGTAATTTTGTCTCTAACTTGTTCATAAGTTATGCTTATTAGCAGAAAAAAATGTTCAAATTTGTTTTAGAATATATCGTATACTGTGACGTCCATGATGCTAATAAGATCATATCTGGCAGTTGCAACAGCCGATGATCGATTTTATGTCACAGGAAATGAACAAACTATGAAATCATTTTTTATCAAGCTGAGATAACAATGTCCACCATGAAATGTTACGATCCGCATTCAAATAAATATCACGAGTGTGCTTCATTACTTCCAAGCAGGAGTGAAACAGCGGCAGTTGTTGCACCTTTTTGATTGAAAATTGATATTAATATCGATTCAATGTGTTGGACAGATTTTATATCAAATTATACTCGTGTGCGTTTTATTTCGCATTCCAGAATGATACTCGAGCGTCTATTACATTTGCTTAGTCGTAAATATGATATCAAACAAGAAACATACACGTTTTTCAACTATCCTGTTTATAATATAAAATTTTAACTTCGGGTTTTTATTAGTTTTGAGATATTAACCAAAAATTATCTATTAAAAGTATCCTAACCCATTTTTTTTTATTTAACGTGGAGGAAATCTGCTCGCCAGACACCCCCGCCCCGCCTGGGGCAGCGGGACGGGGGTAGTGTGGGGTTTGACCCACTAAAACCTCCACGGCAACCTGCGGACGCTGATTCAATCTCTGGCGATTCAATGGGGGAGTCACGGGAACTCTTCAAGAACACTACCGCGGCTCCCCCTCGCCTGGCCAGCCATCAAGATAGTAAGGAGTAGCCGGACGCGTCCCGGGGGGAGACAAAACCTCCCCCCTTCAATCCATTTGCTTTGGCGGTGCGAGGGGTCGCACCCCGCGCCGCCCCGACACGGCGACCGCGCGATAGGTGACCAGGGCCCCCGCCCATATCACAGCGGCCGTCGGGGGGATGACGAGTATATTGGATGATTATTCTTCATCCTCGTCTCCTTGACTCCACTCGTCACCCCCACTCCCAAAGTGCGAGGTCGTGACCGACTTCCCGTTTTAGGACTCGGCGCAGCGCTGTAAAGGCGGAACATTCCTCCAGCGTGTGCTGCACCGAGTCTTCCTCCGCGCCACAATGGTGGCATACCGACGTCGCTTCCCGCCCGATGCGAGGGATTAGACACCGAAGCAGCCATGCCCGGTGAACACCTGCGAGGTGAAATGCGGCAGGATAGCCCCGGGGACGCGTTCGCCGGCGTGGGAGCAAAGTTCGGCACGCCATCTGACGAACGCTAGTCGCCGGACCCGGAGTTCGAAGCCCTCGACCGTTTCTCACTCCGGCGGGGCCCCCCGAGCACGGCTGGCGATGCTTGTGCGCCTACAAACATAGACGCGCACCGCCGCCTGAAGCTCGAAGGGAAGTTCTCCCGCCAGAGCAAGCGCCGCCACGGTAGACGTGGTGCGGTAACCTCTTATGAGGCGGATGGCCATCCGCCTCTGCAGCCGGCGCAACAACAGTGTGTTGCGCCGGCTTGCCATGACGTGCGGCGCTTATGTTGGGGCACCGTATAAGGCCATAGATCGCACCACGCTCAGGTATAGGCGACGCACCAGATCTCCCGTTCCCCCGAGGTTGGGCAACAGACGGCCCAAAGAGGCCGCCGCCATTTCGACTCGGGGGACGAGACGGTCGAGATGCGTATCGAAGCTCCAGCGGCTGTCGAGGATCAGTCCGAGATATTTCAACTCGGATTTCACCTCGACGCAGCCTTCTCCAACCCGGATCCACGATCTGGCCGGTGGCCGAGACCGAGGTCGTCCGTGAAACCACGGGGCTATTTTCAGCCCCAAATCGTGGATCCTCGCGACGACGGCTGCCACCGCAACCTCTGCTCGTCGGATGGTCCTCTCAAAGGTATTCCCGACGGCGACCACCAACGTGTCGTCCGCGTAGCAGACGAGGGTGGCACGAGGTGGCACTCGGGCAGGGAGGCCTTTTCCAGGACCGCGTTGTATCCCAGGTCCCACAGGAGCGGTCCTAAAACGGACCCCTTTGGGACCCAGCGGTCCACTTCCCTCCGTATCATCCCGTACCGGCCCGGGTATCCAACCCATCTGTCCCACAGGTAGGCCCCGATCACCCGCCTCAGATAGGGAGGCACCTGGTGATCGACGAGGGCCACTCTAATGGCGGACCAGGGCTGGGTGTTGAACGCATTGACGATGTCAATGGACACCGCCAAGCACACCCCGCCCCTTGCCACGGCAATGTCCGAGAGGGACTTGAGACGGTCGATAGCGTCGACCGTCAATCGCCCCTCTCGGAAGCCAAACTGACAGTCCGCCAGATCAGGGCCGTCGCAGGACAGGTGCCAGTGACAATGATCTTCTCGAAGATCTTGCCCGCCTCATCCAGGAGACAAATGGGCCGGTACGCGGAGGGAGAATCCGCAGGCCTCCCATCCTTCCTCAAGAGGATCATCCGACTTCCTCTCCAGAGGTCGGGGAACGTTCCCGACCTCAGGAGCTCGTTGAACAGGCTTTTCAGCCTCTCCCCCAGCACGCTCATGGCGAGCAACCAGACCCGGCCGGGGATACTGTCCGGCCCCGGGGCAGTGTTCTTGCCCCGGAAGTATCCTAACCCAAAATTAACCTAGACGTAACCTAACTATCATAAGTGTAATCATTAAAGTAATTCACTAGAAAATACTGTTTAGGTAACTACCTTTAGGTAAAAACATCAATTCAAAATACTATTTAGGTAACCCCCTCTGTGCCCCACTGCTACCGCACCATTACTTACATACCGTACCTGGAGAGAACGAAGAACCTATGTTCATAACGTCATATCGGCGGCGCGACCCGCTGGCTCTAGTAAATTCTTTGTCTACCGAACGCATCAATTGTCGAAGTTAAAACTTCATACGTAGAATCTATTCCCTATCCCCTTTTGACAACCAAATCTCATGTCGATTGGCAACGACGGCCATTCGGAAGTACATCCAATTTTTTAACTTCAATATACATATAAGTTAACAATATTACGTAATTCAAAATTATTATTCAGCTTTAAATAGAAAATATATTCCAATTAGTAATAAGCCTCAAACAAAGTTATATGTATGTAACAAATCCCTTTCATCGGTGCTATTTTGCATTAGTTTAGACAATGCCCAAAGTATGTTTAGCGGAGGTCCTTTGCTCCGGCGACGTAGTAAGCGGTGGTCTATCTACGAGGGCTTCGTTGAGTTATTTCGTGGGGGTCGGGGTTGCCTCTTCTTTGGTTCGGTCGCTTGAAAAGGGAAATGGTCTTGTCTTGTAGATTCCAAACACTGTGCCTCCGACTACGAGAAGAGTTAGCAGACTTGCACCAGAGATTAGTCTGATATGGATATGGTGCACAAATTGTTCTTCTTTCTGAAATATTTGGGCTTCCTTCTCAAGATTCGTTAAGGAAAGAGCATGGTTGGATTGCAGCCACGTATCCTTTTTCTGTGCTACCGTCGGTATACGTGCTATTTCTTCAAGAATACTCATGTGGGATGCGCCAAAATCTGATGATAGTTGGATTAAGTTGACAGCTACCAGTGGTGCGTAAAGTTGTCTTTGTCTTCAGATCATATTGTTGATTACCGTATTATATTCAGTTCATTGATCTGGATAGGCGTTATTGTTGATAGAATAAATGGCGAAGGAGAGGTGCCTAGGAGACTGTCGATGTGTAGTGTTTGTATCATCGTTTCTTCCAATCTTCGCTCGGCTGTTACTACAGTTTCATCCATTGAATTGCGTTCGTGGAAACAGCTTAGGTTATGGTACTAACTGCACGGTACATTTTGACCTTCGACCCTCGTTGAGAGTGCGGTTTGTGGAATTGGTGAAAAGGATGTCGTGGATGAGTGGTTCCTTTTGAGGATATTTGTTGCTGTCTTAAATTCCAACGGTTTCGACGATACGTTCGTCGTGGTGTTTCCGTGATATTTTCTTCCGAAACTTCCGAGTTGTATTCTTTGTAATTTGGTTTAGGCTTTCCATTTCTTTGCATTTCTTATACATCGGAAGTGGGACGTTAATCTTCCAAAATTCCGTTTCGCGTATAATACGGCTTACCACACAGCTCTTCAAACGTTGCCAGCCGAGTTAAATTTTAAAACAGGACCCGAGACCGGTCACGTGCCATTGGGCCGTGGCGAAGGGCTCCTTGGACTTCGAAGTTGCCTCTAGACTCATGAGGGGAGCGCGTATCGCATCTAGGAACCTTGCACCATTCGATGACCGAAAACCTAGACCGAGCATACGAAACGCGTCGTCGCCATATTATGATACCCGTCGGAGGAACTCGCAGCTTCGGGTCAGAGATCTCGTTTTGAAACGCAGTTATGGCCATCAAGCCACACCTAGCCTATGATAGTCCCACCAAGTCCGACTCAGCGCTCATACTGTGACCTTATCGCCATAGATGGATTACATTGTAAAGAGCGCGGGCACTCGGGTGCAACTTCCCGCCTGCACGATTTTGTAAAATCCTGACTCGATTAAAGTCTAATTCAGAGCCTATTTTCGTGTCGTAATACTGTCCGCGAGATTCGCCCGTCGTGCGGATTACCCACCCCTATTCCCGTAATCGAAACTTGCAGAGAAGTATTTCGCGTTTCGCCTGGCACTCTTCTGGTGCCTGACGCCCGGACTCGATATAGTACTCCACGTCAGATTCCCGGGAATCGAGCTTTGTTTCGGGTGGACCACGCACGTACGGCCGTGCGTGGCCTGGCCTAAGGGTCTGGAAATTCCGGAGTCGCCCTTATCCGCGCCTCTAGGAACTCACGGAGATCAGGACGGCGTCACAATACGTAGCGGCGTACGTAACTCCGCGTCGGGACAAAGACTTGCGTTCGCAAAAACTCGGCTCACTCAGCGCGCCAATCTGCGTCGAGTACGCCGCTGCGCCTAAATTCCGTGGTTGCTCTCCGTGGTTCGTGCTATGAAATCAAAGCAGCGAGCGCGAGCGTCAATCATCAGCGTTTCGCTGGGAGCCCGGCAGCAATGTGTTTCTTGCGTAACCGGCTCTTGAAGGGCACTGCGCTATCGCCCCCTTTCGAATCCTAGGAGATTTTGGTTCCGTGGGGGCTCTAGATCTCGTAGCACGAGCAAGTTGCCAGGGTGAGCAGTGCTTTCATCGTTTCTTCAGTCTATCACAGGGGTTGATAGACGTAAGCGAGTAAGCGGTGTGGCGACCGCAGTCCGCGTGGCCGATCCGAGATTGCTGCCTCCGATCAAGGTTCGGCGTGCACTGGCGTTCTTCCAACCCAGGTGCTTCCGGTAGGGACAAGTTGGCCAGGTTATTCTCAAGGTGCTTCTTGGGTAGGACACCGGAAGCGTCAGTGCGTCAGGCTGAGCAGAGGGATCGTACCGGGAACCTCCCAAGGCCAGGTGCTCCTGGTAGAGACTCGCCGACGTAGTTATCCTGGGTGCTTCTAGGGTACGTCGCCGGGGGAGATCATACGGTGGGGGAGACTCGGAAACATCAAACGTAGAACAACGCGTTCTTCTCAAGACGAATAAGGAGGCTAATAAACTTTCCCATGACTCTCTCCTAAGTTTGCAACAATTTTGACACTTGTCCTATTTCTTATAGGTAACAGATAGCGAAACGGCGGCGACCAAGTAATAGCAAATTACACGACACGGGGCCAGAGCAGCGGCATAGACCATCGCGACAGCGGCTCGCGTAGTTTTAGAATAGTGTCTACGTATTATTTCTATTTTCGTCAAACAACCTAGGCATAAGTATATTGCGCACGTTCTGATCTGATCAAAGTAGTAAAATGGATTGGCTTTGAAGAAACGTATAGATACGGACGTAACTCCTAAGTCTGTGATAGGGATGTATACCAGTCGGTAACGATCGTTAGAAATTTAGAAAATAATTACAGATAGCAAGTAAAATTGCTGGATCTATGTAAATGTCGCTGTATCTACAGTAACATACCCAGGGGTACTCTTTCTATTCCTCGCGGCTATCCTAGAATCACTATATCTTATCAGTTCATGATTACACAAATTTAGATTTTTCGAGTATTGAAGTCCTATATTCTTTGGTAACGTTAGAGCATCATAAAAGTCTCTCTACATTTGATATATCTTGTTTTTTCCAGTTTTTCAATAGATCTGCTAGAATGTTGCACTGAGGTGAATACCTGCCAAAGGACCTAGAAAAGGGATGGCGTGAAACCACAAATCATTCATCATCAATCACCTATCTTTGTGGACCAAGATGACGTAGTAGTTTACAACATTCATGGCTCCTGCAATGAAGCACAGTTTTACCAGAATATCAGGACGAGGTGATGTCGTTCGAACAGTGACCGAAAAAGCTATATTATTGTTATGCGTGTGTAAGAAGTAGTACATAGGATAGAAATAAAAAGTAATAACTATCGAAGAGAAGTGTGATTCATAAGCTTAATTTAATTTATAAGTATTTTCAATAAATATATATTTACACATTTGAAGTAAATATAACCTAGTTTTATTCCCGACAACGTGTTCTGATCAACAGCAACATTTGCATTTTCCATTCCAAATTTTTTTAAATCTTGGCTCTATATAGTTTAATTGAAGTAACTCAGTTGTATTATCCACATCCATAGTTGTGACCAAGAATGATTCTAAAGTGTTATAGATCTTTGTTAGAAACTTGTTTGGTGCAACCGACGTGTGAGTCGTTCTAGGACAACTTAATAAAACGATGCTTTTTGGTTCGCTCGTCTTCATGTCGAGAAATTATCCTCCATAGGATAGCTCTACGACTTTGGACTATCAGTGTTTCAGATTATCAATGATTAATTGACTGGTCAGTATTTGGTGACAGTGTAATGAAAGTGAATATTGTGTTAGTCATACATGAGGTCCCTCCGGCACTATCCCTTGAACGCTGTGGTCGTTAGTCTAGGATCAACTGTACATCGCACGAGATCAGTACACTGAAATCATGCCCCAAATTTCGAACAGCAAATGCAGCCTCAACTAAGTGTGGGTGAGTTTACTTAATGATAATCTTCACAATTCTTAAGCAGACATATCCTGCATGTTCTTTAACGCGATTATTTTTGTCACGGTTAAACTACTCATTATTTCGGGTCCTAATAATTAGTAAATATTCTTTAGACATTCTGAAATAAGGATGAACAGCGTTTTTCTCAAAAATATTACTATTACATGGTAAAAAAATATCGAAAGTTCATTCTCCGTGACTTGATCATTGATTCGAACGCGGCACGGAGCCTCCCTTCTTCTCCGCGGTCGGAATATGTTGCGCTCGAGCGATCGACCATATTGTAGCTCGCGGCCTCGCCTCTCATTGATCAGTGTTTTTCGTTAATAACTTGTAAACAAATCCGCAGATTGAATTTTCGCTAAGGAAAAAGTTATCAAATGATCTCAGCTACACTCCATTTCCGTAATACGAGACATTTTTGGGATACCCACCTGATATCCCATCTCTCTACTATACACGAACTATACCAAAAAGTATATCTCCCATACTTCTTTATCGACATCTGTGCTCTTTTCTCATGAACGGACACTACGTATTCTTTTTTTTAATTTCAGTTTTCTTCATTCTGTGTACGTATATTTTATCATATTTCAAAAATTTTAATTCTATGTTTAGGGAACAACGTAAATTTTGAACAGCAGTGACGACTAATACAGGGTAAGTTATGATACTTAATAACTGCAAAATTAGTATTATTGCAGCAACAAATGTTACAACAGCAGCAAATGCTGAACTTGATGAAGCAACAACAACGGCAACCGGAAAAGCTGGAGGAAAAACAAACGAAGAAAATAGAGCAGCAGCCTCCACGTAAGTTATATTTTAGCATTCCACGAGAAATTATGTAAAAGATATTGATAGCAAGATTTTTATACTTGCATAAATTATCTTTGCAATTACTTTTTATATATCACTAAATTAATCAACCTCTGCATTTAATTATTATTCCTTACCGTTTCCATTTGAACACATACTAAATAATGCATAATAATAACTTTATTTTTATAGGCCGAACCACATCTGCTGGAAGAAAAGAAAGATCTTACACGGTCAGTGGGGTCTCAAAGGAAGACGGCGAGGACGTAGAGGAGGCCGAGGTAGTCGCAGTGGAAACAAAACAGACGCGGCGAGATTCTCATCCGAGGAAATCAATCACCGAATTGTGTCGGTACTACCCCCCTCCCCCCTCCTGAGCTGTCGTCACAAATAACGTCCGAACAAGAACAATCGCGGGTGATGTCTCGGATAAGGCCGCGTCTTGGAAAGGCGATGCGAATCGACCTCCGGAATCTGAGGTGCCGTGACAGAGGTGGCAAATACATCCGTTTGCGAGAAAATCTTCGATGATTCAGTTGGGGAGGTGGCCGACTCCGAACCAAGAGGCGGAGGTCCGCGCTGCTCTCAATCGATTGTACTCTTAATTGCGGTACCAGAATCAATGCCGATCGTGCCGCTAGACGCACCACCAGCCTTTGATCCATTTATCATTATGCAAATTTAAAAGTTTATCCAAAGATTCATATACGAGGTGCTTGAAGAATCATCATATCTGGACGATATGATCGCAGAACGAACATAGACAGCACCAGGAATAAGTATGCAGAAGAAGACAAACATGGTTTGGCGATAAACCTAACCAAGTCAATCATGGGGACTAAGGATTTTCTAGGGTACAACATTACGACGGACGCAGTGCGTTCATTAGCGGAACGAGTAAATGCAATAATAGAGTACAAATTACTATATATAGCATACGAGTCGCGGAACTTCCTGAGTATGATAAACATTCATCATTCCCCTCTATGTAATGCCGCACGGAGTCAAGCCGTGTGGCACTGGTATTTAAAAGATGCAAAAAAGAGAGATAAGAAAAAAATCCAATGGACAATTGCAGCCATAAAAAATTCGAAGAATCCAAACAGAAACTAGCAAATGTAGCTTGTACTTGCCCACCCTGATGCAGAATCACGCCTGACACTTTTTACAGATGCTTCAGATTGGGCAGTTGGCGCGGTCTTAGGACATCGCGAAAATCATTCGTGGAAGCCCATAGCTTCCTATTCAAAGAAATTGAGAGAAACGCAAACGAATTATAGTACCTACGATCGAGAGCTGTTAGGTATCCACTTAGCAGTAAACCATTTCAAACATACAGTGGCCCACAAATGTGTCCGTGCACCTTTTAAAACGCAATAACTTTTTTAAAACTGGACTAAGGGACCTGAATTTTGTTCAGATGATAGCGAGACTAGTCCACCAGATGACGACTAAAATGATTTTTTTTTAAATTTTGCTATGACTTGGAATGGCAAAAAAATAGTGGCTATAGGAAATCATAAAAAAAGTTTGATTTTGTCGGACAGTGTAATCGACGCTCTACAGTAATCATATTTAGGGCCTGTGACATCTGTTTTGTAGTTTGTTGATGTGTGAAGTAAATGTAAGCTCATAATCGAACGTAATGCCCATCAATCGAGCCGATTAACCAGATAATGAATAAATAATGCATTGGCTTATTATGATTTGGAAAGTACTAACTGAAAATTTAACAGAATTAACATTATGAATTAAGGATTGTACAAATTGTTAGGATGTTATAAATTTTACTTTATTACTAGTTTCAAAGCAATGGTTATTAAGTTTTGTTTCCATACATTATTGTTTATGTTTATGTAAAATATGTAATGACATGCATATACATGAATAGATTTAATGTTATTAAAAATATTTCTGTTTTTATTTCGATGGACCAAGTAATTGAATACTTTTGCCCGTCACTAATCATTGTAAGCATCCGAAAACATGTACACGCAAGAAAAAATAAGTCATATATCATTTTAAACACGAGTTGTTCAAGGCAAGAGCATGTTTCGTTGTACCGACAGAAAAATTTATAGGCATAGCGAAACACACACACACACACAAACAACAACTTTACTTCAATAGTTTCTACAAAATAACTTCAGTACGATCCTAAGAAACTTCAAAACAGTACGTTAAAAAAACGTGTGGCCGAAGTGAGTTTGTCGCAGGGGTTACTGCGACGGTTTATATAAAATAATCCGAGAGAGCTTTTTTGGTTTTTATATAACGAGAACTTTAATATAACTTGTAACAAAAAGGTGATGGGGTACAGTGTGTAAAAGGTAAAGGTAAACGAGTGACGGATGAGACAGAAATATGGACACGTTGAGAGTCGGAGGAAAACTAGCTAACTAACGTCTCCCGGTCGAGAGGTCCTCGTATTTATTGGGGAGAGCGTATTGAAATTGGTAAGGGAAAGTCCTTGGGAAGGGCGAAGGCCTTTCCCGAAGATTTTCCGACCGGGGTGATCCGGGACCTAAGGTCCGAAGCTGTGTTCCAACGTTTTTATTGTTTTATGGCGGTGTGTACGCCTTGCGTCGGGGAAACCCGAAAAAGGCATCTGCACACACCGCTTTTGGAGGACGTGGCCTTTTATGTCTGGTCCGCCACATGAGCATCAGGTCGCAGGGGACACCCAGCACTCAGACATTTTTAATTCTGTATGGAAAACTGACAATCGTTTAGTGGTGTCCATAATATCATAACTTGACCAACAATCATCGCATCGAGATGTGTCTACCGTTGTCAATCGTATCATCTAAGCCTCAGTTGTCCAAACGTTTATATTAAAGCTCTAATATTCAAACACATTTGATTGATTCTTCAACAAATTACTCGACAATAACTTCTCGACATGAAGACAAGCGAACCAAAAAGCATCTTTCGATTAAGTTGTCCCAGAACAACTGACTACGATCGCGCCGACACAAGGTTACAGAGGAAACAGAGATCTATAATACTTTAGATTTATTCCCAGGCATAACTATGAAGGTAAATAATACAACTGAGTTACTTCAATCAAACTATATAGAGCCAAGCATTAAAGTGGTTTAGAAACGAAAATGCAAATATTGCATTAACCGTTGTGGGAATTACCAACCAATTCAATGCGATAACTATACTAATTCTATAGATAAATTTCATTACAGAAAACTAATGGGTAGCTTATAGTAGATATTGTTAGCAACTACAAGTCGCCCTACATTGATTACAGTACTTTAAGCTGCTAAATCGGTGACATGTCATTAAATTCATTATTAGTAAAATTTTATGAAACATGATGTTTCAAGCAAATGTAACACACACTAAAAATTAAAACGTAGATCTACATTTAAGGGAGGTACTCAAACAGCGATTGTGACATACAGTGTCTGAACGTGTGATCTGATGCATTTATTGTTATCCCTTGTATGTATTAATAAATAAATATATATTTATAGTGGTATAATAATACTGGAACGGACTCACCGATGATAAACTCATTGCAATAGCTGCCACCTGCCACCTACTAGCAACTCTCCACCCAGCAATTCTGCAATCTGGCATCGTATATGCATTTGTCAATTCTAGTATCAATTGTATTTGCATCACAATCTACGAATCACAATAGAAATTAGTACAAAATTTATATAACACATTCAACAAATTAAGAGCGAAAGAGTGTAAATGTAAAGTGTCATTCAATTTCAAGTATCAAATTTGATAACTATTATTGAATCCCCTTAGACTTACAAAACAAATTATATTTCATTTGGAAATACTCTTGAGTAATTAAAAAATTATGATTTATATTATCCTGGTCAAAATTATATTTTTAACACCTATATACAATTAGACAGCAACTGCACTGGAAATAATGAATGATTATTTAAATTAAGATACATCAAGTATTGGATTGGCCGAAGAAATAACTAACCTCTTTCAATCGTTGCAGTCGTGGTGCAACATTTGTTAATCAAGCCCAATATTCCTAAAATCACACAAGAATATATTGGAGACACGATATTATGGAATAATTAAAATAACTATAAAATAACATATATGGAGAAATTACAGTAACAACTATTGTTTTCCATCGAAAAGATAGGTCTCAGCACTGAAGGGGATGAAGAAATTATCAAGTCTGTGGTTTGTGAAATTCCGTCATCTATCTAAAATACATTAAAAGAATGAATCTTTTAAAAAAACGTATTCTATAGAAAACAAATTGTCAACACGAAACTAAATAACCTCTAAGCATTATGATTGTTTAATACGGTTGGCGTCATTTTTTCTGCAAATTTATGTCAAATAACCTTCTCAACGCCTACAAAAAGTGAGAACAAAAGAACTAACAAGCAATAACAACTGCAACGCCGCCCCGATCCCAGCGAGTCCCTAGACGCGAGCAAGGGCGACTCCGGGATTCTAAGGCCCTTAGGCCAGGCCACGTATGGCCGTATGTGCGTGGTCCAACGGCGCAAACTCGATCTCCTTAAAAATTGGGCGCGGAACGCGATATCGAGTCTGGGCGCCAGGCACCAGAACAGTTCCACGCGAAACGTGAGATGTGTTTCTCCACCGCCGAAAAGGAAATCGGTGAGTGCGAGAAGATGTACTAAACGGTCCACGTTCCAATCACGGGAATAGGGATGGGTAACCCGTACGGACGGGCGGATGCCGCGGATAGAATCACGACGCCAAAATAGGCTCTGAATTAGTTCTTTAATCGCGTCTACAAATATAAAATCGCGCAGCCCCGTGGCTGCATGGTCGTTCGCGGCTTGTCGAGATTGTTACAAACTAGGAACCTAGACGCAGATTGCTCTGAAACGCAGATGTCTGGCTTCGGTTAGAATACGACCGTCGAGAAATACACGAAAGCACGGCGGCCCGAAACACCGACACTGCGGGGATTCCAGAGCTTTTCCAAATTGTTAGATTCGAATTCAACTCGATCGCGAATCGTACAAGAATCTCCGAGCTGACCGAACACACGCGATATCGGCAATCGCCCCCCCCCCCCCGGATCGCCAAGTCACCGAGGAAACCTTCCGGGCGCAACGGAGACCTTGTGAGACTTCGTCAAACCGAAGGCCTACTCGCATCCGCGGCTAGCTCCGAACCACCTCGCAATATTAAGCGAAGGATCACTGAAAACGACTTACCGTCTCCGGCCTTTCGCTTGCTGAGACGGTTCGCTCGACAGCGATCCTTCGCGGTTTTCCGGCCGCGATGGAGCCCGATCCTTCATACCTCCCACCACTGTATTCGCTCACGGGTCTTAGCCCAATATGCTTGCCTAATTGCGTGATAAGGAATTAACGCAGGACTGTCCCGCGGGAGGCCTGTGGCCCGTAGCCGAATCCGACTATTCCCGAGTGCGGTCGCGAAGATCATCTAGGGCATCTTCGCACCACCCACGTTTTCTGGAGCACTTCCGAGCAGAATGGAATGACTTCGGGACATCGAAATATGGATCCTCCTTAGAGTTCTGATGTCTTGTTGGGCTTTTGGTCCTGGTCGCCCCCGGGTTGGTTGGCCCATGTGCGAAGTGTTCCTAATTATCCACGCACGCACGCGTACGACGTGTTGAGGGTGGCCATCAATAAGTTATGGTCCCATTCTGGCAGCAGTCAAGGGGTGCCCTTTCCGAGGATCTGCGGCGGGCATTAGTTCCGTTCCTGAAAATTTCGACGGGCAATCGAATTTTTCCGCGGAGAGTGCTCTCGTGCCGGTGTCGAGTTCGCGAGATACCATTGGAGTGGGGTGGGGGAGGGGGGGTGATCTTATAAAATGGCGGGGCCACGTCACTAAAGCGCCATGTCACACAACAAAAATATAACAAGTTACAGTCAGAAAACCATACTTTTCAGTTTTAATAATTATTTAATATCAAAGCTATAGTAACCGTCGAACGGACAAGATATAAATTTTCTAATTTACAGTTACTTAAATTGTAATAGTTAAAATGTCGTGCGTGATCGAGAATTCGTTTGGTTGAGTGAGTGAAAGAGTTTGTTAGTTGTAGCCCTGCCGATGTTTGTTTCACCGCTTGGGCCACAGGAAAGGTACTTGTGGACAAGTTGACATTTGTTTCACCGTCGGGAACCACAAGATAATAAAGGTGTAAGGAATTGTTAGTTTCGGCTAGTACTTTAATTATTAAAGATGGTGCACTTCGAGTGACTAGATTGCACTGCAATGGACTTGATACTAACGACTGAAATCAATAAGAGGATTAGAATTGGAGGAATTGAATTAACTACAAGTGTTAAACGTGAAATGTTCTGACTGAGCCCAAGTTCCGTGCTTTCGGTTGTGACACACTCAGAGATGAGGGGAGATCAGAATTAACAGGCTAAGCGCCCTTTTATAGTGTAAAAATTAGTCCAAATATGGCGGTAGAGATGTGCCTACGTGATCCAGATACCTAATTTCCGGAATTATTGGCTAACCAATCACAGTGGTTTGGAAAAGGGTAACTGTTTACCCTAATGGAAGACACTTTGTACTGACACATGGCTCATCGGAAGATTAAAGGTCATGAATGGGAGATTAGCCTCCAAAAAAACATTAAAAAACATTACAAATAAAAACAATAGAAAAGAAATATCAACAATTGTCTCTGTCCAGGTAAAGTCCCTTTAAGCTCCATTTATACTAACATAAACGAGCGGACAACGTCACCTCTTTTTCGAAATCTTAAAGGTCACCGCCCATCCTAAGAAAATAAATGGTTATAAATAATTTTATTTATTAATAAGTGGTCATCGTTAGAAGACGATATTTAGGCTCAATGCGGGCCTGTAGATTTTTTAATACATCTGACAGCCAGGTTTGTCCAAACCTAAACCATCCCGACAACAAGTATTCGTGACACGTGACGAGTCCAGATATGTCGCAAAAGTATTCGTCCATCTTTTAAAACTAGACTGAATGACTTGAATTTTTTTTAGATGGCAGAGGGTCAAGTCTAGTAGACAATGACTAAAATGCTATTTTTTTAAATTTCGCTATCAATTGTGTTCGAGATTGGATGAAACAACCGCGTGTCGCGAATAGGATGTGGCTAGCAATTCAAGTCACGGTAGCGTGACTTGTTGTAGACGCTGTCATACGCCGTGGAGAAATAGTAACGGTCATCCCTAACGCGAGCGATAAAGCTATCCAAACCGTTGAGTCATCCACGTTGTTAGATGTTAAACAGTGATTGGTGCTCGCTCGCTCACACGTGCACTGGTCTTCCACGGTTATCTGGGCCAATATGGTTTCTATGATCTGGTTGGTTCGTTCCACTGGATTGCACTGAGGGAGGGGGGTGTATGGAGAGGTCTTTTGTTGCTAGATGCCGCACTTCTGCAGGAAGGTCTCAAAGTCTCGGCTTGCAAACTGTCGGCCGTTTTCCGTGATGGCCATCCCGAGGTTCCCGTGTCGGAGGAGCCAATTCTCCTATAGCTTTGGCAACGGCTGGTGCGTTGGCCTGACGCAGAGGCCGGGCTTCTCACCACTTCCTAAACTTGTCTTTGATGACCACCAAAGCGGTGTATCCCTAATTCGATCGAGGCAGGGGACCGAACAGGTCAGTGGTGATTACCTGCCACGGTGTGGCGGACATTTTACCGGCCAGTGTGCGTTGCAGGGCAAGTAGTACCGTTGGACGAGCCTGGCAATTGTTTTAGTATTGACCAGGTGTCCGGCGAGGTCTTCGCTGTGCATTTAGAAAGAGAATCTCATGTCTCTCCTTCGGTGGAATGTATCGCTTTCACCCCCACTCTGGGTTATGTTAGGAATCCTCCGTCGACGGGAATGTGCCGCTATAACTGCCCTTCCTGCAGCCGGTACTCCGGATGAACGTCAGTTGCGTTCTGGACCGCGGTACGGAGACTTTCGTACTAGGAGAGCTTCGGTACCTCGAGAAGATTAGCAGTCTCAGGCTGGCGGGATAATGCGTCGGCGACTAGATTGCTTTCTCCGCGTCGGTAGAGAATTTAAAAGACGTACTGCTGGAGTTCAAATTCCCAGCGGGTCAGCTTTCCGAATGGGTTCCCGATTGTCTGCAGCCAGCGGGGGACCTGGTAGCCGGTGACAACCATGAATCGATATCCCTCGAGGTATGGCCGAATTTTCCGGATTTCCCATGCCACGGCCAAGCATTCCTGTTCGGTTACGGAGTCGTTTCGTTCGGCCCAGTTCAGCGTGCGGCTGACGTACGCGATCATGCGTTCCTCGCTGTCAATTTCTTGCCTCAGGACGGCACCCAGGCCGTGTCGGCTGGCGTTGGTCTGCAGGATGAACGGCTAATCGAAGTTCGGGCAGGCGAGGACCAGCGCCATGGAAATCATACCCGGAGGTTTTCGAAGGCCTGTCCTTCAAGGTCACGCCAGGCTCATTCGCGCCGCTTCTGTAGCACGTGGTGCAGGGGTTCGGCTATGTCTGCAAAGTGTGGGATGAATCGTTCATACAAGGAGACCATTTGCAGAAAGCGACGTTGTTCCTTTACATTAGTCGGCGGCAGAATGCTTCGGATAGCTGGAATTTATCCGGATCGGTGCGTACCCCCTGGCTGGTGGCAAAGTGCCCCATGTAGCGGAGCTCCTTTCTGCAGAATTGATCGTAGTTGCTGTAGGACCTTCCGCACGTTGTTCAGATGTTCCTCGCAGGTGGTGTCAAGGATAGCGATGTCGTCCAGGTAGATGAAGTCTCGCAGTTCCAGGCGGGAGCCGATCACGTTGTCAAGGAGTCTCTGGAAACTGGCCGGATCAGGTGGCCGGCCAAATGACATCACCTTGAATTGGTGGTACAGGTCTTGTCCCAGAACAGTGGAGGCCGTTATGATTCGGCTATTCCTCTCGAGCGGTACCTGCCAGTATCCGTTTGCCAGGTCGATCGTGGACATATATCTGGTCTCTCGCAGTTTTCCCAGGGTGGCCTGGTCCTGCGGCAGTGGAAACGCATCCTTGGTGGTTACTACGTGCACCGGTCGGAAATCGATGCAGAATCGCGGCTTACCGTCAACCTTGCGGTCGATGACCACCGGTGTGCTCCAAGTACTGGAGGATGGTTCAATGACCCCATCCTGTACTATCTTGTCGACCTCCTCGTTGATGATGCTCTGCGTGGCCGGGTTACGAGATTTGTACCATAGTTTGATCGGATTCAGTACTTGTGTTCAGTCCGGTGCTCTGCCAGATGTGTGGTTCCCCGAACGCTGGCGAACCGAGGAGTTCCTCTTGCAGAAACTCTGCCATGCGTTTTGCATGCTACCCCAAGCTTCCCGTCAGTCCCGGGGACTGGTCGGCGGTGGCGATCTCCTGGCCGTTTCGGAAGGTCCGCTTGTAGATGCGCAGACAAAGACTAGCGTCGAGGAGTCGGAGGGCATCGTCGCCGAGGAGTATTCCTTGCATAGGGTAGGCAGAACCAAGCACGTTAAGTCGAACATGAGGTCGCAAAGTCGAAAGGCGGTGTCCACATCTTTGTGCATGGGGATCTTGGTCCTGTTGGCCACTCCTACCGAGGCGGTCCCTTCCGCCTGCCGGCTTCTTATTGTTGTTGCCAGGCGGCGGTGGCGGTCTGTGGCCACCCAGGGCGGGAGATAACCCCCGAACTAGCCCTCGCGTAGGAGGGTTGATCGGCCGAGTCGATGGGTGTATCGGCGATGAAGGCATTAGAGACCGTCAGTGCGTCGTACATGTAGTACTTCGCATAATGGCGAGGCCCTGATTTAGCATACGGGCTGTGGCGTGTTCTTTGTACAGCACTGTATGTGCTGTATGACTTCCGACTGGGTAACTGTTGTCACTCGTGGCATCAGTTCCCCAGTTTACGTTAAACGGTTTTTCAGACCGTTTTTCGTGGGCGGAACACGCCACTAGACAACACTCCGCTGGGCTCAGGAATACACGGGATGCAATCAATCCCCTGGGCAACCCAGGCCGCAAGGGGCAAACGTGCCCTAGCCACACTTGAGCCTCCACGAAAAAGGTACCGCTGGATAGCTCGTGTTCTTAAATACGCAGCGAACTGAACGAAGTGTGGTGGAGAGGAAGAGGCAGCCTCTCCGACTGCTGTCTCCCACGTGTTTGCCGTGCGTGGCGACCCTTGTCGTCGGAAAAGAGGATCCTGGGATCTGAGGGGGCCCTCTCCTGCGGGTGAGACGTCCCCAACACGTACCTTTGGCCTCTGCTTCGGCTAGATGGGCGGCTGGACGAGAAAAGTAGCCCTGGTCCAGTCAATCGGCTTGGAACGACCACACGCTTCAGCAAGTGGGTTCTGCTGGGCGAGGACGCGGGCTGGGTAAGGAAACCGACCCAGCCAGTAGACTATATCCGGTGCGTAGCCCTAACTCAGCCTTTGGCGGGTTCCAAATTGTGCGGGTCGGTGGTGGTCGGGGAGCGCACTGGATGAAAGACCAAGACATATTATGGGTCTTAATCAAAATGAAAAACAAACAAAAACTAAGCGTTCAAAGACGACGGGTCCAGCTCCTACTCGGAGTGAAGCCGTCGCCGCAGACGCGGGAACTGCAAATGCAGCTGTCAGTCCCCCCGCGTCTGTGAAAAAGACAAGATCCGGGAAGGTGATTAATATCGCCAGTCCTCGTGTGATCTTGCAAAGATGTGTGACTCCCACGCGAGCGGTCTCGGTGAAAACCGAGCCCACGGTAGAAGGTACGCCGGACACCGGTAACGTGGTAGTAATCGAACGAGTCGGAGACACGTCACTCGTGAAGGTGCAGTCGGCACCCGAGCGAGTCGAGGACCCTACTGGTGACGGTTGGCAAACCGTCACCAAAAAGTCGAAGCGAGCCAAGCCGGGCGCACCCACCGGCAAGGCCGCAGTAAACCGGGCCAGGAGACCGAAGGGGACGTTCTCCGGGCAAAAGGTACGGCCTCTCGATCTCGTAAGAGACGAAGCCTTTAAGGCGAGTGTCCGAAATACGGACCTTATGCTTTCGACCTGAGTCGAAAGTCAACAAGGAGTCCGGGTCAGAGATACTCGCCGAGGTTGAGGCACGCAACGAGTTGGTTCAGGAGCTTATTCAACGGAATAGCTTCGTCGAAGGGCAACTCGCCGCGGTCAGGGCGGACCTAAAAGCGCGTCCTGCCGTAATGAGTGCGATGCGACCTGGGCCGTCCAAGGGAACTCTCCCGAAGACGGCCTGCAATGCCGCGCAGCCGACTTACGCCCAAGTGGCCAAAGTCGACTGCAAAAGAGCTTCTCCGGAAGCGGGAAGACGGCCACAATCGCAGCACGTGGTGAAGATCTTCCCGCCGAAGGAAAAAGGGCAGAGCAGCGAAGTTACGAAGGTTACTGTTCTGTCCCTCATTAAACCAGCGAAGGAGGCGATCCGAGTAAAGTCGGTCCGACGCATCCACTCCGGTGGCATCGTCGTCGAGACCGACTGAAAGGAGGACCTGCAAGCCTTCGTTGGCAATAAGAAGCTCCGGAGCGCGGGTCTGTCCGTCTCCTTACCTACCAAGCGGGACCCCGAGGTTTTAGTTTACGACGTCCCGCGTCGGATGGGTAAGGACGAAATTGCCTCCAGTATTTGGAGGCAAAATCTCTGCGATGCGAACCAGAAGGATGTGCCTTCGGGAATTCGGGTCAGCCGCATGGCTGGCAAGACCCCGGAGACAGCCAACTGGGTCGTTGCCGTCAGTCCGCAGAATCTTCAGCGGCTGAAGCAGAAGGGTAGCCGAGTTTACCTTGGATGGAACTCCTGTCGTGTACGGGATTTCGTCCAGGTGCTTCGGTGCTACCGTTCTCAACGCTTCGGGCATACCTCGAAGCGTTGTAAATTCAAGGAGGATGTGTGCGGTCACTGCTCCCAAAAGGGGCATACCTTCACGCTCTGTAGCAAGAAGAGTGAACCTCCGGTCTGCTCTAATTGCAAGGACAGAGGGTGGGCTAGTGCACACAAGTCGCGGGACCCAGCTTGCGCTTCCTATTGCGGCGCTAGCTTTGGAGTCGTCCCGTGTCCGACTTGAGTGACGGGCAGACGTGGACTTGTCCACTCCGCCATTCGAACGGCATGCTGGGCGGACCCCTCGGGGTTCGCCCCCTCGGGCCAGGCTGAAGCTCCTCTTGCGGAGATAAATTGACTTTAACACTACTCCGTCAAGAGTGCCTGGATTGGGCTGGACTCGAGGTGGCAACGGGAGTAGCACGTTGTCTTCCCCTGTCACGATAACGAACGAGGGTAGAGCCAGACCATCGGCACGCGTCGAGAGAGCGGCTAGTATAGTCCACATAGGACCCAGGCATAGCCCATCTTTAGACTCACAACGACGACACTAACTAACTGCAGCCTATTAGGCTTCGCCGACGACGCTAAACTCGTCATATCTGCCAGGGATATTGAGGCAGCCAGAAATAAGGCTACCGCCGCCTTGAAATCAGTCAAGACTTGGTTTGACCAAAACCATTTAGAACTTGCGGAGGAAAAATGTGAGGTCCTTCACCTCAGATGCAGGAAGACCAAGCGGTCCATCGACCTGAGGATTGGTAATAATACTCTTAAGGCATGTACAGCTACACGCTACCTTGGTGTGGTCATTGAGGCCAATCAAGTGTTTCGGAAGCACATACTTAATGCCTGTGAAAAGGCCACTAAGTTTGCAGGAATGTTGTGCAGGATACTGCCCAACATCGGGGGTGGCGGTTATTAGGCACGTTCCTTATATTACCGCGTAGTGGAGTCAGTATGCATGTATGCGGCTCCAATATGGGCTCCTGCGGTCAATATGTTCAACAACAGAAAGCACCTCAACGCTGCGCAAAAGACGATCCTGGCGAGGGTGGTTAGAGCATATCGTACCACCGCGCTCGACGCCTTGTGCGTCCTTGCGGGTTTTCCCCCTTTCGACTTGGTGGCAAACGAAAGGAGGCGCATCTTCGTGAAAACAACGGATCTGGACAGGAGGGCACCCGACTACAAGCGCCGGATGCACCTGACTACAAGCGCCGGATGCACCTGATCAGGAAGGAAGAGCGTGACCGGACGTTGTCCGAATGGCAGAAGAGATGGGATTTGGCACCCCATGGCCGGTGGACTCACTCTCTAATCCCGAAGATTGCGGACTGGATCGGGTGGGGCCCTCCCCTGCTCGACTTTCGACTGACGCAGGTGCTGACTGGACATGGTTGCTTCTCAAGCTTCCTTAAGCGTATTGGGAAGATAGACCAGTCCAGATGCCTGCTCTGCGGGGCGGACGATGACACCATTGAGCACGCTATTATGATGTGCCGGGCCTTTGACGACGAACGAGCCACATTGGTGAAAGAAATTGGAGTGCTTTCATTTGACATGGTATTACTTATACTCAAAGACTCGCGAGCAAAAGGACACCTTTTAAAAAGTTTATTGACGACTGCCTCAAAAGGAAGGAGGCTGCCCTCAACGACCTCCAGAGGAAGGAGAGACCGAATTTCACAGCTAGGACCAGGACTCAAATGTAGGTGGTTCTAAGAAACGTAATTCCAGCCGCCACCCTCACGAAGCAATGCTCTAGGGCGGATACCATTGAGGGGGGATCCTACATCATGGCTGAAGGGAGGTTTAGGTTTTAGTGGGTATGCCGATTGCACTACCCTCGGCCAGCCCCACACTACCATCGCTATCACTGGAAAAAAAAATATCCCCTTCCATCGCGTTACTGACCAATCAGTTTCTAGTTTTCTGTTCACGAAACGGTATAAAAACTCGAAACTGAGTCTTCTCAGTGGCAGTCTTATTCGTGTTAGTCAATTCTAATTGTCATCCATTCAATCTCGTCGGTCAGTCAGTGTAAGTTAAACTCAGTCATTCTCGCTCGGTCTCTAGTCCGTGACTCTGTTTCGACAGGTACGCGCTGTCCATTTCAACTAAGTTCTGAATCATAGTCAATCTGCTTCGGCCAATTTCAGTAGACTCCAGCTCACGCTAGTCTACTAGTCAATTGTATTCAGTCTTCTCTCATGTCATTCAGCAACTCACAGCTAGTTTAGTCAGTTATCCTTCAACTCAATGGTCAGCCTACTACAGTTGACTTCAGCCTACGCTAGTCTACTACTCAGATAGTCTTTCAATCTTAGACCATCGAATTGAGTGCTCTATAGTGATTCAATTCATTCTTCAAAATTAAGCAGCTGTTCATCATTAATTAGACGAACAGCGATACTAATCAATTCCGTCGCTTAGCGTAATCGGCTTTACAACCCGAGAGATTTTGTATTCGCGGAATTTTAGTATCGGGTGTACTCGCTGTGCACATCCTACACAATAAAACTAAATTTCTACCTCATCTATCTAGTGACGACCCGATGATGAAATAGGCTTCTGCTAGTTCACGAAATTCCTTTACCAAACTCCAAAAAATTGCAACCAACCTCCGGCCACGCAAAGCTGCCTTGCCCTCGGCTCGTAACAAACTGGTGACAGCGGTGGGATGCCAACAAAATACTGAATAAATTCGAATTAGGACGTGACGTATCTGTGATTCAAAATCACCGATAAGACGTCCTAGAGACTGTCGTAACAAAGTCGGAGAATCACGATATTGGTACTTATTCGGGGCTGGATCACTACGTAAGACGAAACTACGCAGTGACTTTGAACCACTCCCGTTAAAAAATCTAAATTTATTACGACTGAGTATACAGTACTCAACGCAATATAGAAACTGCTGTGTGCTGATCATAGAACGAGTCATTGTACTCTATTTCCATTGCACCTAGTTGCGATTAACAATTAGAATCACGTATTCTAAGGCAGTTTATTCCAAGCTTATTTGCAATTTAAAGTCATGGCAGAAAATTTGAACTCCTTAATAGCCGCTATAGCTAAATCCATGATACTGCTCAATCAGCGCAGTAATATTCAATACGCAGCCTCGTCAATACCCATATTTAATGGGAAGATTCTTACGCTCTCTGTTTTTGTACAAATTGTCGAAGACGAACTAGCAAAAATTAGTGTTCAGGATAAATCGTTAAAAACTGTAGACGAGCTACTAAAACATTCGAAAAAACGATACGTCCCAGGGCAAAACCTAAGCTGCTTTCAAGAGAAAATAGCGCGCCTAAATAGCGACCGGTTCGGCATGGAGATAAAATCAATTAGCACAGAGATAAAAAAGGATCTCCTAAACAGCTTACTCGACGGATTACCGGCCCAAATCGGTTAGCGACTGTCATAATTAAAAACGCAGCGGGAAACACTTGAAGGCGCGTTCGAGGCTATGTTACAAATATAACGACGTCTTAGAAATCGACTAGATGCTAGCGACGATCGCTTATCTTGACGTGACTCAGGAGAGGAATCTTCAAGAGGACGATGCAATACGGAACAGGATTACGGACGACGACCTGCTTACAATCAGTCACCACCCCCTTCGCGTTATAACACATATCGCTTATGCGACCGGAGCACATCTGGTTTCGATTTGGAATTTGAAGAGCGTCCTAGGCGAGCGGCGGCAATGACCATGCATCGAGAGGATTACCGCTCTCCGAAACTACGGAGCAAGGGATGACCCGCAGCTGTTTTGCTGGAACTGCGAGGAACTTGCCAGGAACCATGACAGAAGAAGGTATTGAGACAATGAAAAGATCTCCTTGGACTTCCACCCGTCAGGTAAAATCGACATTTAAACTCTTTTCGCGCTTACTTTACAGGCGATCCGGTGAGCGAATCGACAATCAATCGCCCGAAGAAGGTCGGTTTCAACGATGAAACGAAAAACCAAGTTTGCTCGAGGAAGCGTCCACAGCAAGCTTCAGAGTCTAAATTCCCCAGTTAGAAATGGGAATAGAGGAACTGATTATAAACGGAGCGGCTTTTGTGAGTTTAATAAAATATGATTCACTTCGAAGCAAGCCAAAAATCATTTCCAGGGAAAAGGTCGATATAACATATCTAACTACCTCTTCCATTCAAACATTGGGTACGAGCGTTCTGCATATTAATGGTATAGCATATTTTTTCGTAGTAAAGAACCTCACCGTCGCAGCAGTTGGTCCGTTTCTCCTACAAGAGGACGCCGAAATCTCATACTATCAGAAAACGCTCGTAACCCGGTCTTAGCCAAATAGGCCCATTCGGTTTGTCAATTTCCCAGAAATGGAAGAAGAAGAAGAGCATGCTAGAAACATGTACCGAATTCCTGGAAGGATTACACAACAAATTCAGATAAGGATTGCTAATCCTGAAATCCGGGAACGCTACTTACTAAAACAGCTAAAAATATCCAAGACATTTATATCGGTGAAGCTGCGGTACGCAATCAGAATGTGACTGGTTTCATTCTTGCTACCAATACCGACGATACGGAAGAAAAAATATCTCCAGCCATACGACCTTTTCGACAGCTCTGATGAGAATCCGATTACAACATATCAATCCAGGAAAGTCGACAAAAGTAACCGAGAGAAGGCCATATGGAACACCATAAACAGAAACATGTCGTGGATATGATCCGAGAATTCTCAGACAGGTTTTATTTGCCTGGAGACAACCTGGATAACGTACCCAATCTTTATCACTCCATACATGTAAGTCCCACTCAACATGCGACAATATCGTTAACCTATAATTCATCAGCAAGAAATCCAACGACAAGTAAACACTGTTGTCTCGGAGATTTATTAAACACACTATCTCTCCATAGAATTCACCATTGTGGATCGTACCTAAGAAAACATGATGCAGATGGCAACAGACATTGGCGAATGGTTATCGACTTCCGAGTACTGAATGAGAAAACCGTTAGTGACAAATATCTTCTACCACAAATTAATGAAATCTTTGGCAAATGTGTTTCACCAAATCAAGATGAATCCCAAGGATCAGTCGATTAAAAAATGCACCACCTGCGTTCCAACGACTAATGGAAAAAGTTCTTACCGGACTACAGAGAACGGAATTGTTCGTTTATCTGGATGACGTAGTGGTATACTCCCCCTCTCTTCGGGAACATGCACAATAAAAATCAGGAAATTGCTAGAACAACTGCGAGCACACGGACTCACTTTTCAAATCAACAAATGTGAATCTCTCCGGAAGGAAGTAACCTACCTAGGATACATAGTATCGGAATAAGGAGTAAAATCAGATCCAAAGAAACTACAGGCAATAAGATATTTTCTGGTTTTAACCGGATACTACAGGCGCTTTATTAAAAATTATTCACTAAAATTATTCACTACACATTAACCAAACTTCTGAGAAAAGGAATCAAGTTCAAGGTTAGGTCAAGGAATGCAAACAGATCCCCTATGTGGCCGCCACCTTGTCGTGGTATAGGGGCTTAAGTACCCGCGATGAGGGTTCGCCTCAGCCGCGGTGGGCGCTGAAGCGCCTCGAACAGGACGCTCTGATGGCGGCAGCCCACGTCATGGCCTGGCCAGCAACACCGGCCGGGTCAATCGACGGGACAGGGGAGGCCCATTGGTCCCGTAGCGCAATGACGTCGATTTGCGACATTGCCATGCCCCGGGCCACGGTCTTCCCAAGAAGGCTGTATACTGGTGGTCGCGCGCTGTATCGGGGTTACGCACCGAGTGCGTCCGTGCATGAAGCCAGTACGCTCGCGCCCGTCGACGACGACGAGCAGTCGAAGTATTGCTGCAGCTGGCCATCAGGCGGGCAAAGAACCAGGTCTGGCGCGATTTCTTCGGTTCCCTGAACCGAGATCCGTGGGGGCGCCCATACAAGATGGTAATGGGACGATTACGTCCCTGGGCGCCCCCTGTGACGGAGAGCCTGGATTCGGAGCTACTCGAGCGGGTCGTGAACGCGTTATTCCCCGTTAACGGGGAGGCGTCCCAGCCCGTCCCTGAGCCAGAGGACTTTGAGTGGTTCCCGGGTCTGGAGGTCGCGCCGGAGGAAATGGCCGGGGTCGTCAAATGGCTCCGGGGCAATAATACTGCCCCGGGGCCGGACGGTATCCCCGGCAAGGTCTGATTGCTTGCCATGTGCGTGCTGAGGGAGAGGTTGAGGAGCCTTTATTCGGGGAACGTCCCCGACCTCTGGAGAGGAAGTCGGATGGTCCTCTTGAGGACCGTCCATTATAGGGTTTCCCATTTGCGAACATATTGTGAGCATTAGCCAAGTTTCTCAATTCTTTGTTCACTGGATTATAACTCGTTACAGCTTGTCGATGTATACTGTTGTATGTACAACCGCACATTATATAGATTAATACTAATCCAGAGATTAATAAATTAATATAATAATTAAATAACGAACTGATTTTGTACAAAATCATTCTATCTTTATAAGCAACAACTCCCATGCTAAATCTAGGTGCAGGGAGTTGTCCATGTAGTATCCAAGTGTTGGTTTTTGAATTATACGTTTCTATGGATCCACCAATATCGGTATCAACCCAACCACCAAACGCGTATAAGTTATTATCCAAGGCACATAGACCGAATTCACACCTGGGTTGCACCATACAGGCGATCTTAGTAGTCCAAACGTTATCACATGATCATAACGTTCGCAACTGACAATGATACAGGATTCAAGCTCTCCTCCAACCAGGTACACTTTACCATCCAATAACGCTACACCTGGTAGAATTCATCTTTTTTTTTTATTAACGTGGGGGAAATCTGCTGGTCAGACACCCCCGTCCCGCCCTCCGGGCGGGACGGGGGTAGTGCGGGGTTTGACCCGCTAAAACCCTCACGGCGGCCTAGGGCGCTGGCGATTAGCGGGGGAGCCACGGGAACTCTCAAAGAACACAACCGCGGCTCCCCCTCGCCTGGCCGGCCACCAGGATGGAATGGCGGTGGCCGGCCGCGTCCCGGAGGGAGATTTATCCTCCCCCCCCTGAATAATCTTGATTCGGCGGTGCGGGGGACCGCACTCCACACCGCCTCGTCACTCCCAATATGGGGAGGACATCTTCAGTTGGCGGGCGGCGGGCAATTAAACCAGCATAATATGGTACACCCGCCGCCCGCCTATTCTCAGCTCCTCGGGGGGGGGGCTCTAGGCGTGGGCGCACACGCCGCACCCCCCGCTCGCGGCGACCCCGCTCGGCAGCCTCCTTCTGCAACATTACCTGTTCGCAGAAGGCGATGGCTGCCGCCCATTTTCTCGGACTCTCCAGCATGGCCCCAACTAAGCTGGAGAGAGCGAGGTCGCGACCAACTTCCCTTCTTAGGACTCGGCGCAGCACTGACTTGGCGGGGCATACCTCCAGTGTATGCTGCGCCGAGTCCTCCTCCGCGCCACAGTGGTGGCACACCGTCGTCGCATCCCGACCGATGCAACACAGGTAGACACCGAAGCAGCCATGCCCGGTGAATAACTTCGTCGCACGGTAGGAGAGCCTGCCAAACCGTCTCTCCCGCCACGAGGTGAAGTGTGGCAGGAGAGCCCCGTGGACGCGCTCACCGGCATGGGAACAAAGCTCCGCATGCCATCTGGCGAGCGCTAGTCCCCGGGCCCGGATCTCGAAGCACTCGACCGCCTCCTGCAACGGCGGGTCCCCCCGAACCCGGCCAGCGATGCATATGCGCCTATAAACATAGGCGCGCTCGAAGGGAATTTCTCCCGCCAGAGCAAGCGCCGCCACGGTAGACGCGGTGCGGTAACCCCTTACGAGGCGAAGGGCTATTTGCCTCTGAAGCCGGCGCAACAGCAATGTGTTGCGCCGGCTTGCCCTCGCGTACGGCGCCCAAATCGGGGCGCCGTATAATGCCATGGACCGCACCACGCCTAGGTATAGGCGACGCACCATATCGCCCGGTCCCCCGAGATTGGGCAACAGGCGGCCTAACGCAGCCGCCGCCCTCTCAACTCGGGGGACGAGGCGGCCGAAATGCGCTCCGAACCTCCAGTGGCTGTCGAGGATCAGTCCGAGATACTTGATCTCGGACTTCACCTCGACGCAGGCTCCTCCAACCCAGATCCACGATCCAGCCGGTGGCCGCGACCGAGGCCGTCCAAACCAGACGGCCTCGGCCTTCTCCGGGGCCATCTTCGGCCCCAGATCGTGGATCCTCGCGACGACGGCTGCCACCGCAACCTCCGCTCGTCGGATGGTCCTCTCGAAGGTGTCCCCGACGGTGACCACTAACGTGTCATCTGCATAGCAGATAAGAGTGGCACCGTCGGGCAGGAAGGCCTTCTCCAGGACTGCGTTATATCCCAGGTCCCACAGGAGTGGTCCTAACACGGACCCCTGTGGGACCCCGCAGTCCACTTCCCTCCGAATCGTCCCGTACCGGCCCGGGTATTCCACCCACCTGTCCCGCAGGTAGGCCCCGATCACCCGCCTCAGATCGGGAGGCACCTGGTGCTCGACCAGGGCCTCCCTAATGGCGGACCAGGGCAGGGTGTTAAACGCATTGACGATGTCAATCGACACCGCCAAGCACACCCCGCCCCGTGCCACGGCATTGTCCGAGAGGGACTTTAGAAGGTCGATTGCGTCGACCGTCGATCGCCCCTCCCGGAAGCCGAACTGGCAGTCCGCCAGATCGGGGCAAACACGGGACAGGTGCCTGGCGAGGCGGGCAGCAATGATTTTCTCAAAGATCTTGCCCGCCTCGTCCAGGAGACAAATGGGCCGGTACGCGGTGGGAGAATCCGCAGGCCTCCCATTCTTCCTTAAGAGGACCATCCGACTTCTCCTCCAGAGGTCCGGGAAAACCCCGGACCTCAGGAGCCCGGAGTAGAGGCTTCTTAGCCTCTCGCCCAGGACGGTCATGGCAAGCAACCAGACCCGGCCGGGGATACCGTCCAGCCCGGGGGCAGTATTCTTGCCCCGGAGCCATTTGACTACCCCGGCCATTTCCTCCGGCGCGACCTCCACATCCGGGGACCACTCCTCTTCCCCTGGCTCAGGATCGGGCCGGGACGCCTCCCCGCTAACGGGAAATAAGGCGCCCACGACCCGCCCGAGCATCCCCGGATCCAGGCTCTCCGTCAGAGGGGGCGCCCAGGGACGTAACCGTCCCATCGCCATTTTGTATGGGCGCCCCCACGAATCTCGGTTTAGAGTACCTAGGAGGTCGCGCCAGGCCTGGCTTTTTGCCTGCCTGATGGCCAGCTGCAGGGCGATCACCTTCTCCCTGTATCGCGCCCGACCACCAGTACACCGCCTTCCACGGGAAGACCCTGGCCCGGGGCATGGCGACGTCGCAAATCGACGTCATTACGCCCCGGAACCAATGGGCCTCCCTTGTCCCGTCGACTGGCCCGGCCGGTGTTGCCGGCCAGGCCACGACGTGGGCTGCCGCCATCAGAGCGTCCTGGTCGAGGCGCTTCAGCGCCCACCGCGGCTGAGGCGATCCCTCATCAGCGGGGCGACGTCGGGGCGTCGATGGGGCGGCGGAGAGGCCGAGAACAATGTACCTGTGATCGGACAGCGTCTCGACCTCCTCCGCCACCTTCCACCCCGTAATACGGCGCGCGGCCGGGGGCGTTGCCCATGACAGGTCAACGATGGACCCCCCGTTATACCGCACGCACGTATGGACCGAGCCCGTATTTAGAAGACGGAGCTCGAGTCCCGCCGCCCAATCAAGCACCTCCCGGCCCCTCGGGTCTCTCCTGGGGGAACCCCAAGCTAAAGACTTGGAGTTGAAGTCCCCCAGGACCAGCACAGGACGTGGCTGGCAGCGGGAGACGCATCTCCCTACCACGTCCAGATACTGCTCAAATTCCTCGAGGGACCATCTCGGAGGTGCGTAGATCGCCACAACCGCGGTGCCGCCCCAGTCAACGGTCAGGTATCCCCGGCCGCGCTCGATAACGGAGCACACCAGGGACCCCGGCCGGCCTGCCCATATTATAACGGCGGAGCCGCTCAGGTCCCCCATCCAATGTGGATGGTCGGGAATCCTGTACGGCTCCGCCGCTACGGCCAACCCGGCACCCCGCTCGACCATGAATTGCACAAGAAGGTCCTGTGCCCTGGCCGAGCGGTTCAGGTTGGCCTGTATTATAGGGCCCTTGGGCCCCATTATGGGCAGGCCTCAACATCCATCGCCGCCGCGGGAGCGGTGACGTCTGGGGTCTCTTTGGCCCCATCCGCCCCCGCGGGCGCGACGATGGCATCTTTTGGTGCCTCCTTCGGTTTGTTGGCCACGGTGGCCGCTGCCTTAGCCACCGTGGTCTTTCTCCCCCTGCTCCCTCTGCCGCGTCTCGCGCTGGCAGGGCACGCCCGGCTACCGAGGCGGTGACCGGCTGGCTTGCCTACGCCCGCACAAAGCGGGCAATTTGGCTTTGCCATACAGCCGGTCACTTTGTGGTCCCGACTGCCGCACCCAAAGCAGCAGTTGGAACGATCCTCGGCCGCAGTGCACCGTTGCCTAGTGTGGCCCAGGCCAAGGCAGCGATAGCACTGCAAGGGCCGGGCGCTGAGGGCCTCCACCGTCGCCTGAGTCCAGCCCACCGTGATTTTGCCCGCGACCGCAACTTTGCGTGCGGCCGCAGCAGGGCACTGGACCCAGAGGGTGACCGGAGGAAGACCGGATTTCGCCGGTCCTCACATCCCCCTGGTCGCACCCTCCCACACGGGCGACAGCCGTGGCAACCTCCACCGGCGTGGTCGAGTCGACCAGGCCGTGCACCCTAAGGTCGGCCTTCTTTATTGGGCGCGCGACCTTCACGCCGGTTCCCGTCAGCGCGTCAGCCATCTTTGCCGCAAGGGCAGTGGCCTTAGCAGCCCCATCAGCTCCGGGGACCTCCAAAATTACCGCCCCCGTCACCGCTTTCCTGGGCTTCAATGAGGCGATGCCAATTTCTGCCAGGTCTACTTTGGACCTGGCAGTGGTCATCGCCTCAGCGTAAGTCATCGCCCCGCCGGCCGGTACCGTTATTGTAACGGCAGCCGTGCGGGGCGGACGCGGCGGAAGAGGAGCCCCTTTGGGAGCAGCCGGTGCCACCCGCCTCGCCGCCCTCCCGGTCAAAGCAGCCTTGGCAGCTGCCGCAGGTTTATCTACGGCAGCCGCCCTTTTGGCCTTCCGGCCAACTACCTTTGACCACACCTCAGTTGGAGGTGTGGTGGAGTGCGGCACAACAGTAGGGGCAGCCCGCGGTTGAGTGGGCTGTATCTGTGTCGCCTTAGCGACCACAACCCCTCCCCTACTGCCACCCTCCCCCCCTCCTGTCCATCGGCAGAGGGGGAGCGGACGGCACGAGTGCCGCCGATCGCGGGCCCCGCACCCGCGGAACCAGCTCCCTCCTGAACGATGCCAATTTGGCATTTTTCTGGCCACATCGCCCAGGCACTCCATCACCGCTACCGCAACGTCCCGCGTCGGACGGCCTCGGAACTCCGCAGCGACTTCAACTTCGTCAGGAAGCGGGTCGCTCGATCTCGCGGGCCTCGGCCTCGGGGCAACCGGGTCGAAGGTGCCCGCGATGAGGCTTTTATCAGCCTCAGCCTGCTTGCGTTTGGCCTTGTGGAGGCCAAGGTATTCACCGGTCGTCGGTGGCCGGCCTCGTTTCCTCGTGGACGAGGTGCCCGGGACGCTCTGCGTCGAATGGTGAGAGGAGACAGAGAAGTCTGAATCCCCCCCCCCCCCATCGCAGTCGCCAAGGCCCGCCGCAGACCTCTTTGTGCCGCGTGTGGCAGAATGCCTCCGCGACACCGGCTCTACATATCTTTCTAGGCGCACGATTGGTTCGCACGCCTCTCCCTCTCGCTCGTTACCTCCCTCCCCGATTATATTTGAAAAAGAATCCATACTTGATCCCACGAATGTGGTCGGAAAGGAGGTCACCCCGGGTAGAGCCGCCATACCCGGGGAAGGCTAATACGCCCGGGGGTTCGCCAGGTACCCCGGGCTTGTCCGCTAACGATTGGTGCACCCACCAACCATTGCTGGCGCTTACTCCAGCTACGCCCTCTTCACCGCGCAACACTGCTTGCGGCTAGGGATTTTTTAGAGAGGTTGTCATCCTCGCGGCCCGGCCGCGACCCTCGTTCCTGTAAAACATGACCACAGATTTACGGTATGTGTCCGACTTTAGTAGGCCCCTCACCTCAAGCCACTCCAGCTAGGTAGAACCTACCAGGGAATAAATTCCCCGCTGGCACAGCCTTGAGGATCATTAGGGCACAAAGCCCCCCCACCACGACAAGGTAATGGTCACGGGGGGGGGGGGCAGAATTCATCCTCTATTCACTGGGGCTACTTCACTCTATCTTCTATGAAAATAATTATACTTAGAAATTCAAGGAACCAGTGGTAATATTTAATCGGTACTTCTTTCAATTGTTGTAATTAATTGAAAATTCATAAACTTCGAAAACGATAATACTCCATGAATATATCAAATTTCTCAAACATTTGATAAGTACTTTCAGTAGCTTTTCCCCAACTCTACGCTATGTGCTCTCTTTGTGAGCCGCAGACCACTAAAATATTTTTTTAGCGCAAACCCTAGGTTGTGCATGAGGGGGCCCAAGACATCCTTGGTTCGATGCTAAATCTTTTTGTATTGATCTTAATGCGATAATCAGAATCGCATCTTTACACTCGAAGACATAACATCTACGCATCGATATACTAGTATAATCCAGCTATACGCAGCCTGGAAGACCTATCACCTATAACAGTTATTTAAATTATTAGTTTTTGTATTCATAATAATTAGTATTATTGATTTTATTTGTATTTTCCTTGCACATACAAATACACACCTAAAACTCCGTATCGATATGAATATAATCGCTACTGAGTAAACGAACGAGACATTCTTTCGGCAGATCCAAAAATTCCTCTTCTTATGATACTTAAGCAAATCTGTTCAACAGGAAGATTTTGTGAACATTTTAACACTTTCGATTCATAGTTTCTAAGCTCACCTATAAATCCCAAGAGCATTTGAAGGGTGGAATTGTTGACTTAAATATGTAATGCAACCCATTACCACTTTATCTATCTCTACCATAACAGCAGCTGCAAATAATTCTAAAACATTGTCTTTGATAACATCAATATTGCCAGTGTAAATAAAATTCACCTGGATGGAAAGAATATTAGCAGACACTGAATGAATCTCTACTAACTAGACCACCGGTAAACATGGCATTAAAATATGGGCTTCCGACAGCCAAAATTGATCTTGAGCCCTAATGATGCTACTAACAGTAACCAAACCCACTTCACTAAATTATTTCTTTTGTCTTTGGGCATTCAAGTTCCGTAACACTTTTGGAGCATACTGCCCTACTGCATAAACAATGTTGGACACATCAGATGTCTGTTTTACTACTCGTATTGCAAAACCCATTATGTTACACTTATACCCATTTTTCATTGGTGGCACAGCAAGGCACGGCTCTGCATCTCCGAGGCACCTCGATTGATACATACCGTTTACCCTCCCCTCCTGGAGCTGTAATGAGAGCAGCGTCGACGACACAGCCAAGAGTTTCTGTCTAGGCGTGTTTTCTAAACGCGCGTTCATTTCTAAACGCCCGACATTGCGTTGCTTGAGAAATAAAAGTCGCTCTAATTTCTCTCGAATAAATTCGATTTTAACTGCCATCTGTTGGTTTTCGTTTCATTTTAGCTTCCGAATCCGAATCCGACGCCGGTGGCGGCCCGCCGCCCTGTCAGTCATGGGGAGAGCCATGGAGATACTGCTTTCCGGACAGCCACGCATGTGAACCACGACTCGAGGTATAGATGCACGGAGGAAATCGATGAAAAATAAGCAGATGCGATTTCATTTGTTATTTTCGCTTACGCGATTAACGCGAAGTACGGTAGTCTCGTTCATCATAAACCCAAGGCAGAGACCGTTTTTATTTTTATTTGGTTATTGCAAGCTACAGATTATTTTTGTTACCTCGGCCGTGTGGCCCCGTTATGAGACACAAGTCGCTCTTGGCTATTAGACAGTAAGTTGCGTTATATTTAAGGACACAACACGTGCGATTCATTTAACCCTAGCTCTCGTCGACGCAAACCTCTGTGTTACAAAAGTTCATGCATTAATTATTATTAGAAAATATGATTTTGAATCGCAAAAAACTACTCTCCAATAAAAAAGAAAGAACCGAAGGAAAATATTAAACACGATTATCACGATGATCAAAATCTCACTAATTGCTGCGCTTTAAAGATCCATGGACATTTTAAAATCGCAGCCACGCGGTGCTCACGGAATATTCCGCGACGAGAATCTTAGTCACAATTTTATTTTCACTCAGTTCAATGTATTTTATATAGAGAGTTTCAAAATTGTGGTATTTCCGGGAATGATGGGTTCCTGAGGTCAGTTCAAGTAACTTTTGCCATAACTCAAATACAATCTGCAACTTTTTATTACGAGTTATTAAAGAAAAATACTGAGCAATGAGAGGCGAGATTAGCTGCCGCAAAGCAGCCGAGCTAATGAGCGAAACAGAGCTTCGACCGCTAATATGAAAGTAAACATACATTTTATTATTCCGATTGTATGATCAACATTTCTTTTCTATGGAACACGTTGATATAATACATTGTATCAGAGAAGATCAAGTCACAGAAAAAGCTAAAAAGAAATGTACGAAGGAAGAATGAGCACTGAATAGACTAAAAAAATTTGTAATGACACAAATACTTAAACGTACAATTAAAGCAAATAATCGTAACAGTAAAAGGCATCAAAAACAAGTTAAATAAACAAAGAAATAATAATTGTTTATAAAACAAAAATGGAGACGCTCTGTGTATCATTTGCCTGGAACTATTTTAGAAATAGAAATAAAAATTAGACACAATTTTGTATTGTTCACTACGTCAGTTAATTTCAAGTAAAATCGTTTCATTTACATATAGGCATAATTAAATTACTATTGCGTTATAATAAACATAATTGAATGATTATAAATATTTTGAATCATAAAAACAATTATTATAAATTCAATCAAGGTGCATTAAATGAATATTAACCTGCCCTCAAGGCGAAATGAACTTGCCAGCTATATTGATACATTTTTCAATCACTTAGAAAACATTTTATAATTTATGTTGTATGTAGTTTTCCAAATCCTTCTTCACAAAATATAAAAAGGAAGGATCAAAGTATATTTTAGCATATTTGTATTACGTAATCAACTCAAATAATGATTGTATAAATCAAAACGTGAAAAATGTATCGATTTACTCCAGACTCCCCTCCGTTGTAAAATTGAATCTATATTTTCAATTATTTGAAATGTTTGCTTATAATCTAATAATATTATATGTAATGCAATTGGCATCATTTCACTTACAAACAATGTTTACGAGGAGGATTTTTTGCAATTCGAATGTTAAGATCAAAAATATTGCAAGAAATGTTCCATCTCACAAATTAGTACGCACTCAATATAGTTCGATCAGAGCTAATACACTTTTGCGTGAGGCCATTTTTTCTCCATCGTAGTTCATGTTCCACAATTTCAGAACTGACTGCCAGAAGTGTCGCTTAGGTAGTTACAATGTAACCTCGGTATGATCCCGAGTTTCAAAATTGCATACCCGGATTGGTTAATTGCGACGTTTTTAGGTGCATTATAGGTGCAACAAAATTTCAAAGAAAGGAGAACGTGAATGTCTCTAATAATCCCTTCGAAATAAGTTCATAGTCGCTAAAAGCTAGTGGCTAACATAGTCGCTAGTCGCTAAAAGTTCATAGTCACATATAATCAAAATCCGAAACAACAAAATCCAAATGGTGTCCGTTATCGCGTTTTTTTTCGACTCGTATTTATGGTCAGGCCTGGCCATAATATTGAAAGAAACGAAATGTGCCAAGGATTGACCGTAGCAGATAATAAATAAGAAAAGCGTTTCAAATTGTACAAAACATGCGGAGATAACAAACTCGACAAACACTATGACTCGACCTTTGGCTAACAGTTCTGAATTATGAAATATTAAAAATTATAAGGGAAATAACGGCTTTTGAAAAAAATTGTTTGTTAGAAGTAGGTCGATCGTTTTCGTAATTCTCATATTTTGCAACAAATGCAATTTTTTACAACTTGTATAAAATATTTATTTTTCTCAAAATGTCTAAATATTAATGAGAATTACTGTGTCTGGAAAACTAACTTTATTTCCTAATCATTTTCAGGTGCACTTCTCTGAAGTGATAGAGCTGTGCTAATAAATAATGAAAACATAATTCCTTCTTCAATCATGGTCCAATACCAACCATACTTCCACGAGAAGAAGGCACGGCGTGTTTACATCACCACTTTGGCTGCTGTCCGATGTACCTCCTATGATCGCAAGCAGTGAAGACGGTGAGAAAGGTTAACGACAGGTAGTTGCGTGACTGAGTGAGAGGGAATAATGACAGTATACGGAAAAATGACCGTCTCACTCGGTTTCGTTACTATCCGTCGTTGACCATTGTCATCGTCTTCGACCAATCTCGATCACTGCCTGCGATCATAGGAGGAAGAGCGAAGAGCAGAGCTGCCGAAGTTTGGTTGTTCGCCAAAGTTTGGTTGCACGGGATCTATGATAACGCGAGAGGATAAGCGACGAAGCCAAGCGCTCCATGCCTCAACCGCGCAGGCATGCTAATTCGTTGGCAAACATGCATTTTGTAGATATCGGCAACTTGTATACATGCTGAAAATTTCATTGAAATCATTTCTACATTTCTGAATTGCTGTATATTGACTATGCGTCAACCGATTTGAATGAAATTTTCAGCATGTGCATAACTTACCGAGATTTACAAAATGCATTTTTTAAATGTTCGTTACTGATTCAGATAAAAAGGTTGAAAAGCGTCACTTTTTAATTCTTTTATTCTGTCAACCAATTGCAATTTTTGAAAACAATTTTTTAGCCGTTGTCTAGTAAACTAATCCCACTAACGTCATGAGAATGCCCATTAAACGTCAGTATTCACAAATGATTGTTTAATTTCCCACATGCTATCGCGATAAACGAGCTATTTCATTACTAAGCTCAAACATTTTGGGACGTAACCAAATTGCACTATTAATTAAAATTTTGTTACTGCAGCTTAGCAATAAGTGTTAAATGTGGTATAGATCTCATTATTAACTAGGTAGTTCATGTGTAGGAAGATAGTATCAAGTTCAATATTCAATATTCAATATTCAAATTCAATATTTACTCACGAAACCAAGTGAGGTTTAATGCGAAGGTTCATTAAATTGATTCGATTATGATTGATAAAAGACGATGATTGTTTGTACGTATTTATAAAGTACTCGATTTATACAACCTGGTTTCGAACCCTAGTGTGTGTACCTCTAGGATGCGAATGCCTACTTTTTTCTGAGTGCCTAATATTTGAAATAATAGAACCACTTACAAATAGTAATCTGCAACGGACTCACAACATGAGATTGACAGAATTTTGGGACGCAGAAACTAGATTTTCTAAGTATGTACGGTAAGAACGGTCAGGTCGTAAAAGTGTCGACGACCAGTCGCTTGAAAGTCTTTATAGGCAACGATTTTCTTGAGTTACTTTCTTAGAGGTAACTCTCCCTTCGGTTTGAAGGAAAGAGAATTTCCCTCTCCTTGATAATTCGGGAAGCGTCGACAAGGTCAACGTACATCCCTTGCCAGATGGAACCGAAAGCGTTCAGCAATCGAATCGTATACATCGTAGCCGAATTTATCGCCGCGATATTTTCTAAATTATTTAGGATCTCTATCGTTGTCGTTTAGTTATTATTACTTTCTTTGGTTTACTGTTCTTATTTCGTGGTCGTTATTACAATCCATTGTTATCGTTTGCAAATATATATTGTGACGTTGCAATTCTGTGATGAGAGCACTCACCGAGGAAACTTTGAATATTTTATTGTTCCTTTTTTTAATTTTGATTTACTTGCGGCTCTTGTATGGGCCTTATCGGCAGCTCCCTTCGTAAGGACGTCTACTTTACATAATGCTGACTACCCCACGAATCCTGTGCACGGGTCAAGAGAAGAGACAGCTGTCACACACGAGCCAGCAAGCTGGAGACGACTAGAACGTCAAAAATCCCTGCCGACATTAGGGTTCCTTGCTGTCGACTCACCCCGTATAAGAAAGGATTCTAAATGCGTGGATGGTGTGATCGCACCCTGGGGTAATTCGAACCTTGCGATCGCCTAAAGCGATACTATTTTTCGTTCGGTCGCCAAGGCGATATTAAAAACGGTATGGGGCCAGGATCATTGACGGGCCGATCTTTCACATTTGTGACGCGACGACGCGTTTTGGTTTCGTACGATTAACCGTGAGTGCGAATGTACGTGTCCACCCAACGCCATCGAGGTTCAATACCGTTGCCGTTTCATCTCTAAGATAGCATAAGGTCAACTTTAAGACGGCTTAAAGATGTCTGGACGACATGTTTAGTCGTTGTGTTCTGTAGACTGGTAGTTATAAGGAATAGGCTTACCAGTGATGAATTCATTAAAATATATGTCACCTGCCACCATCTGCTACCAGCAACTCAGAAATTCAGCAGCTTAACGTCGTATTGTACATTAGTCAATTCCATTGTCCATTGTATTAACATCACAGCCTACAAATCGTAACAGAAATTAATAAAAAGTTTATATAACACCTTCATCAAATGCGAATAGCGAACAGGGATTTAGACATGATAAACTAGCATTGTGTCTTATTAGATTTACAAAATATTCGTTATATTTAACTTAGAAATACTCTTAAATAATTAAAAACTGTAGTTCATGTTATCCTGGCCAAAATTTGACCTCTATAATACCATTTTTTCTACAAGTATTTGTACGATCTTAAATTTATATTTTTAACACTTACACACGATTGAAAAACAACTCTACTCAAAATAGTGAATGATTATTTAAATTTAAATATACACTAATTTCTCCCAGAAATGTTCGGAGGTTAGAATCAAAATCGGCAGGTCTCTGAGAATATTAAGTTGCGATTCTTCGGGCCTAGCGGTTTGTCTTTATAGAAAGTTAGGGCAAATTGGCAAAAAATGTCAGCGGTCAGCATGCCGGTGTACATTAATATGAACACATAGTGATGCAAGAATAAAAATGATGACTTAACTTTTCTATTTCTAATTTTCACGTATCTAAATCACGTATCAAGTACCTACCATGTATCTTGCAGCTCTGCGGTTTTTCTTACCCGACTCATGCCCCACAAACTACATATGTTGTTTTGTCTTCCGAGAGTTCACATTGCGTGCAGCATCACATGATTGACAGACTCCGGCGACGAGCACCGACGTAGCAATAAATTACACATATATAAGACTTATTGCTGTAATAAGTATTAGATTGATCAAAGAAATGAGGACCTATTTTAATTCTTGCAGTGTGGTGGGGGGGGGAGGTGGTGGTGATTCTTTTTCTTCATACAAATTATGCATATTTCCTTAATTAGGACAAATATTACTAAAATTACAGAAAAATATATGAGATACAGGAAATTATAAAATTGTTACAGTCTGGTGCAACGGATCGCAACCATACAAGTATGACGGAACACGCCAATAATCTGATATAAAGGAACACCAGGTAAGATACTCGAGCCGAAGAAACGCTCACTTATCGCGCGCTCCTAATTGCGATATAACATCCAACAATTCATCTAACATTAACTTTCTGATGCTGAGATGCTCGTCGAAAACGATATAATACCTATATTATACCGCGCCGACGATCGATGTATAATTATTGTAAAATGCCTTTTTACTTATTAACAAGTACCTACTTGTCCGTAATGCACCTTAAGAATGATTACACGCCAACAATTACAAAAGACGCATTAACGTGAGGATCAAGGCGTCGAACGCCTGGTATTTCATAAGCCCCTCGGGATCACGGTACTGTTTTTTCACATTTTAATTTACTCCACCGGTTAGTAGATGACTTGAACGATGAAATCTTTTTACGCTATTAGCACATTATTTGCGGGAGACGCTTAAACGCGTCTTTTGCATACTGTTGGTAGAGGGCGGGAGACGCTTAACACATTGATTGCGGAACCCGTCTCTAGAATGTCAAATTTCGGGTTTCTGTGAACTTCCTTGTGCTAGCCCTACGCATATGTAATTTATTGCCACGTCGGTCAAGCATGTGATGCGGCACGCGATGCGCTCCTTTAACGTGAATTCCCGAAAGACGACACAAAATGTTCAGTTTGAGTGTGAATTAGGTAAGAAAATCGGGAGAACTACAAAGTACATGGTAGTTCTAGGAACGTTCTACTTTCACGGCATAACAGTACTAAACTAAAAGAAGAATAGAATTCTACTTATTCAGAATATTAAAAAAAAAATTATAATATGCCGAAAAATGGTTGACTGGTGATATTAAACGAAAAGGATTTCCGAAAAAATGTTAAGATTGAAATTTTGAATAACTAATATACAGAATATTCATTTTTAATGTGACAGCTTTTGATTTCAACTGTATTGTACCAATAAACGTTATTGTTAGAAAAATATTATTTGTGTATTTTCAATCTATAAGACATAACGAATTGTTGTGCACAATATATGACATGATACCAGAATCACGCATCTTATACACAGCAAAACATAAAGACATAGTATAGTGCCCGAATATTAACGAAGATGACTGTTCATATATTGACAGATGCGACTCCTATCGCACCAAAGTCGAGTCATAAATAACTTCCGTTTACTTATCAGACATTTATTTTATTCTTTTAATTCTTTTTTTTTATTTAATTTATTTTGAACTCTATTTAGTCGAAGAAAGCGTTTGTGAAGGCAAATGAAGACAAGCAAAAGTGTTTGTCCCGGTGACTCATAGTATAACATTGACTTCTACGCCACATATGTATTCATATAAATGTACATTGAAGGGAAAAGTCCTTCACGATATATGAAAGTAGAGTGTATAAATGACAAAATACAAAAAACTTTTGATTTAGTATAAAACATAATTAAAAAAATATTACAAAACTTCAAATTTGAGATCACATAAATAATCGAACACCTAATAAAATAAAGTATTCGTTTTTATGCATCTTTATTAGGAACACTAGCTATGTATTAAAGGATGAGAAGATTGGTTAGTGTGCTGTACGGTAAAAGACACAGGTTCAATCAAATTAACCCTTTCGCTACGGGCAGGTTCTCCGTCGCGGTACTCCCACTGTACGGAGCAATGCTGCGCGCCGCGACATCACAGCACGGTAGATACGCGACGCCGATCGTCATCAAGAGTACCACGGCGGAGAAACCTAAGCTGCTGAATGTCTTCGAACGAAAGAATTTTTCTTCAAAGAGTATTTATGAATAAAAGGGTATTTCAGGGTATTAATAATAAAATAATATAACATAATAAAGGAATAAACAATATGATAAAATAATATTACATAATAAAATAAAAAACAATATAACATAATATAATTGTGTGATTATAATGGCTTTTAATAGTGTAACTGCGTATGATATGCTTCAAAACATGGAGTTATGCACAGGGCAACATTGCAAATTTGGCACTGATATCGCGATCTACACCACTTGTCATTTTTCGAACAAACTACACACTTTCGGAGCGGATTCTTTCGTTTTGTTTTTTCATTTGTATATTTCGACGGGAAATGTCCTCCACAAATGCGAAGTGGATTCGTTTCTTTTTTTTTTTTATCGTGGGGGAAATCTGCTGGTCAGACACCCCCGTCCCGCCCGCAGGGACGGGGCGGGGGTAGTGCGGGGTTCGACCCGCTAAAACCCCCACGGCGGCCTAGGGCGCTGGCGATTAGCGGGGGAGCCACGGGAACTCTCAAGAACACGACCGCGGCTCCCCCTCGCCTGGCCGGCCACCAGGATGGGGCGGTAGCCGGCCGCGTCCCGGGGGGAGATTAATCCTCCCCCCATGAATCATCTTGATTCGGCGGAGCGGGGGACCGCACCCCACACCGCCTCGTCATGACGGCTGCACCGACGGCCGTCGGGGACGACGACTTTTCGTCGCCCCCACTTCTAAAAGGACATTCTCGGTTGGCGGGCGGCGGGCAATTAAACCAGAGATCTGGTACACCCGCCGCCCGCCTATTCTCAGCTGCTCGGGGGGGGGGCTTTAGGCGTGGGCGCACACGCCGCACCCCCCACTCACGGCGACCCCGCTCGGCAGCCTCCTTCTGCAACATTACCTGTTCGCAGAAGGCTATGGCTGCCGCCCATTTTGTCGGGCTCTCCAGCATGGCCCCAACTAAGCTGGAGAGAGCGAGGTCGCGACCAACTTCCCTTCTTAGGACTCGGCGCAGCACTGACTTGGCGGGGCATACCTCCAGTGTATGCTGTGCCGAGTCCTCCTCCGCGCCACAGTGGTGGCACACCGTCATCGCTTCCCGACCGATGCGACACAGGTAAATATCGAAGCAGCCATGCCCGGTGAACACCTGCGTCGCACGGTAGGAGAGCCTGCCAAACCGCCTCTCCCGCCACGAGGTGAAGTGTGGCAGGAGAGCCCCAGGGACGCGCTCGCCGGCATGGGAGCAAAGCTCCGCATGCCATCTGGCGAGCGCTAATCCCCGGGCCTGGAGCTCGAAGCACTCGACCGCCTTCCGCTCCGGCGGGTCCCCCCGAGCCCGGCCGGCGATGCATAGGCGCCTATAAACATAGGCGCGCATCGCCGCCTGCAGCTCGAAGGGAATTTCTCCCGCCAGAGCAAGCGCCGCCACAGTAGACGTGGTGCGGTAACCCCTTACGAGGCGAAGGGCCATTTGCCTCTGAAGCCGGCGCAACAACAATGTGTTGCGCCGGCTTGCCCTCGCGTATGGCGCCCAAATCGGGGCGCCTCCACCAGAGGTCCGGGAACACCCCGGTCTTCAGGAGCCCAGAGTAGAGGCCTCTAAGCCTCTCGCCCAGGACGCTCATGGCAAGCAGCCAGACCCGGCCGGGGATACCGTCCGGCCCCGGGGCAGTATTCTTGCCACGAAGCCATCTGACTACCCCGGCCATTTCCTCCGGCGCGACCTCCAGATCCGGGGACCACTCATGTTCCTCCAGCAGAGGGACGGGCCCGGACGCCTTCCCGCTGACGGGGAATAGCGCGTCCACGACCCGTCCGAGCATCCCCGGATCCAGGCTCTCCGTCATAGGGGGCGCCCAGGGACGCAATCGTCCCATCGCCATTTTGTATGGGCGCCCCCATGGGTCTCGGTTAATAGTGCCGAGAAGGTCGCGCCAGGCCTGGCTCTTTGCCTGCCTGATGGCCAGCTGCAGGGCGACCACCCTCTCCCTGTATCGCCCATACAGCTGTATAGCCAGCTCCACGTCGGAACGTCGTCGTCGACGGGCGCGGGCGTGCTGGCGTCGCGCGCGAACGCACTCTGTGCGCAAATCCGCTATCGCGCGCGACCACCAGTACACCGCCTTCCTCGGGAAAACCCTGGCCCGGGGCATGGCGACGTCGCAAATGGACGTCATTGCGCCCCGGAACCAATGGGCCTCCCTTGTCCCGTCGACTGGCCCGGCCGGTGCTGCCGGCCAGGCCACGACGTGGGCTGCCGCCATCAGAGCGTCCTGGTCGAGGCGCTTTAGCGCCCACCGCGGCTGAGGCGATCCCTCATCAGCAGGGCGACGTCGGGGTGTCGATGGGGAGGCGGAGAGGCCGAGAACAATATACCTGTGGTCAGATAGCGTTTTGACCCCCTCCGCCACCCTCCACCCCGTAATACGGCGCGCGGCGGGGGGCGTTGCCCATGAGAGGTCAACGATGGACCCCCCGTTATACCGCACGCACGTATGGACCGAGCCCGTGTTTAGAAGACGGAGCTCGAGTCCCGCCGCCCAATCAAGCACCTCCCGGCCACTCGGGTCTCTCCTGGGGGAACCCCAAGCTAAAGACTTGGAGTTGAAGTCCCCCAGGACCAGCACAGGACGTGGCTGGCAGCGGGAGACGCATCTCCCCACCCCGTCCAGATACTGTTCGAATTCCTCGAGGGATCACCTTGGAGGTGCGTAGATCGCCACAACCGCGGTGACGCCCCAGTCAACGGCCAGGTATCCCCGGCCGCGCTCGATAACGGAGCACGCCGGAGACACCGGCCGGCCTGCCCATATTATAACGGCGGAGCCGCTCAGGTCCCCCATCCAATGTGGATGGTCGGGAATCCTGTACGGCTCCGCCGCTACGGCCAACCCGGCACCCCGCTCGGCCATGAATTGCACATGAAGGTCCTGTGCCCTGGCCGAGCGGTTCAGGTTGGCCTGCATTATAGGCCTCCTTGGCACCATCCGTCCCCGCGGGCACAACGGTGGCACAACTTGGCGCCACCTTCGGCTTAGTTGCCACGGTGGCCGCCGCCTTGGCCACCGCGGTTTTCCTCCCCCTGCTTCCCCTGCCGCGTTTCGCGCTGGCAGCGTTTAGGCTTCGCCGTGCAGCCAGCCACCTTGTGGTCCAGACTGCCGCATCCAAAGCAGCATCCCGACCGGTCCTCGGCCGCAGTGCATCGCTGCCTAGTGTGGCCTAGGCCAAGGCAGCGATAGCACTGCAGGGGCCGGGCGCTAAGTGCCTCGACCGTCGCCTGGGTCCAGCCCACAGTGACCCTTCCCGCAATCGCAACTTTGCGTGCAGCCGCAGTAGGGCACTGGACCCAAAGGGTGCCAAGTCCCGTGGGGGAACACCGGATTTCGTCGGTCCTCACCTCCCCCTCGTCACACCCTCCCACACGGGCAACTGCCGCAGCAACCTCAGCCGGCGTGGTCGAATCGACCAGGCCGCACACCCTAAGGTCGGCCCTCTTTACCGGGCGCGCAACCTTCACGCCGGTGCCTGCCAGCGCTTCGGCCACTTTCGTGGCGAGGGCGGTGGCTTTGGCAGCCCCGTCGGCGCCGGGAATCTCCAAAATTAGAGCCCCCGTCACCGCCCTCCTCGGCTTCATCGAGACAATGCCAATATCTGCCAGGTCAACTTTCGACCTGGCAGTGGTCATTGCCTCGGCATACGTCATCGCCCCGCCGGCCGGCACCGTAATAGTGACGGCCGCTGTGCGGGGCGGACGTGGCGGCAGGGGAGCCCTCCTGGGGGCTGCCGGCGCCACCCGTTTGGTCGCCCTTCCGGCCGGGGCGGCCTGAGCAGCTGCCGCAGATTTGACGGCAGCAGCCGCCTTCTTCACCTTTCGACCCACCACCGTTGCCCACGTCTCCTGAGTTGGAGTCGTGGTGGAGGGCAGCTCAACAACGGGGGCGACCCGCAATTGAGCGGGCTGTGGCTGGACCGCCTTAGCGGCCGTGGTTTTTCCCTTTTTTTCCCTTCCCCCGCCCTCCCTTCCCCATCGTCTGAGGGATAGGGCGGCACGGGTGCCAGCGGTCGCTGACCCTGCACCCGCGGCGTCAGCTCCCCCCTGAACGATGCCAGCTTAGCATCGATCAGGGAGCCGATCTGCGCCAGCAAATTTGCTGGCGCCGTTGCGGACGCCGGCAAGGGCTTCCCTCGCCCAGGGCGCTGGGGCCTCCGGGCGCCGGCGTTCAGCAGCGACCCTGTGCCCCCCTCAGGGGCCGGCGGCGGAGGCATCCCGACTGCTGCCGGCCTCGTCTCTACCGCTTGACGGAGTCGGGCCACCTCCGTCCACAACTCCGCCATCTGCTCCCTAAGGAGAGCATTTTCTGCTTCTAACAGCCAGGTGGCGTCGGAAGCTGACCTCATTGTCAGCTCCGCAACGCCCGCCCGGCTGTTCATGGCCGCCGCTTGCAGGATCCGCACTGCGCTGGGCCTCAACTCCTTTGTGGCATTCGAGATCTTGGCCACTTCGGCCAGGCTCTCCATAATTGCCGCCGCTATGTCCAGCGTCGGACGGCTGCGAAGTTTCGCAGCGATTTCGACTGCCCCGGGGCTACCGGGTCGAAAATCGCCGCGATGAGGCTTTTATTGGCCTCCGTCTGCTTTCGTTTAGCCTCGTAGAGGCCAACGTACTGGCCAGTAGACGGCGGTCTTCCCCTCTTCCTCCCTGTTGAGGAGCCCGGGGCGCTCTGCGAAGAGTGGTGAGAGGAGACCGAGTGATCGGACTCCTCACCCCCATCGCACTTGCCAAGGTCCATAGCGGACCTCTTTATGCCGCGTGTTGCGGGAAGATCCCGCAACACCAACGCATCTATACGCTCGGGGCACACGCTAGACACGCGCGCCTCCTCCTCCCTCTCGTTTCCCACCTCCCCAGTTTTGTTTGTAAATGAATCCATAATCGATCCCACGAGTGTGGTCGGAAATGAGGTCACCCCGGGTAGAGCCGCCATACCCAGGGAGGCTAATACGCCCGGGGGGTCGCCAGGTACCCCGGGGTTGTCCGCTAACGATTGGTGCACCCACCAACCATAGCTGGCGCTTACTCCAGCTACGCCCTCTTCACCGCGCAACACTGCTTGGGGCTAGGGATTTTTTAGAGAGGTTGTCATCCTCGCGGCCCGGCCGGCTAAGGCAAAACCCCCGTTCCTGTAAAACATGACCACAGGTTTACGGTATGTGTCCGACTTTAGTAGGCCCCTCACCTCAAGCCACTCCAGCTAGGTAGAACCTGCCAGGGAATAAATTCCCCGCTGGCACAGCCTTGAGGATCATTAGGGCACGAAGCCCCCCCACCACGACAAGGTAGCGGACACGGGGGGGGAGTGGATTCCTTTCTGCTGATTTATTCGCAACGGTATTCTTATTTTCAGATGGATAATGGTTTAAAAGTTGACGAATTAACTGTAGATGAAAGCTTGCCATTGATATTTGTTTTTTAGTTTTTAACTTATATAAGCAATAAGCGTTCCAAACGCAGATGTCAATTAAATGAAAAAAATATTTTTTGTACCATTTCAATGTTTTGCGATATGAGTGAATGGTGCTAATAACCATATCTGTTTTGTCTACGGTTCCTATTAATTTATTGTAATCAATAACACACTTTGGTTTCATAATCATTTCTCGAGTCCGGAAGTGACGTTTTGTTTCAGCAAATTCTTCGGTATGGAAAGAAGATAGCATGTACACGTCTCTTTTATCACACCATTTCATCGCTAATAAATGCCTCGAGGAGCTTGCTTCATCAGTTTTTAATGTATTTTGAATATTTGGCATGCCTTTTCGCCTTTTACGTACTGTTCCACAAGCGTTGGTTTGATTTTGATGCAAAAGAATAAAAAGTGCGGGGCTTGTATAATAATTGTCTACGTATAATGTATGACCATTGTTTAAATATGGTTTCAATAATTCCATTACTATGTTTCCTGACTTTCCAATAAATTGATTTACGCAGTTTACATTAGTTAATGAGCCATTATAAATAATAAGATCCTGCACAAACCCCGATTTAGAATCACATAAAACAAATGATTTTATCCCAAATCTGTTTCTTTTAGAGGGAATGTATTGCTTAAATGATAATCTTCCTTTATACAGGAGTAAGCTTTCGTCAATACATAGATTTTCGAAAGGATAAAACACCTCCTGAAAACGTTGTCGCAGCTTATCACAAATTTCTCTTATTCTGTATAATTTATCAACATCTGCGGTCATATTGTTCGAATTAAAATGTAAAATTTTTAACAAATATAAAAACCGATCCCTACACATGACCTCTCCAAAAATGTTGCTCCTCAAAAGTTTGTCGTTAGACCAGTATTCGGAATATGGGACGATATGGAGGGAAGTGAACTGCGGGGTCCCACAGGGGTCCGTAGTAAAAAAACTACTTTTTGTATCGTATTACCAGATTACCTCTAAAAAGTGCATGCTTAGTGAGAAATCTTAAAAGAAATAAATTTTTGGAATGAAAAACAGTTTGGCTCTGAAAATTTTATTGTAATAGGATGAAACTTGGCGAAGATATTGTTACTTAATTATTTAAGAACTTGTACTTTAAGAACTCCTAAAGTTTACAGTATAAGCAAATATAACTGCTATTTTTAAGGATTAGGAAATTTTCAGTTCGGCATGTAATTTAGTTTATTAGATCGAGAAAAGGAAAACAAATTTTTAATCCAAATACTATCAAGAGTGGTGAAATGAGTGCTAGTACATTGGTGAAAAAAACTTAAACTACGGGAAAACATTACTGTACCGCAAGAGATAGTTCTATGGAATAGAGAATTATGAGTATTATTTTTGCAACAATTATAACACTTGTAAACAGTAAAGTGTGTAACAGAGAAATGAAATTTCAAACCGACAATACATGTGGACTTGGATTTAAAATTGTACTTTGTGAAACATTACCGATCGCCGCACACAAAAAACAACGCACGCGGGTATAATGCTTCATAGTCAACAACAATCAAAAGTTTTCGAGACTAGAGCTTTAACAAAAGATGACCAATATGGGCCTAGAATTGATAATTTCGTGCGAGTAAAAAGTAAACATAAGTTGAAACTTTAAACGTATTTTTCTCGTAATCGCATTTTCAACATCGTTGGTTAGGATATCTCGAAAAGTACTGTATCGATTTTTTTTCTCTTGAGTATGTTGGTTTTTATAGCCTAAAAATTAGCTATTTTTCATCAAAAATCAAAACTTTCACTTTGAATGCTTGCCATCTTGTCAAAAATCAATTTTTCGAAAAATCCGTCGTTCAAGGACAAATGTGTACTATCAACTGAAGAAATATAATATTTTTCGTATATGATCTCAAATAGAGAACTGCCATAACATATACAATTTTGCATGTTTTTAAATCAAAGCATACCATTAGTAATAAAAAAGACTGATCCTTCAAATAAAGGAATATTGGTTTAAAAAGGTTTTAAAAAAAAGGTTTTAAGGTCACCATTTTTTAACCCTTTTAGCACCGAGCGAAAGAAGCGTACCTAGGCGAAGAATACCGGGCCGAATCGGCGAATTTGTAAAGGTTTGCGAAAATGCTCGTAAAAACCAAAGTAGGCGTGATATTTACAAAATTCAAAAAGCAGCATATTGCGAAAGGAGTGGAGAATAAATCAATACCAATGAAGTTTCGATATTTGTTAAAAATCATAAGAATAACATAAGTATAAGACATAATGAAAATCGTACAAAGTAATTTCTCTTTTTCAAAACGTAATTGCATATAGAAAAAATCATCGTTTGGTCATCGCTTTATATATATATGATAGTATGGTGTATAGACATTGCATTTTGCAATCATTTGCAATGAAATAGCTGGTGTCGGATATCAAAACGAAAGGATAACGCAACACGTTATCCTCGTTATCATCGAATATGATGCACAGCAAGCGTCAGACAAATCTACTACCCAAGAGGATCGTGCAGCTGGTAATACGTCACTAAAAAAATATAAATGTTATTATAAATATTTTTACTTAGTTCTCTGTCCACTAAAAATGTGTAATGTTTCCGTATTTTTACTTACATAAGCCATTTATCCGCATTGATGCTTACTTATGCATACACCATGCAACCCTTTATTGCAATGATTGCAAATTGTGCGCGATCTTCGCACAGGCCCTCCATCCACCCTACTACACACAACGCAAACCTTTTCCCTCCTTCCAGGAAGTTTACGGATACCTGGGACTGTGGAATCTCTCGATGTGTGACCCAATGAACTTCCTGGATCCATATTTTTTTCAGCCATCCATTCTTCTGTGATCGACTGAATGATACTGGTTATAAATTCGAGTCGAGTCGTAACCTTTCCTTCTGGATTGTGTTTGTATAATATGTATGCATTCAAGACCATGCGAGAGAAAATGGAAAATACCACTTTCTTCCAATATTTCACCGTTCTCCTTTCGTCCAAACATGAGTAGACCATCATATCTGAGACATCAATGCCTCCCATATATTTGTTATAGTCGCAGACGAGTTCTGGTTTTTGAACTTCCGTTTCCTGATTCCGTCTTCGAATTACAGTTGTTTTATTTGCGGCTGTTCCATGCGTTGACAACAGTAGTACATTTTTTTCTGTGATTTCTTTTCTCTGTACGCTAATAGAAGTATTTCCCGACTTCTTAGGTACTTATATTCACCCACTTCCAATTTTTGTTTGAGCTGCGATGGAATATGTTTTCTGTTACTGCGTATGGTTCCGGATAAAAATGTATTCTTCTCATACAGAGATCTTGCTAAGGGGATGCTCGTAAAAAAATTGTCGACAGTTACATGGTATCCTTTCATAAAGAAGTTACTCATACTGAGTAATTTTTCTATTACTACTTGAGCGAGGCCTTTTTCTTTTATTTCTCTTTTGTCGCGTTGGTCCTTGGCTCCCCGATAACAAAAAAATGACAAACAATAATGTGAGACCGCATCGGTAAGCATCCAAAATTTTATGCCCCATTTGTGGTGCTTTTTGTTTGGCAAGTACTGGGTCAGTACTGATCTATTTTTGGTGCCTACTAACGATTCATCCACGCTCAAGTGCTGATTTGGCGAATAATAAAATTTGAATTTGCTATTTGTCGTTGGGTCGTATTCATTGCTATCACGTGCTGGTAGTGTACTATTGTCCACAATATGAAAAAATTTGCTTAGTAACTGAAATCTATTCCGGCTGAACATTTGACCAAACCATGGGATATACCGATAATTCCGTGACCAGTAACTAAAAAATGTTGGCCTACGGGTTATTCCCATTTCGAGCAAAACGGCTATGAATGCTTTCAACTCTTTGATTGTCGTTTTCTTCCAGTTCAATGTTGTAGATCTATTTGCTGGTCCAGCATTCTCGAAAAACTGTTCTGCGTACCGATTTGTTTCGAATCTCAACATGTTTAGAAATTGGTACGTAAAAAATAAATCGAAATATTCTATTGGTTTGGATATGTTCGGTGGCAAATGTTTAGGGCCGGGTATTTCCGAAAATAACGGGCGCGGGTTATATTGGCTATCGTTTTCCACATTTACTTCCCTGAAATTGGTGAAAGATTCCACACTACCACTCTCGTCATCCTCATCTTCCAATTCTTCTTCGCTGGATTCAGTATCGCTATATAGCATGCGATCACACCGACGGCTTGGCGCGAATAATTCGTCATCACTGTCAACTCCTTCTTCAGCTATATCTAACTCGTTAACAATTCGCACTAATTCTGCCTCATCCATGTTCGTAACAGGATATAATTTTTCCAAAAAGGTAGCAACAAAACTGACACAATTTTCTACTGTTAATTGTGTTTCTATGAAAACAATGACGGCTTTTGAACACTGACTGCACGTTCGACGGATCAAGAGAGAGTGAAAAAGATTTTAGGCTCGCAGCTTCGATACACTGGTGCCACTTGAGTTCTCTGATAACTATCATAAACATCGTAAAGATTGCGACTACGGTCCAGAGAAAGTATCTCGTGTCGACAGATATTCGAGGGATATCCCGTGTCCCGTTTCTACCTTATCACTTTGACATATACAAACCCTCGGCACGAAACAACATAAGATATAACAAAAAGTTGATCTAATAAACATTTTTTCACTTGTGTTGCATCGAATATGAACCATTTTAACATTTTATGAAGTTATACTTAAACACAGATCTTTTGTGATGAGTATAATAAGGCTCTAATGGAGGCGCAACGATATATCGTCGTTGGTATTTTTGGCGAGTATACCGAACGACGATATATCGTTGCGCCTCCATTAGAGCCTTATTATACTCATCACAAAAGATCTGTGTTTAAGTATAACTTCATAAAATGTTAAAATGGTTCATATTCGATGCAACACAAGTGAAAAAATGTTTATTAGATCAACTTTTTGTTATATCTTATGTTGTTTCGTGCCGAGGTTGTTTCGTGACGGTTGGCAAACCGTCACCAAAAAGTCGAAGCGAGCCAAGCCGGGCGCACCCACCGGCAAGGCCGCAGTAAACCGAGCCAGGAGACCGAAGGGGACGTTCTCCGGGCAAAAGGTACGGCCTCTCGATCTCGTAAGAGACGAAGCCTTTAGGCGAGTGTCCGAAATACGGACCTTTTGCTTTCGACCTGAGTCGAAAGTCAATAAGGAGTCCGGGTCAAAGATACTCGCCGAGGTTGAGGCACTCAACGAGTTGGTTCAGGAGCTTATTCAACGGAATAGCTTCGTCGAAGGGCAACTCGCCGCGGTCAGGGCGGACCTAAAAGCGCGTCCTACCGTAATGAGTGCGATGCGACCTGGGCCGTCCAAGGGAACTCTCCCGAAGACGGCCTGCAATGCCGCGCAGCCGACTTATGCCCATGTGAACAAAGTCGACTGCAAAGGAGCTACTCCGGAAGCGGGAAGACGGCCACAATCGCAGCATGTGGTGAAAATCTTCCCGCCGAAGGAAAAAGGACAGAGCAGCGAAGTTACGAAGGTTACTGTTCTGTCCCTCATTAAACCAGCGAAGGAGGCGATCCGAGTAAAGTCGGTCCGACGCATCCACTCCGGTGGCATCGTCGTCGAGACCGACCGAAAGGAGGACCTGCAAGCCTTCGTTGGCAATAAGAAGCTCCGGAGCGCGGGTCTGTCCGTCTCCTTACCTACCAAGCGGGACCCCGAGGTTTTAGTTTACGACGTCCCGCGTCGGATGGGTAAGGACGAAATTGCCTCCAGTATTTGGAGGCAAAATCTCTGCGATGCGAACCAGAAGGATGTGCCTTCGGGAATTCGGGTCAGCCGCATGGCTGGCAAGACCCCGGAGACAGCCAACTGGGTCGTTGCCGTCAGTCCGCAGAATCTTCAGCGGCTGAAGCAGAGGGGTAGCCGAGTTTACCTTGGATGGAACTCCTGTCGTGTACGGGATTTCGTCCAGGTGCTTCGGTGCTACCGTTGTCAACGCTTCGGGCATACCTCGAAGCGTTGTAAATTCAAGGAGGATGTGTGCGGTCACTGCTCCCAAAAGGGGCATACCTTCACGCTCTGTAGCAAGAAGAGTGAACCTCCGGTCTGCTCTAATTGCAAGGACAGAGGGTGGGCTAGTGCACACAAGTCGCGGGACCCAGCTTGCGCTTCCTATCAGGCGGCGCTAGCTTTGGAGTCGTCCCGTGTCCGACTTGAGTGACGGGCAGACGTGGACTTGTCCACTCCGCCATTCGAACGGCATGCTGGGCGGACCCCTCGGGGTTCGTCCCCTCGGGCCAGGCTGAAGCCCCTCTTGCGGAGATAAATTGACTTTAACACTACTCCGTCAAGAGTGCCTGGATTGGGTTGGACTCGAGGTGGCAGCGGGAGTAGCACGTTGTCTTCCCCTGTCACGATAACGAACGAGGGTAGAGCCAGACCATCGGCACGCGTCGAGAGAGCGGCTAGTATAGTCCACATAGGACCCAGGCATAGCCCATCTTAAGACTCACAACGACGACACTAACTGTATAAATGGATGGCGGTGGCGGTCTGTGGCCACCCAGGGCGGGAGATAACCCCCGAACTAGCCCTCGCGTAGGAGGGTTGATCGGCTGAGTCGATGGGTGTATCGGCGATGAAGGCATTAGAGACCGTCAGTGCGTCGTACATGTAGTACTTCGCATAATGGCGAGGCCCTGATTTAGCATACGGGCTGTGGCGTGTTCTTTGTACAGCACTGTATGTGCTGTATGACTTCCGACTGGGTAACTGTTGTCACTCGTGGCATCAGTTCCCCAGTTTACGTTAAACGGTTTTTCAGACCGTTTTTCGTGGGCGGAACACGCCACTAGACAACACTCCGCTGGGCTCAGGAATACACGGGATGCAATCAATCCCCTGGGCAACCCAGGCCGCAAGGGGCAAACGTGCCCTAGCCACACTTGAGCCTCCACGAAAAAGGTACCGCTGGATAGCTCGTGTTCTTAAATACGCAGCGAACTGAACGAAGTGTGGTGGAGAGGAAGAGGCAGCCTCTCCGACTGCTTTCTCCCACGTGTTTGCCGTGCGTGGCGACCCTTGTCGTCGGAAAAGAGGATCCTGGGATCTGAGGGGGCCCTCTCCTGCGGGTGAGACGTCCCCAACACGTACCTTTGGCCTCTGCTTCGGCTAGATGGGCGGCTGGACGAGAAAAGCAGCCCTGGTCCAGTCAATCGGCTTGGAACGACCACACGCTTCGGGCAAGTGGGTTCTGCTGGGCGAGGACGCGGGCTGGTTAAGGAAACCGACCCAGCCAGCAGACTATATTCGGTGCGTAGCCCTAACTCAGCCTTTGGCGGGTTCCAAATTGTGCGGGTCGGTGGTGGCCGGGGAGCGCACTGGATGAAAGACCAAGACACATTATGGGTCTGAAAAATGAAAAACAAACAAAAACTAAGCGTCCAAAGACGACGGGTCCAGCTCCTACTCGGAGTGAAGCCGTCGCCGCAGACGCGGGAACTGCAAATGCAGCTGTCAGTCCCCCCGCGTCTGTGAGAAAGACAAGATCCGGGAAGGTGATTAATATCGCCAATACTCGCGTGATCTTGCAAAGATGTGTGACTCCCACGCGAGCGGTCTCGGTGAAAACCGAGCCCACGGTAGAAGGCACGCCGGACACCGGTAACGTGGAAGTAATCGAACGAGTCGGAGACACGTCACTCGTGAAGGTGCAGTCGGCACCCGAGCATGTCGAGGACCCTACTGGTGACGGTTGGCAAACCGTCACCAAAAAGTCGAAGCGAGCCAAGCCGGGCGCACCCACCGGCAAGGCCGCAGTAAACCGGGCCAGGAGACCGAAGGGGACGTTCTCCGGGCAAAAGGTACGGCCTCTCGATCTCGTAAGAGACGAAGCCTTTAGGCGAGTGTCCGAAATACGGACCTTTTGCTTCCGACCTGAGTCGAAAGTCAATAAGGAGTCCGGGTCAAAGATACTCGCCGAGGTTGAGGCACTCAACGAGTTGGTTCAGGAGCTTATTCAACGGAATAGCTTCGTCGAAGGGCAACTCGCCGCGGTCAGGGCGGACCTAAAAGCGCGTCCTGCCGTAATGAGTGCGATGCGACCTGGGCCGTCCAAGGGAACTCTCCCGAAGACGGCCTGCAATGCCGCGCAGCCGACTTACGCCCATGTGAACAAAGTCGACTGCAAAGGAGCTACTCCGGAAGCGGGAAGACGGCCACAATCGCAGCATGTGGTGAAAATCTTCCCGCCGAAGGAAAAAGGACAGAGCAGCGAAGTTACGAAGGTTACTGTTCTGTCCCTCATTAAACCAGCGAAGGAGGCGATCCGAGTAAAGTCGGTCCGACGCATCCACTCCGGTGGCATCGTCGTCGAGACCGACCGAAAGGAGGACCTGCAAGCCTTCGTTGGCAATAAGAAGCTCCGGACCGCGGGTCTGTCTGTCTCCTTACCTACCAAGCGGGACCCCGAGGTTTTAGTTTACGACGTCCCGCGTCGGATGGGTAAGGACGAAATTGCCTCCAGTATTTGGAGGCAAAATCTCTGCGATGCGAACCAGAAGGATGTGCCTTCGGGAATTCGGGTCAGCCGCATGGTTGGCAAGACTCCGGAGACAGCCAACTGAGTAGTGGCAGTCAGTCCGCAGATTCGTCGGCGGCTGGCGCAGAGAGGAGACCGGGTGTACCTCGGGTGGAGTTCCTGTCGTGTGCGGGACTTCATACAGGTCACCCGATGTTATAAGTGCCAGCGCTTCGGGCACACCGCGAAGCGCTGCAAATTCAAAGAGGATGTCTGCGGACATTGTGCCGAAAAAGGGCACGGTTATGCCCTCTGTAACAGGAAGAGCAAGCCTCCGGTCTGCTCCAACTGTAAAGACAGAGGGCGACCATTTGAACACAAGTCGCGAGACCCGGCCTGCGCCTCCTATCAGGAAGCGCTGGTTTTGGAGATGTCTCGCGTTAGACAAGAATAATTTGAATTGAATGGATAGTACAAACGACCGGCGACGCTCGAGAGTCATACGGGTCATGCAGCATAACATGCAGCGGGCCCGAAACGTGACCGACGAAGTCCGGACTGAGATGCATAGGCGAGGGGTAGATGTGTTGCTTGCACAAGAGCCATATAGCTGGCGGGGTACTGTGCCCGGGCTAGGCTTGAGAACGAGGCTGATCACGGCAGGCGAACCGGTGATGGCTGCAATAGCGGTCAGAAACCCGGATCTAACCGTGGTCAAAGTCTCTAACTTGTGCGACACGCATTTGTCCTGTGCCAGCATCTCGGGTTCGTTTGGGAGCTTCTTCCTGATCAGCCAGTACTTTCAATGGTCCGATGACGTTGAATCAGGTCTGGCGCGGTTGGAGAGAGCTCTTTCCGCACTTAAGCATAACCGAGTCATTATCTCTGCCGACGTTAACGCAAAATCAGCCCAGTGGGGCAGCGCGGAGACGGACGTGAGAGGCCGTAAACTCGAAGAGTTTATCGTGAGCCATGGCTTGGTTGTCTTGAACGAGGCTGGAAACGCTCCGACGTTTTCCAGCCCTAGTGGACAGTCTTACATCGACGTCACACTATCGACACCTGACATTTGCGACAAGGTGCGAGGTTGGAAGGTCCGCGAGGACCTGACGACCAGCGACCACCGAGTCATAGAGTTCACTTTGAGTTTTTGCGCCGAGGACGGTGCTGCCGAAATTAGTAGCAACAGCAGCACCAACCGGAACGGATTATTACCAAGGTTCCGACTCCGAAGCGCAAAATGGCCCGAGTTCGACAAGGCGCTGCAGGAAAGTAAGAGGAGTATATCCCCCAATCCATTAAACAATAAGGGGGAAGTCGAACATCTAGCACAGGAGATCGAAAGAATGATCGTCCAAGCGTGCGACTCCTCGATGCCAACCAAGCAGTGGCATTCAAAATCCGTCCCATGGTGGACGGCCGACCTGACGAGGCAGAAGAGGCGAGTCTATAAACTTAGACGAGCCTCGCAGAACGCAGCATGTTCAGAGGAGCAGAGGGCGGCCAAGAGGACCGAGTATCTCAAACAGAGAAAGGCCTACAAAGCCGCCATCAAAGCTGCTCGGTCGCACAGCTGGCGTGCATTCGTGACCGAGCAGGGAAACAAGGAACCCTGGGGCCTCATTTATAAGATCACGAGGCAGAAGATGACAGCCAGCACGGTCATCTCAAATATTAATCTTAACACTGCCCAGGGTTACACCACAGACTGTGACTCCACCGCTTCCGCGCTGCTGGAGGGGTTAATTCCGGACGATAGCCCCGCGAATGACTCCCCGGATCATGCGCGAGTCAGGAGGGAAGCTGCCATCGAGCCGGAGAGTGAGGACGCCAGTCCCTTCACCCTCTCGGAGCTCAGATCGGCGGTCAACCGACTGAAGAGTGGCAAGTGTCCAGGCCTAGATCGGATCGAGCCGGAGATTCTAAAACGTTCGTTTAATACGATCTCACGCGAGCTCCTCCGACTCTACAACGGATGCCTGGCACACGGAGTCTTAGAAAGTCGGGTCCATCATTTCCATCCTTAAAGGACCCGAGAAACCTGAAACGGAGATAAAGTCCTACAGACCTATATGCTTGCTCTCGGTCGTAGGCAAAGTCCTGGAGAAGCTAGCTAGTTCGTTTTTGCACCCCGACTACGCCTCCGATCGGCAATACGGATTCAGGCCGCATCGATCCACGACTGATGCCGTGGTAAAGATGAGGGAGCTTGCGTCCGGTCGAGAGGAAAAGTACGTCGTGGGTCTGCTCTTCGACATTGCTGCAGCCTTTGATAATGTCTGGTGGCCAAGCATACTCAACGCGTTGAGGAAGCGAGGCTGCCCAAAAATCCTATTTAGATTGGTGGTCGACTACTTCGACGGCCGCGTGGTGACTATGGTGTCTGATCGCGGTGCAGTGCGGAAGAAAGTCACTAAGGGCTGCCAAAGGGATCAATTCTTGGTCCGAGCTGTTGGAACTTAGTCTTCGACGAGGTTCTACAGCTCCTATCGAACGCCGGGCTCGCTTGCGAGCCCATCGCCTATGCAGACGACCTTCTTGTCTTGATCTTTGCGAACAGCAGGAAGGGTCTAGAAAGCAATGGCCAATTGGTTGTGGACACCATTTCTCGCTGGTGCGACCAGCAGAAATTGTCGCTGTCTGCGACCAAGACCGAGATGATATTCTTAAAAGGCTCTCTCGACAGAGAGAGGCCACCTGTGATAAAAGTAGGAGGTCGGAATATTGCCGTCAAGGACTCTGTGCGTTACCTTGGCGTGCATTTTGACTCTGGACTGGGTATCCATTCCCACGTCGAGTATTTGAATGCTAAGTCCTTGCGAACGTTTAATGCGCTAGCAAGGATTGCTAAGTCGAACTGGGGATTGGGATATCGGACGATGCGTACTTTGTACCGCGGCTTGTTTGTCCCAATCGTCACGTATGCTGCCGCGGGCTGGGCAGACCGCCTTACCTCTGGGACGAGTAAAGTGCTCACCAGGGCGCAGAGGCATGTTCTGCTTGGCTACGTCAAAGCCTACAGGACAGTCTCCACTGATGCGATCCCCGTGATCGCCGGGGAGATACCTGTGGACTTGGCGATAGCGGAGTTCAGCTGCGTGTACAAAGCCAGGAAGAAACTCGGGTTCCAACATGGAACCTATCAAGTGAGTCAGGCCGAATTGGCTGACGAAGTCGTCACCGAAGCCCAAGTTCGCAGAAGGCTGAGGGAGGCGACTTTAGAGATGTGGCAGCAGAGATGGTCGTCCTCGACGAAGGGTAGGGAAACCTTCCAATACTTCGGCGAGGTATCAGACCGACTCTCAGCGAGCTGGATCAGAGTCGACCATGATGTAGCGCAGTTCTTGAGCGGACACGGAGACTTCCGTGCGAAGCTCAAGACGTTCGCCCTGGTCGACGACGAGTTGTGCGAATGTGGGGAGGAGGAAACTCCAAACCACGTCCTCTACGATTGTCAGCGTTACGTAGAGGACAGGGAACACCTACGCCAGGCGGCGATTCGAGAAGGATTTCAGTGGCCAATCGACAAAGCCAGCCTGGTGTCAGAGCAGCTGTTTAAGGAGTTCCAGAAATTCGCACGATCTGTGAGAACGACAAAAAGCAGAAGATAGAACGAAACTGCCTACGGAGCGTGGACTCGTCCAGCTCCGTCGATGTACGGCATGCTGGGCGAACCCCTCGGGGTTCGTCCCCTCGGGCCAGGCTGAAGCCCCTCTTGCGGAGATAAAAGACTTTAACACTACTCCGTAAGAGTGCCTGGATTGGGTTGGACTCGAGGTGGCAGTGGGAGTAGCACGCTGTCTTCCCCTGATACGATAGTGAACGAGGGTAGAGCCCGAACATCAGGCATAAGTCGCAAGAGCGGCCGGTATGGTCCACCAAGGACTTAGGTACGGCCCGTCTCTCAGAGAACACAGTTATGACGACGAACACTAACTGTATAAATGGATCTTCATGAGAGGAAGTCGAGAAATTTCGAAAAGTACAATCTATCTACATTTATTTCTGTAACACTCTTGACATAAGGTGAAAATGACTATGTCAAGGTTATGTCAACTTTATCTAAATATCTCAACCTCAGAGGACCGGGAGATCTGGTGCCCCGCCTATACCTAGGCGTGGTGCGGTCTATAGTCTTACACAGCGCCCCGATATGGGCACTGTACGTGAGGGCCAGCCGGCGCAACACGCAATTGTTGCGCCAGCTGCAGAGGCGGATAGCTATCCGCTTCATATGAAGTTACCGCACTACGTCTACCGTGGTGGCGCTTGCTCTGGCGGGGCAACTTCCCTTCGAGTTTCAGGCGGCAGTGCGCGTCTATGTTTATAGGCGCATAAGCATCGCCAGTCAGGCTCGAGGGGGCCCGCCAGAGCAAGAGACGGTCGAGGGCTTCGAGCTCCGGGCTCGGCGACTAGCGTTCGCCAGATGGCATGTGGAATTTTGTTCCCACGCCGGCGAACGCGTCGCCGGGGCTCTCCTGCCACATTTCACCTCGTGGCGGGAGAGGCGGTTTGGTAGGCTCTCCTACCAAGCGACGCAGTTATTCACCCGGCATGGCTGCTTCGGTGTTTACCTGTGTCGCATCGGGCGGGAAGCGACGACGGTGTGCCACCACTGTGGCGCGGAGGAGGACTCGGCGCAGCACACGCTGGAGGAATGACCCGCCTTTTCAGCGCTGCGCCGAGTACTAAAACGGGAAGTCGGTCACGACCTCGCTCTCTCCAGCTTAGTTGGGGCCATGCTGGAGAGCCCTAGAAAATGGGCGGCAGCAATCTCCTTCTGCGAACAGGTAATGTTGCAGAAGGAGGCTGCCGGGCGGGGTCGTGATCGGAACCGACAAGCACGGGGGCGGCGTGTGCGCCCACGCCTCGAGTCCCCGAACAGTTGAGGGTAGACGGGCGGCGGGTGAACCAGCTCTTGCTGGACTTAGTGCCCGCCGCCCGCCAATAGAAGAGGTTCTCCCCTGTTGGGAGTGGGGGGTGATGACACGCCTCTTCTTTGAGGTGTCTCATCGCCCCCCCCCGGCGGCCGCTGTGCCCAGGGCGGGGGCCCTGGGAACATCTTTGTAGCGGCCGCCGTGACGTGGCGGTGCGGGGTGCGGCCCCTCGCACCGCCGAATCAAGAAGATTCAAGGGGGGAGGATTCATCTCCCGCTGGGACGCGGCCGGCCATCGCTTTTCTATCCTGGTGGCCGGCCAGGCGAGAGGGAGCCGCGGTTGTGTTCTTCAAGAGTTCCCGTGTCTCCCCCGTAATCCGCCAGCGTCAGGTACAGCGTCCCTAGGTCGTCGTGGGGGTTTTAGCGGGTCAAATCCCGCACTACCCCCGCTCCGCTCCCCCGGGCGGGGCGGGGGTGTCTGGTCAGCAGATTTCCCCCACGTAAAAAAAAGAGATACATTAATCGAAGTACAAAATATTTTGAGTTTACAGTGTCACAAATTAAAAATGGAAGCAGAAATTCGGTGTAACTCTACGTATGTAATGCTGAATAGATTACACGAACAGAAACAAGCAATAGTATTAGCGTTATCATCTTTAAAAATTAGTTTTGACACCTTACTCGATACTGAGTGGGAGCTAACAACAAACATTCTTCCTGTTTTAAGTCCATTTTTTTGCAAGTAAGGAAATTTGTGCGGATAAAAAATAACCATTTCTAAAGTAATTACGATTAAAAAGCAATTCTCTACTTTTCTGTATAGATTTCTGGACTATAGTAGCATACAAAATTGCCTCTGAGAAGAATTAATAACTCAATTGAATAAATATCTTAATCATATAGAAGAGAGAGAGAGAGAGAGAGAGAGAGAGAGAGAGAAAATGATACCTATGCCACTGCTGCCTTAATAGATCCACAGTTTCGTAAATTATCGTTTTCAAGCGAGACAAATTTTACTGCAGCGCAAGACAATTTAGCCAGATTAGCAACATCAACCCATTCAAGTGATTTATCTTCACTTCCCATGTCACCTAAATAATCAAACTCCAGACTGGAAAAAGAGGAGTCAAATATTTAGACTAGTTTTGATAATTATGTTTTAATGAAAAATAAATAAATGTCCCAACCGAATTATTTAAAAGAACCGCTTTTAGACTGAAAACTATATCTATTGATGTATTGAAAAAATAACGTAAAAAAATACAGCAAAATGTCTGCATTTACCAGAAAATATTTTTATATAATGGTATTGTCAGAGCCTGCAAAACGCGTGTTCTCTAAAACTAGAGAACTGATTTGTAAAAAAGTGAAATAACTAATAAAAAGAAAATACAATTAATAAAATATTATTTCTTAGCAGTTGTCCGGAGACATCCTTCTGTTCGTCGCCGTCGGATACATAAAGCGGATTTTACAACTAAATGGGTGAGTTTCTTATTGATGATATTCTTCATATTTCTCTAACAAACATATCCCTCACGTTCTTTAACACGATTATTATTTATTAAATTAGCTTTGCGAATCATTCGTTGAACTGTGTTCGGACACGGAATTATTTAAATTAAAATATCATTTACGTACTTTGTTAATCTTCACTATACACCTTGCTTAAAAATTTCATATGTTACAGACAAGGTGTCATGCACACTAGAAAATTAAAACGGCCGTCACGGTTAAATTACTTACTATTTCGGGTCTGAAAAATTAGTAAATATTCTTCAGACGTTCTAAAGTAAAGGCGAACAGCGTTTTTCTTAAAAATATCACTGTTACGTAGTAAAAAAAATCCGGAAATTTCTCGCTTCGTGATTTGTTCAATACTTCGAACGCGGCTCGGGTTCGTCCCGACCATCTGTCAAAGCCTCGTGCTGCGGAATCTCTCGCGGACTCTCTCTCTCTCTCTCTCTCTCGCACCGTCACCTCTCATTGGCTAGTGTTTTTCGTTAATAACTCGTAAACAAAGCCGCAGATTACATTTTCGCAAAGGAGAAAGTTACTTCAAATGACCTCAGCTACCCCTCATTTTCGGCTGTTAAAATAATTGTGGAACACCCTGTATATTTTCGTTTTTAATATTGTTTGGAATTGGGCGAGGTTTATAACCGCGAGTCGCGATTGTCTTGAATACACGTTCCTATTTCTGAATCTCTCCTTATCCTATTGCAACTCGAGGTACATACTCTTCGTGTTGCGACTACAAAAAAGGGTCCGAATACTTCAAATCGGATCCGAACAAATATATCTATATAATATTTATATATCGTCAATTATATATCTAATTGTTTATAATGTTATACCTAATAATAAACAAATTAAAATTAATAAATAAGTCATGCATTATTGAATACTACTATCTCATTGATTTATATACCTATCATACAGAAATATGGTGTTACGGTAAATATAAAGCAAAAGTTTAGAATAGTAGGACATCCTTTTTTGGAATGTGCGTTATCGCACTATCTATTAACTGAATATTCTTTCTTGTAGACTTCTGATCATCTGAATAACATATTCCTAATTAGAATGTATATATACTGTAATGTATATATACTTAGAGTTAAGCAGTTCTAATTCGATAAAAATTGTAATTTGCATTATTTGTATAGTGTAAAGATGAAAATGAGAACCTTAGTTTAATATTATTGCTCTATTATTAGTTTAATAATTTTTAATATAAGAGAAATATAAATGCTTCAGTGTATTTTCAAATGAATATTGAACGTTTCGAAAGATATAAAACGGGTATTGAAATTTTCGTAGATTGTCTCAAACGAGTATCGATAACTTTGTTATCACATCTTTGATACTAGTAGGTTAGATAGTAACGTTCTAAGCCATGGTGCTCGAGGGGTAAGTCGAACCGCGGAGCAGGGGGGGGGGGGATCCAGCCGCAGCGAGCGCCGGTGAGTCTGGGGACGGAAGCGCTGCCGCGAGCGCCGGTGGGTATGGAGGGGGAAGGGCCGTGGCAATATCCGTGATGTGGGGAGGAGGGTGTCTCGCGGTTTCGCATTTCGTACGCGTTATCGATAGTCGCTTATCTTCCGGTCTTCTCATCTTATTAAATTTAATTATGCAGTGCTTCTATCGCGCTTGCATTTTTACATTGTAGGAGATGTTTTGGAGTGAGAGAGAGAGAGAGAGAGAGAGAGAGAGAGAGAGTCATCCGCGATGCGAATTTTGTGGTTTCGCATCCCGGATGACTCTCGGACACGTTGTCTTCCCATGGTATCAGTTTTCTCATCTTATTGAATTTTCTTTCGCTAAATTCGCTATACGGTCGCGAATCGTTATGGAAGTTTGTTCGTTTGCAACATCCATAGTAAACGTACCATCCTTGCAAAAAGTAAGAACGTATGACAGATTATCGGTGCGAAGAAGACAGGCTTCGCAGCTTTGGAAATTGGTCGGTCCCGTTTATTAAGCCGGAGGAGCTCGCTAACGCTGGATTTTATTATCTGAGGAAGGATGATTTCGTGGAATGCTTCGCGTGTGGCATAGAACTCTATCGTTGGAAAGCCGGAGACAAACCCATGTTGGAACATCGCTTTTGGTCCAGGAATTGTCCGTATGTCCTCGGCGAAGGTTGCGACAACGTGCCTGCCGGCGTCGATCCTCGAACGATTTCGATACCACCAAGAAGCGTGGATGAGTGTGGCATCTTTTACCATACGATGGAGGAGAAGAGAGAAGCATGTACAATAATTGTGAGTTGGAAATTAATGAAATTGAAATTTATTTTAAAACGTTTGATTATGATATATGTTTAGCGCGCAATGTCTGTTTTGTTCACCAACGATGACAACGATGGTAGTGACGCCAACGACGACGACGACAACGAGGGTGGTGGCGCCAACGATGAATGAAAAATGAATGTAATACAAAGTTTAAAGTATATTGAATTTGTAAATTTGTTGTGTAAAAACATTCACATGAATCTAATAAATTCTAAGAAAAAAGTATTGCATTCATCTTTCTTAAATAGATATAATCACCTAGCCAAATTTAATCATACAGTTTTAGTACAGTTTTATAGGGAGAATGCAGGATGTTAGCAGTATTAGTTATTTCTTTTTGATACTAGGTTTGGCGCGGTTGTTCGGAATAAAGGATGAGAAAGAGAGATATTTTATGATAGTAAATATATATTTTCGATGCACGTTAGTTTTACAATAAAATTTTCATAATTATATAATTTTGCTGACAATGTTCGTCAACGGGTTGTACTCGACGTTGCAGTCGTGTATCATCAGGCAGTATGCGGCCGTCGAAGGCAGGACATCCTTTTGACATTCGAATTCGATTCGCACGTCGATGGTTGCATTTTTGAGCGATTCGTTTTGTCGCGAGCAATCGATAACGACGAACGGTCCGTACATTAGAAAGTCGATTGTATTCAGTAACACCTCGCCGTTTCCATAATAGGACTCTTGAAATTTCGTGTACATGTCGTAGAGCAACGCGTATTTATCCTTTTCGAGAACTCGATGTTTAAATCGTCGTAGGGATACATTTCCGAGTTCAAGTAAAGTTGAATATTGGATAAGAAGCACGAATCGAATTGGGTAGCGTTTTTCTTTAAATCGTTTTTCCTTTCGGTTTGTAACGCGAATATCACGTATCGCGGTTTTTCCATTTACGGAGCCGTATTTATCGCCCACGTGTGCTTCGTGGTTGTTTGCAGCATCGGATATTCGTACAGTTCCCACGAACGGAAACTCATGCTGATCGATCTTTCGCTCTCAAGAATACGCAGCATCGACAACTTGTGTATTTCGTCCAAAGCGACGTGCGGCATTCTCCATTGAATTTTATGCAAATCCAGAACAGGTTTCGCATTGTCGGACCAGCTTCGTAACACGTTAGCGTCGTTGCGCGCGCGAATCAAAATCAATTCGTGCCGAGCATTTATTACAACGCGTTTGTAATCTTCGCAGAAGCCTAGCAATGTGTTCATAGGCACACAAAAGTTGAAATTTAGCAAATTCGTAGGCGTTGCGGTGAGATTTTCCCTCCGTTGATAATCGTTTCTGTATATCCAGCCCGCGTTGGACAGCGCGTTGTTCTTCGTAATGTTCAGACTCACGTAATTCTTCAAGGTCGTCGTTGTACCGGGATTTCTAGACGATCGATTTCCACTCCGTTCAGTTCGTAACGTATCTCGTCGAACATAAGCGCTACCGCATTGTTGTCTAGAGCTACCGCGTCGTTGGTCGATCCTCCCGATATGCTAAGTCTTCCCTCCACGTATAGGAAGCTTTTACACGGAAGAGTGTACAAGTCTTGATGTTGAATGGGTATTCTTATCTCATCGCTGTTTCCAAACGTTGTGTTGGCGTATGGATTGTAAGTGTGCAGGTCGATCTTAGTTATTCGATTGTCGAAGATTGCACGAACCGTCCGGGATGATTATCTCCTCACTCTCGTTACCAAAATAGAATTTATTGTTTCCGATATTTGAACTAATGTTTGGTATCGTGTAAGAAGTTTGCAAATCGAGCAGGCCCAGTTCGTAATCAGCATTGTTGAAATCTATAGGCGGGAAGTACTTGGACGATAACACGCTACTTCTTCCCGATAACGTGAACGTGTATGACATTCTTGCGACGAACTATATCAGAGTTCCTCACAGAAATTTCACACACAATTGCCCGCACACGCTTTCGTCGTAACTTTGATAAATTTTGTGATTGTACGAGATCGCCGCGTTCGGTCCGAAATAACGAATAAATTCGATCTGTGGTTGAAGATCTCCAAAACTATCGAAGTAACTGACTTGCGAACCATGCTTTATATACGCGACCCAGTGCGTTCCTGAACCATGACCGCAATCCAGATTCACTATTCCTCGTTCGTAATTTTTTACAGGCGATTTTCAATTCAACGTCCGTCGTTGAGTTACCTTTTTCCTTCCTTTTGTCTTTTTTCGCAACCCTCAATAGCGCTCCCAAAGCTCCCAAAGCAGGTAAAAACAGAATTTTTTCGACACTGTTTCTATCACCATTCTTTCTCTTTCCTTTGACCGCTTGTCGGACCTCCTTCTTCTTCTTCTTCTTCTTCAGACCCATACCTAACCTCATCAGAGCTGTTTTTACCAGTCTGTAACGGTATACGGAGCTGTTTTTACCAGTTGTAAACGGCATACAGAGCTGTTTTTCCAGTCTGTAACGGCATACAGAGCTGTTTTCACCAGTCTGTGACGGTATACAGAGCTGTTTTTATCAGTGTGTAACGGTATACACAGTCTGTAAATAGTATATGCAGCTGTTACGCCAAGATTTGTTTTATTTTTCTGTTTACTACGAAAAAAAGAAAAAATGTGCGTAGCGCGCGCGCGTGTGTGTGTGTGTGTCAGCTTACATGGAGATGCGCTCTATCATTGGAATACGGGGAGACTGATATCTACGATGCTCGAGCTCTCGTATAAATATTTTGTCGTTCGAGAGGGAATTTTATCACTAGAAAACAGAGCGAGGGGGGCATGCGTTTCGTACGACAGTCCTTGAATATCTGAGTTCTGACCTGCCGCAGGTTCGATGACCGCGATGAAATAATTCGGAAACACGGATCGTTGCTACCGAGTACTATACAGTGCGTGATAAGCGGCCCGTCAGGATGTGATAAAACGAACGTTATGATTAGTCTATTGGAGCGTCCGAATGGGCTGCGATTCGCAAACGTGTACGTATATTCGAAATCGCTACGCCAACCACAGTATCAATACTTGAGCAACTTGCTCTTGTCCGTGGGGGATGTAGGTTATTTTGCCTACTCAGACAACGCGGACGTGATTCCCCCGGCAATGCTCTACCGAATTCAAAATTTATCTTTGACGATGTTGCTTGCGACGAACAGGATGTCATGAGAGAAAATTTCGCGATGGGTAGACATTCGCACGTCGATTGTTTCTATCTGTCGCAATAGTACGCGAGAATACCCAAACATTTGATTCGCGACAATGCGAATCTAGTGATTCTATTCAATCAAGATGTCACGAATCTGCGACACGTTCATCAGGATCATGTGAATACAGATATGTCGTTCGAAACATTCAACGCACTTTGTAGGAGGTGTTGGCGAAACAAGTATGGATTCCTTGTAATCGACAAAGACAGCCCTGCGAATCGTGGTCGTTACCGGCGCGGATTTAACGAATTCGTCGTGCTGTGATCGGGGGCTCATTTGGATCGCAAGAGTCGTCAGAGTCGCATCGTACCGCTCGATATGCGTCGGTCTAAGGAAATAGCCAAAGAAATAGCCAAGACTAGTGACGTCATACGTAAAAAGAGTTTAGCCCTGAAGGTTGGGAAAATGGATACGGAGTCGAACATTGAGACGAATTTACGTCGGATCGTGGAGCCGTTGAAACAGCTGGTTCAAAATATAGCTATGGAAGCGAGCGATAATACACCGATCGTGGATCGGCCGTCGGATCCACAAACGCAGTCGCTGTTCTCTACGAAGAAGGTGGAGTGAAAATGGAACAAGAAGAAGAAGAAGAGGAAGCATGACGAAGCAGCTTTAACGCCAAGGATACATTTGAAGAAGAAAAAGAAAATATATTCCTCTGTTCCTACCAACGATGACATCGACTATGTGTTGTATGACAACGATGACGATGACGACGGCGACGATGATGATGGCAACGACGGTGGCAACAGTGACGATAACGAGGCAGGTGGCAATAAGGCGCTCGAACCGATACCTACGATACTTTCGGCGCAACAGGAGAAAGCTTTCGAATCGTCTCCAACGGCCACAGCATCGTTGGAATCATTGGTGCGAGACATTTTGAAAAGTCCTGAAACGCACCGCGACGAATGCGAACATTTGTTCAACAATCTTGGACCTTTAGCGAGCAAATACTTGCACAATTTCTTTAGCCGACCACCGAAAAATTTGGATAACGTGTACGGAGCGTATTTTCACAATGACAAACTGATGCTTGGAAACACCACGTTTGATGTTGGAAGCAACGTCGATATCGTTATCAATAAAATTACGTATAAGGGAACTCCAGGTCTCTACGAATTGATATTCAAAGAAATACCCGACGAGAACCTGTACACCGAGACCGATAAGAATATTTACAGAAACATTCTCATCGCTACGCGCGCGCATCAACGAGGTAACCAGATAATGGGGAATAAGGGTTACAAGTACAAAACTATCATAGGGCCGATATTTTCGACGTTGCGTGGAAAGGGTATACAAATTCCAACGATGATGCGTGTAACCAACAATCCGATCGATTACGTGCATTGGGACGATCCCAACGAGCTGGTGGATCATTTGAAATTGCTGATGGCATCGAAAAATGCCGGGCACACTGGTCACGATAACGAAATAATATCCATAATCGAAGAACTTCGCGAAGCCGGATTGATTATAAATTAAATAGTTCGATACTCGTTATTGCAGTAATGAATGAAATGCCTGTTGATAAATTTAACACGTGGTTCGATAGAACGAGCATTCGTTTGAATTGCTGCGAAACCAATCAAACGATATCCGTGGACGAAAATTGGAACGATAGATTTACAAATATTGAGTTGAGACTCGACCACGTATGTCAACAAATACATCAGATTAAATAACAACAAGAGCTGCTCGAAACATCGTCGAAAGAGCAGAAGATAATGATTGAACCGAGAAACGTGAAAAATGTTGCGGTAGCGGCAGCAGCAGCAACCGAAGAAACCTCGGTAGCATAAAGTTAAACGAAGAATTCATTCATCTTTCGTTTTGAAGCGACCGCGAACCCAATAAAGCAAGAGAGAGAGAGAGAGAGGTATCAGTGGTAATCATGAGCGACGAAAAAGTAAAGTTGGTGAACGAACTGCATGCTCCAGCGAAGCGTTTCTTTCCGCGCAGGCGAGTGATCGTGCGAGGACTCGACGATCTTTGGCAAGCCGACATAGTCGAGGTTTAACGATATGCTAGAGATAATAGAGGACATCGATACATTCTCACAATAATCGATACATTTAGCAAATATGCTTGGGCAGTCCCTCTGAAAAGTAAAAATGCCAACGACGTGTGCAAAGCTTTCGCGTCGATGTTGAAAAAGTACGGTAGAATACCGAACAATTTGCAGACCGACATCTACAATAAAGATTTTCAAGAATATCTGAGAAAACACAACGTCAAACACTATTCCACGTACAGCACCATAAAAGCATCCATAGTCGAGCGATTCAATCGTACGCTGAAGAACAACGTGTGGAAATTCTTCTCGTTGAGCGGAATGTATCAATGGATCAACGAACTTCCCGCATTGATCGAAAATTATAATAATCGAAAACATCGTACCATCCGTATGCGACCAGCGGACGTGAATCGTAAAAATGCGAAGACTCTCTTGTCCACCGTCTACAGCAACGTTAAGATCGCTGGTCCTGCGAAATTCAATGTTGACGACTACGTGCGCATAAGCAAGTTCAAAACAGCGTTCGACAAAGGATACACGCCGAACTGGTCGATGGATGTATTTAGGATCATTGCGGTGAAGCGAACCAATCCCGTCACATACCTGTTGACCGACTCGGAGAACAAACCTATCGCCGGGGGATTTTACGAACACGAGATGCGCGCTACCAAGTATGCCGACGTGTATTTAGTAGAAAAAGTATTGCGTAGAAAAGGAAATGAAATATATGTAAAATGGTTGGGACACAATTCGTCGCATAATTCTTGGATAAACAATTCATCTGTACTTTAATCATATATAATGTATTTTTCTTTTTATTGAAGAAAATACAAAATTATATTAGCGTAAATGTTTTTACATTAATACTGATTCATCTCTTCCACACTTTCAACGATTCGCTTTCGACACGATTGAATCTAAACATAGAGCTAGCAGTTCACAATCGATTAAACAATTTTGTTGGAACGATTCGTTTGCGAGAATCGCGGCAGCGTAATTCTTATTATTACTATTCTCGATACTTCTTACAATATCGACGAGCTTTACGAATCTATCCCGAATTTCCGGAATATTTTCCAGTAACCATGAATACATATGATCGATGCATAACTCTAATTTGTAACATAGATCGATGTATGAAAATTGAACAACTTGACTAGATTCATTTCATTAAAATTAACTATCTGTAACGATAAATTCTCGTCGATTCGTTTCTCCTTCTTGTCCATGTCGAAGCAACTGTTTATATAATCTCTAGTTTTTATCAGCAGTTTCCACGTAGACATCGAAAAAGAAATCTCCGCTCCACGATTGTCCCCCAAGATGAATTCGACGCTCATATTTTCATCCACACGCACGCAAATTTCGAGGATTTTGAAATAGCTGCCAATTATGGAGTATCTTCTACCCAAGATTCGCGCGTTGCATCGTATCGGCTGCTGCTGCTGCTGCTGTTGCTGCTGCTGATGATGCTGAAACGTTCGTTTAATAGGAGTGAAGTGTCTATAAAAAAGAAAAAACACATTATTTTCATAACTCGTAATTCCTTCTACCCAAAGGAATGCTTTTTACTTACCCATAGTTTTTTCGTTTGTTTGCACCATTACCGTCGTGGTGGCAAATTGTCAAATCTATTCTTGTACACAAAATTATCGGTTTACATGGTATGTACGAATATAATAATAACACCGATGAATGACTGTGCAATGAGCTGTCTGTAGAACGCAGTACGCGTTTGAGTTTATGTATGCAATTATCCAACCATTTTGTCTCCCCTCCCTACACACACGACTAAGAAGCGTATACGTCCCCCTTCCACTTGTGTAAATGAGTGCGCGCGCAACTTGGAATTCGTCAGATGGAGGAAAATTTGGATGAGATCATGGAGTAGTAACCGTTTTCTCTCTCCTAGCGATATCGTAATGTCCCCAAGGAAGAGTATCGATCGAATTACTGGTAATGTAGCGTTTATCGTCGTACGGCCTCAGCGCTAATTTTATCTGCGATATCGAATATATGCGATGCTTTACAGATTTTATCAATTTAATGCAAACCGACTTTTCCAAGTGGTCGTAAAGGCATGCCAAGTAGTCGTCAAAAGTTATACTTTTGATCGTCGCGTTGGTCCTAATTCCTTTAATTTTTTTGCATCGTTTTTGTTCTGTACCCGAATCGCGTACATTTTCGAGCGAAGACCCACAAACTCGGTCATGATTTTGCCCCCGTTCTCGTCCTTCATCAATCCGATGACTTCGTTGTTCGCGATTGGAACACCATACGCGTTGTTTCTGTCATAATTGCTGGTATCGTATCGGTCAATGTCCGTGAACAAAATTTTGCATCTCTCTTGAAAATTTGGAAGCATGTAGCTGTAATGAAAATCGTACAAACGTAATTTCGATATGTCCAACACCGACATGCCTATGTAAACGGATTTATAAAATTTAATGGAAAGCTGTTTCATTTGAATCGCAACAAAATCCTCGGAGAATACGGTATAGCTGTGGAAATTTGGTCGGGATATTAAACGTTCTGCACCGTGTCGACCGCTCCATCGCGAGAGCAACTTCACGTTCACGCGATCTCGCACGTTCTCCATCGTCTTTCCGAAAACCGCGTTGTTCATCAGTTTGAACAGATTCCTCGGGAAATCTGTGTTCGCGCTGGCGCGCAATCTTGTGTTTAAATCTATGTAAGCACGTAATTTTAAATTATGCCTCAAACATTGCTGGAGGTATCGATAATGGAGAACGTAACGGTTCTTGTCGTTAACCATTGCTAGCAATTTCTTTTACGACGCTCTAACAATTTCTTTCCTGGGGATACTCCAAGTTGACCTCTAAAATGTATCCGACGGGACTGTCGATCGGCACGGATTCGACGTTGAAATCGCTCGCATCGTCGACCCATCGGAAACCTCTGTGCGGCAAAGGTTGCGACATGGCCCAACCGTACAAATTATTTTAACGTCGAAATACATCAGATAAGTGGACGGTTAGTTCGAATCGTACGTCGACATGTACTTGTTATTCGTGCGCGCGTAACGATGCGAACATTGACTCAACCCACCCCGTACTCCCCGCTCCACGAACAAAAGCATGTCCTCGTCGATGAGCAATTCTAACTCGATCTTCGTTATCTGTAGCATCTGTGCACTGAATCGAGGATGTAATTATCGAGCGACATTTCGCGAAAATTTTCAAACACGTCCGCCAACAACAGCACGTCTACTTTCAAGTACAGGTCGTACAGTCAAGTACAAGTTGAAACGTGACCAAACTTCGCTTGCGTGGCGGTAGTCGACATCGGATATCTCGCTGTCGTACAGCTCGCTGTAAAATGCTTCGCGCGACGGTAAACGGGTGTCGCTTAATTTATCGTAGGTCGCTACGTAGTCGTACGGGAAAACACCTTTCCTGGTTAGCAGATGGAAATCGTCGTCACAAATTTTCCCGAATTGGTTCCTCAAGATTCGCAAATCGCTTTGGTTAAGATACGACGACAGCTTGTCCAGACTGGAGTTCAAAAACTTGAAGGAATCAACGAATCGGAACTTTATATGTTTCTTCCACGATTTGCCCACGTTCTTCGCGTGTTTCGTAAAAGAAATGGATGCGTTAGCCAACTCCTTGATGATGAAGTGTGCGTCGTAGCCGGACAAGTTGTGAAAAAACACAGGTACTACGAACGAAGAACAGTAGCCCAAATTGCAATTTTTGTGTGCTGGACCACGATACGCGCCCGTGAAATGACAATGATCGTGCACTCGTACGTCGCGATCGCCGAATGGTTTTTCGCACACGTGGCAATGCGTGGCGGTATGGAATTCCGAAATTTGCGCGGCAGTCATTGTAGCCATCGAAACCACCCGATCGAACGTCGCTGCAATTTAAGGCTCAACTTGTAAAACTCCGATACTCGCATAGGGAGCTGTCGTATCGACAATGAAGATAGTAGCCCACGCTGAAGGCACAGTGATGCTGATATCTGCGACAAGTTCCATGACCTTGATCTTCCTGTTTCTCCAGCGGGCATTCCAAGTCTGCGTAGATAACGAACGGTGCTGGTTCCTTGTACGCGTGGTTCTTGAACTTCAGCTACTTATCGTCTTCCGTCGGAAGCATCAAAGCGCATTCGTTCATTCGACCGCAGTCGACGACGTGAATGTCCAATTTTTCCTGCGATCTGAAATATTGCAGACATCTGAAAAAGAAATCCATGTATAATTTTCTTCTTCGAAACAAAAATGAATTCGAGTACAGTACTTATCGATCGCAAATATACTTATGATGCCGCGTGCTGGGCTGGGAAATGATTCCGCAAATTTATCGTATCCTGTAGAAACAACAAATTTGCATGTTTCTCCCGTTTCCTCGAGGTTAGGTGCAACGTTTGACAGCTTTCTCGTTTCCTATCCCATTCGAACACGTTCATGGAAACGTCGTTCCTTGAACGACATCGGCATTTGGAATCCCTCGGTACGGAGCACATCGCCGTAATGCGGATAGGATGATGCGCGATACGAACGATCTTTAACTGGATACAGACTTGCCACCACTGTCCAATAGAAACACGCGTCGTCGTTACTGTTCACGTTGACGACGGCTCTCTTCAGTTGCACTGCTCGGGGCACGGGTATCCCGCAACCTGCATGCATCGGTTGATACTTGTTGGAATTCACGATCAAGTGCAAAATCTTCGACAACGCCCATCCGCTGTCCCGTTCTTGAAACTCCTGGATCGAGGCCAGAAGCGTAGGCACAACATCTTTCGCGTACCAGTGACGTAAATTGGACGATCGGAAGAGCGCGACGTTTCGCGTTTTAAAACTTTTCACCGAAATCTCGTCACGCAACACAAATTCTGCCTTCAATACCACGTTCACTTTCAACGACGAATGATCGTTTAAGAGTTCCATAACGCGACTCGTAACTATTTGCTTCGCGTGTTGCAAGAAATAACGCGGATCAATATGCTCGACGTTGATCACGATGCCGGTCGATATGCGATTTTGAAACGCCGACTTGGTGTTCTCCCAACGAAGAGTCGATGCTCTCGCGCCAATGCTTCCGTACAAACCTCTGCCAACGCGAGAGCAACGACGAAAAGCGATGACACAGCGCAGCGTTCAATGTTTCCATGCGACACACGATCGAGTGTAAGCTCGATTTTACACTCGTGGATCCTCGGTTTATTTTCTCGAGGTTCATGCATTTTCTACACAACCGCAAACACTCGATGTACGATTTCGCCCATTTGCGATACTCGTCGATAGTTTGGATCAACGTCGACATACGAGTCGATAATTGTAACATATCCTTGCACACTTGCGCCATCTTACGAAAATTTACTTACGAAGCAAACTTTTCAATTTCAATTTAACGTCTTCGGTTAAATTACCAGTTTCAACAAACTTAACTAAACTTTGCATCAACCAACCGTTGCGACTCTCCCCCATCCCGATGGAATCTAGTATCGCGTAAACGTCGCACGAAAGAAAATATCTTGGACGTTGCGAGGGATTGCAAGGATGACACGCTCGCGATGGATGTTGCAAACGAACAAACTTCCATAATGATTCGCGACTGAATAGCGAATTTAGCGAAAGAAAATTCAATAAGATGAGAAAACTGACACCATGGGAAGATGACGCGTCCGAGAGTCATCCGGGATGCGAAACCACAAAATTCGCGACGGCGTTCGCGAAAACGCCTTAACCCCCTTTGCTCCGTGGTTCGGCATTCTCATCGCCGCTGTTTCAGCGCGATAAGAAAACGCAGCATAATTAAATTTCAATAAGACGAGAAGACCGCTGTAGAAAAAACGTGTCCAGATTCGTTACAAATGTTGCGGAAGAGAGAGAGAGAGAGAGAAACCGTTGCGACGCGTCTACCCCCCTCTCTCACTCCAAAATCTGCGCTTCGTTCATAGCGAATCGAGCGGCAGAGAGAAACCGATGCGTCAACCCCTCCCTCTCCCCCAAAACATCTCCTACAATGTAAAAATGCAAGCGCGATAAACAATTCTGCATAATTAAATTTCAATAAAACGAGAAGATCGCTTTAAAAAACGTGTCCAGACTCGTTACAAATGCTGTGGAAGAGAGAAAAAGAGAAACCGTTGCGATGCGTCTATCCCTCTCTCTCTCTCTCTCTCTCTCTCTCTCTCTCTCTCTCTCTCTCTCTCACTCACTCCAAAACAACTCCTACAATGTAAAAATGCAAGCGCGATAAAAACGCTGCATAATTAAATTCAATAAGATGAAAAGACCGGAAGATAAGCGACTATCGATAACGCGTACGAAATGCGAAACCGCGAGACACCCCCTTCCTCCCATCACGGTTCTCGCCAGGGACCTTCCCCCTCCATACCCACCGGCGCTCGCGACAGCATTTCCGCCCCCAGACCCACCTGCGCTCAAGGCCACACTTCCCCCTCGATACCCACCGGCGCTCGCCGCGGCTGAATACCCCCCCCTCCTTGCCGCGCGATTGCCACGGCAGGATTCCCAATCCCTTGCGGCGCGGTTCGACTTGCCCACCGAGCACCGTAGCTAGTGTACGATTTGGCTTCAATTTCTGCCGAAACATACAATTTATCTTTAAATTAAGACTAAACGTACAATTTGGTTTATATTTCTGCCAAAACATAAAATTAAGCTTCAAATTCAGCAAATACACCCAATTTAACTTGAGATTCAGCCGATACTTATGATATAGCTTCAAATACAGCCGAAACATATGATTTAGCTCCTAATTTAGACTAAACGTTCGATTTGGCTTCAATTTCTAAAGAACGAAACGTACGATGTGGCCTCATACTCTGCCGAAAGTTACGATTTATCTTCATATTTAAACTAAACAAACGATTTGGCTTCAATTTCTGTCAAAACGTACGATTTTGTTTCAAATTTAGCATGTACATCAGATTTTGCTTGTGATTCAGCCCATACTATATATGGCTTCAAATTCAGCCGAAACATATGATATAGCTTCTAGTTTAGTCTAACAGTGGGATTTAACACGAAATTCTGCTGAAACACTTGATTTATTTTATAGCTTTGATGCGATTCGAGAGATTCCGAAACTCGCAAAAGGCACACCCGAAGCAATCGGCGATCAACACCTTGAATCAATATCTACGCGCATTAAAGAATCTCTGGGAACCTGTAGTAACTTGGAACACATTTCTTATATCGACAATCCTATCAACACTCAATTCAAATATAATTTTGCAATGGGAACTCACGCTACCAGGCAAGCAAATGCCATCATACACGCACCTCATCGAATACTTACAAAAACGAGCAAACTGTTCAATAGTTGTCAACGGAACCAATCCAATCTCCAGAACTCGTCACCCCCTTCATTAAATACAAATCCTAAAAGTATCAACGCGGGCTACTCAAAGGCGCAGACATGGCCGCAACTACGACCAGACACACATCCATATCAACTACCGCTCCAAAAGAAGAAATCACTGAGCCTGATCAACCTTCGTACACTCGGTGACTATTTCATCGTGGAATCTCAAGGGGCAAGGACACTCACAACATTTTCATTGTAGACTCACAACCAAATGACCTTCTGGTTACGGCAATAATCCACGCGATCAGTAGGACACATAAATCAGTGACATGCCGGGCTTTAATCGACACCTGCTCGACCACAAATTTCATGACACAAGGTTTTGCAAAGAAACTCTCTTTACCTCTCAAACATTGTTCTCGATACTCTCACTACTGTGGCAAAGCACACCGGCAAGGCTACCATCCGTTCCAGAATCAACAACTATCACCGAACTCTCACCTTTTTAGTCATGCCCAACATTGCCACTGCAATTCCAGGCGATACGATTGATCGCGCTACCCTAAACATCCCAAAAGACATCGAACTCGCAGATCCTACGTTCCACCGCCCGGCACCAATCGACATGCTGTTAGGGGCCGGTACGGCATTATCCATTTTAAGTGTAGGTCAAATTAATCTTTCACAACCCGATGACCCAGACCTATATCTTCAAAAAACAATGCTGGGTTGAGTAATCGGGGGTAGCGCACCCACATTCAAACCAATAAAAAGTGCTTCATGCCACACACACACACATCACTCCAGTTCGATCTCGCACATTTTTGGGAAATTGAAGATGGTCCACAAACACCTCATTTCTCAGAAACAGAAACAGCATGTGAGGAATATTTCAAAAACACAATCACACGAAACGCGGAAGGAAGATATGTCTTATCACTTCCATTCAACAACGACAAACTAAAACTCGGAGAATCAAAATCAGCAGCCTATAAACGATTTCTATCCTTAGAAAGAAAGTTAAAACGAGATCCGGAGTTAAATAATCAGTACAGAGCTATTTTTAAGGAGTATCTTGATCTTGGCCACATGTCCGAGATCCCTGATACCAATGAAGGATATTATCTTCCACACCACGGGGTAAGCAAGATGTCCAGCCAAACCACCAAACTCCGCATGGTCTTCGACGGATCAGCTGCCTCAAGCACGGGTCTATCACTCAACGACGTATTACATACTGACCTCAAAAACCAAGACGAATTATTGTATATTCTCCTGAGATTCCGCACACATCAATACGTTATCACTGGTGACATCGAAAAGATATACCGACAATTTTTAATACGTCCAGAAGATAGGAAATATCAACAAATATTCTGGCGGGACCACAACGACAACATTAAGACATACCAACTGAACACCGTCACATTCGGACTATCAGCAGCGCCCTATTTGGCCATACGATGCTTAACCCAATTAGCTGAAGATGAGCACCACCGGTTTCCCCAAGCTTTCAAAATTTTGAAACAAGATTTCTATGTAGACGATCTGATAACGGGAACTCTGCTACGATCCAAGAAGCCATCTCATTGCGCAAGGACCTAATAACATTACTCAACACAGCAGGGTTACACGTCAGGCAATGGGCATCCTACGACAAACGTTTACTGGAAGATCTATCCGACGAAAACATAAATCAACAACTACATTTAGGCGAATCATCAATAATCAAAACTTTAGAGATAGTCTGGAATTCAGCAGACGACTCCATCACCTACACTGTCAGACCCATTCTCCACACACCCGGCGCCGCCAAACGCTTTATTAGTTCAGAAATTGCAAAAATTTACGACCCTCTAGGCCTATTAGGACTAGGACTAGGCCTATGAATCCTTACCCATGGCAATACACACTAAATGGAGTCAATATTACACACAATTATCTCTACTCAACAAGGCAAGATTCTGGCGAAAAACCATCATTCAATCATCATCCACCATTGAACTACATGGCTTCTGCGATGCTAGCGAAAGAGCCTACGGTGCCTGCGTGTATATTCGATCTCAGAACAATCACGGGGAGACAATCGTGGAACTTCTAGTCGCAAAACCCAGAATCGCACCTTTAAAGAGCCAATCCATTCCGCGACTCGAATTATGTGGATCGTTGTTGCTAGCATCACTCATGACCACCGTGAAGAAGACACTAGGACTGCAGATCGAACCCACAGTATATTGGACAGATTCCACGATAGTCTTACACTGGTTAAGGTCCTCACCACACACCTTAAGAACCTTCGTCGCCAACCGAGTATCTGAAATTCAATCCACTACAACCATCACAGATTGGCTTCACGTCAGTTCTACAGACAATCCTGCAGATTTGTTGTCGCGGGGTCAAACCATTAAAGAATTTTTACAACCATCTATTTGGCAGAACGGACCATCTTGGCTCCAACTAGATCCCTCGCACTGGTCTACTCGGGAATCAATTCCACACATTAACGATCCGGAGCGAAAAATCGCAATTTGCATGCCAACAACTCCTGTCACTAAAGACGCAAGAATCCTTGAACGGTACTCATCGTGGACAAAATTAGTGCGAGTCATTGCACTCTGTCGGCGATGGAGGCCAGGTCGAATCACCAAGGGAAGCCTGACTGTTACTGAACTATCCCACTCAAGGGTTACCATCCTCAGAACGCTACAAGAAATATAATTCAAAACAGAAATACTTGCGCTTCGCCGTCAATCGGATACATATCTACACGGCAAATTGGCCAAATTGAATCCACTTCTCGATCAAGGCGGACTTCTGAGAGTGGGAGGACGTCTCAAAAACTCAACTCTGACCTACTCGCAAAAACATCCAATTCTCCTTCCAAAATCGCATATCACCACCTGCATCATTATGAATGAACACAAGAATCTCCTACATGCTGGAACACAAACAACATTATATTCACTAAAACGAACGTACTGGCCAATAGACGGTAGAAATCAGGTATGGAGAACCATTCAAGGGTGTGTACGTTACCGGCGAGCAAGTCCACCATCCGTGGAATATATTATGGGTAATCTGCCAATAGTACGAGTGACAGAATCGCGTCCATTCACAAACGTAGGGATCGACTACTGCGGGCCTTTTCTTATCAAGGAAAAACAACACCGCAACAGCGGTTAAGTCAAGGTTTATGTCGCAGTTTTTATTTGTCTATCATCTTAAAAAATCGTAGGGAACCGCGTATATCAAATATGCGGAAAAACACGTACGATTTGGCTTCACATTCTGCAGCAACATACGATTTATATTCAAATGTAGACTAAACGTACGATTTGGCTTCAATTTCTGTCGAAACATACGATTTATCTTCACATTTAGACTAAACGTACGACTTGGCTTCAAATTCAGCCGAAACATATGACTTAGTTCCCAGATCAGCTGAAAAACATGATTTAGCTTCATTTTTAGAATAAACCGTACGATTTGGCTTCAAATTCAGCGGAAACATATGAAATTTAGTTTCAAGGTCAGCCGAAAAACATGATTTAGCTTAATTTTCAGGCTAAACGCACGATTTGGCTTCCACTTCTGTCGAAACATGGGACTTTGCTTCAAAATTTAGCATGTACACATGATATAGCTCCAGATTCAGTCGATACTTATGATATAGCTTCAAGATCTGTCGAAGCATATGATTTATATTCTAATTCATACTTAACGTACGATTTCGCTTCGAATTCTGTCGAAACATAAGATTTATATTCAAATCTAGACTAAACGTACGATTTGGTCAGCGACAAGGTCAGCCGAAATATATGATTTATATTCGAATTCAGGCTTAACGTACGCGCGCGCGATTTGGCTTCAACTCCTATCGAAATATGCGATTTATCTTCAAATTTAGACTAAACGTACGATTTGTCTTCAAGTTCTGTCGACACATACAATTTATCTTCGAATTTACCAGATACAGATGATTTAGCTTCAGATTCACACGATTCTAATGATATAGCTTCAAATTCAGCCGAAACATATAATTCACATTCAAATTCGGTCTAAATGTACGATATGGCTTCAAATTGAGCCGAAACATATGATTTAGCTTCAATTTTAGACTAAACCTACGATTTGGCTTCAATCTCTGTCGAAACATACGATTTATCTTCAAATTTAGAATGAACGTACGATTTGGCTTCAAATTCTACCGAAACGAACGATACAGCATCAAATTTAGCAGATATACCTGATTTAACTTCAGATTCATAAGATACTTATGATAGAGCTTCAAATTCAGCCGAAATATATAGTTCTGCTACATATTCGGCTTAAACGTACAATATGGTTTCAAATTCTGCCGAAACATATGATTTATATTCAAATCTGGACTAAACGTACGATTTGGCTACAAATTCAGCAGAAAGATAGGGTTTTAGTTCAAATTTAGCAGATACAGCAGATTTAGATTCAGAATCAGCTGATACTTGTGACGTACCTTCAAGCTCGGGCGAAACAAATGATTTATAATCTCATTCCTACTTAACGTACGATTTCGCTTCGAATTTTGTCGAAACATACGATTTATCTTCAAATCTAGACTAAACGTACGAGTTGGCTTCAAATTCAGCCGAAACATATGATTTAGTTTCAAGGTCAGTCGAAAAACATGATTTAGCTTCATTTTCAGACTAAACCCACGATTTGGCTTCCACTTCTATCGAAACATAGGATTTTGCTCCAAAATTTAACATATAAACACGGTTTGGCTTTAGATTCAGTCGATTCTTATGATATAGCTTCAAGAACAGCCGAAACATATGATTTATATTCTAATTCAGACTCAACGTGCGATTTGGCTTCAAATTCTTCCGAAACGTACGATTAAGCTTCATATTTAGCAAATATATCGTATTTAGCTTCAGATTCACATGATTCTTATGATATAGCTTCAAATTGAGCCAAAATATGTCATTCAGTTTCATACTTAGCCTAAACGTACGATTTGGCTTTATATTCTGCCGTAACATATATGTTTAGCTTCTAATTTAGACTAAACGAACGGTTTGGCTTCGATTTCTGCCGAAACATACGATTTATCTTCAAATCTAGAGTAAACGTACGATCTGGCTTCAATTTCTGCCGAAACATAAGATTAAACTTCAAATTTAGCAGATACAGCTGATTTAGCTTTAGATGCAGCCGATACTTACGATATAGCTTCAAGGTCACCCAGAACATATGATTTAGCTTCAATTTCGAACTGAACATACGATTTGGCTTCATCTACGATCGAAACATAGGATTTTGATACAAATTTTGCATATACACCCGATTTATCTTCAGATTCTGCCGATACTTATGATACAGCTTCAAATTTAGCTGAAACATATGATTTTGCTTCTAATTTATACTAACCGTACGATTTGGCTTCGAATTCTTCCGAATCATACGATTAAGCTTCAATTTTGGAAATACAGCTGATTGAATTTCAGATTCAGCCGAAACTTATGATATAGGTTCAAGGTCAGCCGAAACATATGATTTAGCAGCACAAAATATAAATATTAACCAAGATTTTATTTTTTAAGTTCAAATATAATAATATTTTCAAGCTATTTCAATAATATTTAGGCATATAAAATTATAAAATATCAACATCTTAATACGCCTTAAAACCTTAGACATTTTTTTTACCTCTAGTTTTTACTTGATGAGTTTTTATGGAAAATTTATGATAAATGTTTTGAGTTTTTAATTTTTAGAAGAATTAATGAATAATTTGTAGTTCTTTTTTTTAAATTGTTTCAATTAAAAAGTTTTAACGGGTTACGTAATGACCTGTCTTATTCTTGTACTGTTTCGTAACACCATGGAGCTCATACCGATCCTTCCACAACTCTTTCAACTTCTTCTTCGCCAAAGCCACCCTGATACAGTCCTCGTCTTCGCTTAATTGAGATAGACCCAAGGGTCTTCTTCAGCACCAAAAATTGAATATAAGCTTGAAGGAAGTCCTGACTTCCCAGCCCACGCATATACTTATTGTGGAACTTAGTTACCACCCCATCCCATGTCATTACACAGGGAATTACCTTAGTTCTAGCTTTGTGGATAAGTCCTAGTTCATTAGCTAGTAGGACGTGTTTTCTCATTTTTTCGTTCTTCACAACACTGAGTAGATCTTGATTCGTTATCCCTGCTTTTATAATAATTATCTTAATCTTTATATACTATTTTATATACAGGGTGTCCCACAATTATTTTAACAGCCGAAAATGAGGGGTAGCTGAGGTCATTTGAAGTAACTTTTTCCTTTGCGAAAATGCAATCCGCGGCTTCGTTTGCGAGTTATTAACGAAGAACACTGGCCAATGAGACGAATTGGCGCGAACCATATGGTTATCGATCGGCCGAGCGGCACGTGCGTTTACCGCTGAGTTTGACAGTTGAAGGAGGGACTGTGTGCGGCGTCCGAATCAATGAACAAGTCACGGAGCATGAACTTTTGATATTTTTTTTTACCACGTGACAGTGATAATTTCAAGAAAAACGCTATTCATCCTTATTTCAGAATGTCTGAAGAATGTTTACTAAATTTTCGGTCCCGAAATAATATGTAGTTTAACCGTGACAACCGTTTTAATTTTCTCACGTGTACCGTATGAAATTTGTATGCGATATGTACAGTGAAGATTAACAATAAGCAACCCAGTCGAAGTACATAAATGATATTTGAATTTAAATAATTCCGTGTCCGAACAGAATTCAACGAACGATGCGCAAAGCTGATTTAATAAATAATAATCGCGTTAAAGGACATAAGGGATATGTTTGTTAGAGAAATATGAAGAATATTATCAATAAGAAACTCACCCATTTAGTTGTAAAATCCACTTCATGTATCCGACGGCAACGAACAGAAGGATGTCTCCGGACAGGCAATTTCAACGTTTACTTTCACTGCATTATCACTAAACACTGATCACTTATCAATAATATTTATGGACGAACTTCTCTTTGTTAATTTGTATAGCTCTGAAAAGAGCAGATATTTTTATGCGACGCGTTCGAAGTTCTCACTGTTAACGACACGTATGTACCACGTTGTCGAGACGAACTGCAGAAGACTGGCACGATGGCCGACATTGTTTCGTTTTCCTACGAGCGAATTTCAACTGTTTCCCATCGAACGCGAACATTGTCAGCCATCGTGCTAGTCTTCCGCAGTTCATCCCGTCAACGCGGTATGTTTTCTTAACGATATGAACTTCGAACGCGTCGCATAAAACAATCGGCTCTTTTCAGGGCCATACATATTAACCCAGGAAAGTTGGTCCATAAATATTATTGATAAGTGATCAGTGTTTAGTGATAATGCAGTGAAAGTAAACGTTGAAATTGCTTGCCCGGAGATATCCTTCTGTTCGTCGCTGTCGGATAGAGATCAGCTGTGCAGTTCATCATACATTGTACGAGGTCCATGCACTATCCTCCTGCACACATTTCCGTGCATGAAGTGGATTTACAACTAAATGGATGAGTTTCTTATTGATAATATTCTTCATATTTCTCTAACAAACATATCCCTTATGTCCTTTAACGCGATTATTATTTATTAAATTAGCTTTGCGCATCGTTCGTTGAATTCTGTTCGGACACGGAATTATTTAAATTCAAATATCATTTATGTACTTCGACTGGGTTGCTTATTGTTAATCTTCACTGTACATATCGCATTCAAATTTCATACGGTACACGTGAGAAAATTAAAACGGTTGTCACGGTTAAACTACATATTATTTCGGGACCGAAAATTTAGTAAACATTCTTCAGACATTCTGAAATAAGGATGAATAGCGTTTTTCTTGAAATTATCACTGTCACGTGGTAAAAAGAAATATCAAAAGTTCATGCTCCGTGACTGGTTCATTGATTCGGACGCCGCACACAGACCCTCCTTCAACTGTCAAACTCAGCGGTAAACGCACGTGCCGCTCGGCCGATCGATAACCATATGGTTCGCGCCAATTCGTCTCATTGGCCAGTGTTTTTCGTTAATAACTTGCAAACGAAGCCGCGGATTGTATTTTCGCAAAGGAAAAAGTTACTTCAAATGACCTCAGCTACCCCTCATTTTCGGCTGTTAAAATAATTGTGGGACACCCTGTATATAATCTAACTTAAACCCAAAATTTATTATAAGGTAAAAATGCTTTAAACTTTTAAATTATAGTTTACCCGGTATTTAGTTCTATTTTTATTCAATGAATCATTTTACTTTTAATTTAGCTTTGTTTTTCATAAAAATATAATTAAAAACATATTATTTGAAATTTCTTTTGCGTAATAATCCATTAAAATATATAATAGAAATGTTTGGGAAAATATAAATGGAATTTCAATATTGTTCGAGGTAAATTAAGACAAATTTAATGATTCTTAAAACATACACATCCTAGATTAGACAGACATTGGTGCGTTATTAGCGTATCTAGCTTATACATTCCAACATAAAATAGCGTTCACTTTTTGCATTATCTCTAGAAAACATAAATAATATCCTTAAATTTTCTTAAAAAATGGGATTTTTATAAGAGCTAAATCAAGAAACCAGATAATTAGCGGTTTTTAGACAAAAAGAAATATACCAACTTTAATTAAAATTGTTTAATTTTATAAGCATCTTTATTTCAAAACAAAAATAAAATACGATACAATAATTTTAAATTTATTACAGTATTTATAAATAAAATTTTTTATATTTATTTTTTTTGAAATTTCATTTAAAAAATGTTAATGTTTCCTGTACATTCTACTATATAAATAATATTACTAGTAGGTTGAATATTTTTTTTGTTTGTAAAGAATTTATCAATAAGCCAAATTTCAATATTTTCTAATCAAAAAAATGAAATTTGTGAATTTTTAAAATAAGGATAATGCATGGTAAAAAATAACATCGATAGCAAATAATTTAATATGTAAATCTATTGTCCTAAAAATCATCGTAGTAAAATCAATGACATATTTTATTTATATATTTTTAAAGAGAAAAGAGAAAAAATTGATATTTTATGGAGTTTATATAAAAATATACACTTTCTAACCAGACAGGTGTTGATACAGTCTGACCACAAATATTTTTAACATTCTCATATTTTATATAAAATATTCTGTTCAACCGTCTCCGCAAAACCAATACATCTTCGCAAAATCCCTTTCTAAACTCTCAGGAGATGTATTTAAGGGTCTTCGCAAGAACTCTTTACTGTTTATGCTTTAGTTCAGATTACAATGAGAAAATTTAGACATTTTTATATGTTAGAAATGTCTTTAAATTTTTTTATCGGTATTGGTTTTGAATAAAGAAAATTATTATAACTTATATAAATTGTTGTAATGGCTTCTTATTTATAAAGACATAAAAGAAGATAAAATTATTCAAATAATTTTATGTAAAAGAATTATTTTATTCGCTTATAAACATTTTAAATTTAATAAATTGTCTTAAACATAAAGAAAAGATCTTTTTCTTATAAATAAATAAAACGAAGTTTGTGTATTTTGTATTAAATTTATGTATATTACCCAAAAAAAGTTTCTTTTCATATTAAAAGGATATTTTAATATTGAATTCATTTTTTTATTTGTTTTTTATTTACTTGTTTATTTGATTTTTAAACAGAATTAATTTATCTTTTTTTTTAAGTAAAATGTTACTATGGAAAATACTAAAAATCAATAATGCTTTTCAAAAATGCTGCTATATAGTAACTATTCTTCAAACTGTTGTAAATAAGGTTTTTATTTTATTATATATTTAAAGGTATGACTAAAATTTAAATAATTTAATTAAACTATTCCTTTTTTAAGCAGATTTTAAAATTCAGAAAAATAAAATTAAATAAAGTAAAAAGAACATTTGAAAAATTCAAACAAAAGAATAAAATCAGAATATATAAACATGAGAAATGTAGTCAGTTTTAAAAATATATAAAAACAACAAACTATACAGTCCTGTTTTAAATACGGGAATAATAACAATAAAAACAGCCAATTCTAACATTATAATTAAACATTTTTAGATTTAAAATTATAAAAAATTTTCTCTTTTTTCTTTTTGATTAGAAATTCTTTTTTTATAAAATTTAAGCAAAAAAATATATGAAGTTTTTAAAATACCTTCCTTATGATTATGAAAAGAATTTATACCTCGATCTTATTTTTATTTTATTTGAAATCTCAATGTGCTAAGGTAAAATCAGAAGGAAAAACTAAATTTACTAAAACCTATTCCAATCAAAAATATATACTTATTGTTGAAGATGAATATGGTAAAAGCGGATCATATTTTGTAGATGATGTTTCTAATTTAACGACTGATCATTCTGATGGCTATAATGAAGTATATTTAACCCCTGATTCAGAAAATGGGTTTAAAATGATCCTAATAACGATGAAACTTCAGATACTTCAATAATAGGATATTTTGGCAAATTCTTGCCTGAAGCGTATGATTCAGATACAAAAAACAGTGACTTGCCTAGCATTAAAAATTGATTTAATATTCTTACTTTGTAATATTCATCTATCTTTTTTGTTTTAACTTGAGTATAGCAGCCATTGTGCTGCAAGTACGCGCCCGCCTAGAGAAACTCTCAATTTTATAGCGGTACACGGCCGGCGACGGTAGTAATAGTTAGAGGATTCGCTTGCAGAGGCCAAGGACGAAGTAATAAACTTTCTCTGGCCGTTGCAGGTCGAAAATGATTTTATTGACTTTTTTGACAACCCCACGTGTACAGCAAATGTTGCTGAAAAATAATTACCGGCCGCCTACCGCTACAGGGCTACCTGGCCGCGCGTTTAGCGCGGCCGGGGAAAACCCTCAGGAATAACCGTCACCTTGGACAAAGGAAGACGATGTTTCCGCCGGACGAATATAAGCGGAAAAAGTCGGCTGCCGCGGGTCAGTTCGAGCAGTTTGGTTAGGACAGTTCGGTCAGGACAGCACGGTTACGTCGAGTATCGGTTAAATTATAAGTTCGTATATATTATAAGTCCATATTGTTATAATTGAGAGTACGGAACATTTAGAATACACAACTCCCTCATTGAGTATTAATCTATTTAATAGATTTTAAATTACTTTATATAAAACTTCAATTTTTCGTTTATATAAAATATAATTTTAGATAAGTCTAAACATTTTTTTTTTCTTTTTTAAACTGATTTTGAAAAAAAATTTAAATAAAGTTTTAAAATAGATTATTTACAAAACTAACGCTAAAACAATTTTATGAAATAAAAATGAATAAAAAGTACAGTAAGTAAATGTCTAAAATATACACATGAATCAAAGTCACATATAATATATAAAGTATAAAAAAACTGTTTTCACTGTGTTTCTAGGTTCAAATTTTAAAATCTTAAAAAAAGTTTGTGTTTCTTTAAATTATGAAGAAAAACGTTTTATAAAATTTCAACAAAAAATATACATAAATCTATCGAAAAATCCCTTCAAAAATATGTATAGAAAATTTTGCTTGATCGTATTTTTAATTTATATGAAATTTATCTTTACTAAAACAATTGCCAACGAATTAAATAAGTCAAATGAAAGCAGTTGGATTCAAAATGATCAACATCTTGTTGATACAAGTGAAGGGGATAATGAACCATGTGAATATTTTTAAGACTATATTAATGCCTTGATAATAAAACATTCTGTTAGTGATTAGACAGATTAAATAACTTCTGATTCAGTAGATAAGTTAAATAATTCTAATACCGAGAATGATCAAAATACAAACACGTCAGAAACAGAATATGAATATTTAATCTTTTTTGAAGAGGAAATTTCAGATGTGGAAATTAATGACTTTTCTAGTAATAAAAATTAATAAAATACTTTGATCTAAATTATTTATCTTTGTTCACTTATTAAAATTTTTGTAATAATTTAAGAAATATTATAAAAAACACTTTTTATGGAAAATTATAATATAATTTTAAAAACATACGATCATTTTTCACAAATTTTTTTTGTAAACTAATAAAATAAAAAATAGAAAATATATTTTAGTATAGAATATTGCTAACGTTTTGTACTACATTTTTCCATATATAAATATTATCTTTTTTAAAACTACTATTTATTTATTGAAGAAATACAGGAAAGAATAAATTTTAAATAAAATATAAAAAAAATTTTTTACTGTTTATATGTATCCATTTATAACACTGTCCAACACGATTTTTGAGTTCCTATAGCCACTATGAAATTCTTGTAGAGCTTCACTCCCTGAACAAGAATCCGAAAACCGAATTGCTCCATCACCCCCAGTTTTTTAAATAAACGAACTTTTGTAAAAACCCAAAATTTTCGACAAAAATGAGGTATTGCATGACAAGTACAAACGTTAGAAAGTTCTAATTGGTGTTAAAAAATAGAGGAGAGTTTCCCGAATATAGTGGCATGCAAGTTATTAATTGTTTTTGGTCCTAAATAGCAATAAATTAATGTTAAAGTTTAAAAAAGTGTCGACGTGAGCAGTTTCTGCGCAATATTTTTGTATTTTTACGAAAAGTTGTTTGTTCAGCACGAAAACTCTACCCAGGATCGGATTCTGTAGACATTTCTGAAGAAGAAACGGCCCGGTAAAAGTGTCGGAACGATATACATTTCGAGTAGATCGAGAAAATGTTCGACGACAACATGTACACGACGTTTTGCCGCCATGAGCTTCGCTGCTCGCTTCTCTCTGTCCGACAGGGCCGAAGTTAAGCGTAATCAACACCGATGGAGGGATCCAATGGGGCACCCACTTAGCATGTGGAGCGTGCCATTTTTTTTAGTACTTCAATGTGCTGTCTTCTTTTACATATTTTTATGGATAATAATCACCAAACTGTGATATATTTCACACAAAAAATCACAACCAGAGTATTTGGAGTTGGTAACGAAAGTATATTCTAACACTAGTATAATTTTGACTTCTACGCCATATAATTAAATAAATATTTAAATATGTATTTAACGATATGTTTCAAGAAGTTTAACGTTTTGAAAATGATTATTTATTCATGATCGTATTATCGTTATAATTGAAATGATAACTGTATACGTGATATACTTGTAATTCGAACAAATTCAGAATAAAATGAATATTTTTTGTTCATTATTTTTCTTTTATCATTTCTCCATTTTTAATTTATGATTCACAGTTTGGTGATTATTATTCATAAAAATATGTAAAAGAAGACAGCAGGAAACTCTCCTCTATTTTTTAACACCAATTAGAACTTTCTAACGTTTGTACTTTCCATGCAATACCTCATTTTTGTCGAAAATTTTGTGTTTTTACAAAAGTTCGTTTATTTAAAAAACTGAGGGTGATGGAGCAATTCGGTTTTCGGATTCTTGTTCAGGGAGTGAAGCTCTACAAGAATTTCATAGTGGCTATAGGAACCCAGAAAAAAAGTTTGATTTTGTCGGACAGTGTAATCTTTCAATCTTTGACCAGAATTGAGTGCTTTATAGTGCTTCAATACATTCTTCAATTCATTCTTCAAAATTAAAACAGTTGTTCATGTTTAATTAGACGAACGGCGATACTAATCAATTCCGTCGCTTAGCGTAATCGGTCTTACAGCCCGAGAGATTTTGTAATCGCGGAGTTTTAATATCGGGTTCACTCGCTGTGCATCCTACAGGAGTTATCGCAAATATCTATTTCGTCGTAATATTAGCGGGTAAGCAATAAGCGAACCGCTACAACTAAGAATAGATATATAGTAAGCGAGTGTTACTAACACAGAAGTCATAGTGGTAATATTAATATCCACGACATTGTGTTAGACAACAATAGTAAAATTTAATTTTTTATTAAAAAATACAAACTTATAAAAAATAAACATGAAAAAAAATCTTTCAAAAAATAAAATGTTGAAGAAGTTAAAAATATTTATGATATGTAGGATTAATGGCTTAAAAATGTAACAAAATATCACACCTTTTGAATATTAAATTATTTAAATGCCATTTTCTAAAATTTTTTTCAAATTAATAAAAAAGGCAAAAATAAAATAATGCAAACAAAAATTAAAAATTTATTTATTTATTTTTATTGTGTTTTTTAATGTTTATTAATTAGAGTTAATTATAAAATATAAAAATTAAATAATACTTGTCTTTCACATTGTATCCTTAATTTACCACAGTTTTTAAAATACATTATAATTAAAGTTTCAAAGCCTTTATTTTATTAATCGTTAAAATATAAATAGGAATTTTATTCAAATATGACGCACTTTAAACACTTAAATAATTTTTTGTTTAAGAAACAAATTAATTTTACCATTGATGAAATAAAAATAAAATATTAATTTAAATTTATATAAATTAAAGTATTTAAATTTTTCAATATAATTCTTATTCACAAGGATTGTCAGTTAATATATTTATAGGAGATAACAGAATAAGCAATTCCTTAATATCATTTGACGGCCATCTTCATTTGTGCTTGATTTATGAAAGGTTTTTTTATAAATGAAGTAAAAAAAGAAGAGAGTAGATTTTATTCGATCAAGATTTTTTTATCGAGATATTTATTATATTTATATTTCAGATTATATAATTGAATCAAAGTTTATTCAAAGGCTTGAGAAATGTAAAATGTATTCTGAAAATTCTACAAAAAGTTGTTCTAAAACAAGTAATAACGAAATTCCTGGAAGATTGATGGAATCCGAAGAACATAGACTTGAAGAATTTAAAAAAAATCATAAGTATTTAAAATGTAGTGATTTATTTTTGTTAGGGTCGTACGAATATATCGCACGGTGCGCAGATTGAAAGTTGTTCCTCCAAATGCTGCGCCTCCAACGACAACTTAATGTCGTAATGCAAAGCAATACAGTTTATTTAAAGAAGGTCCAGGTTTACAGTTGTGTGAGAGTGCTTGACCATCTCTCGTGAGAGTTACCGAAAGACTCCCGGTCTCGACAAGTTTCGTTTTGCAGGTTGACTTGCTCGGAGTGGAGTCAATTTTGTTCGGCCCATTTTTGGAGCCTGATTGGCTTCACCCCCAACCTGCCCCCACTTCCGAAGACGTTGCTCTAGGGCCTTGAAAAAAGGGCAAGTCGACGGAAGGCAGTTGGAGACCACCTTGGATCTCCGGCTAAAGTGCAGTAATAAAACTGTTTCCTTATTTTTTACTTTACCGGTACTAACCGGTAAACGGTATGAAAATTATATATCGTTATAGCGGGTCGTCGTCGTAAATCTGCCGAAATATTGAACCTTGTCCCGTAGGGTTCGGTTTATTTTATTGGTCTGTCACGCACCTTTTCTCAGGGTCGTAGATTAGGCCCCGTAGGCCCTCGAGTGACCTGACAGATTGTATGGTGTTGATCCGTCCAGGACGGAACAATTTTATATCCTCAAGAATAGGTATGAGATACTTTTGAATATAAATTCATTAATTAACGCTAATATCTATATGATGATAAAAGATACAGAGAAGCATAAATCTATGAATTCTACTTTTAAAAAACATTTAGGTAGATTAGGTGTTGTTTAAAAATTGTATGACGATTTTTTTTACGATGTATATGTAATAATAATATGTGGTTAAAAGGTGCGTTCAACTTGCATACAGACTTACTGAAGAACAGTATGATTTTATCTATTATAACTGTATTGAGAAAATTTCAATTGAGTATATAGAGGAACCATCTCAACAAATACGAACATATAATCTTGATGGCAGTGGATTCTCAATAAGTACTATATTTGATCCTTAAGAAGTCATTTTATTACAATTAGACATACCAAATAAGATTCAAAGAAAAATTGAGAAGGATCCCGTCTGTGTTTATTTACAATTTAAGGATATAAATGATAAAATTAGATTAGATTATTAAAATAAAGAAAATTAATATTTATTTTTTTAATAATTGTTTTTTGAGTTTTATGGATTTTTAAGCATATATACACATAAAATTGTAAAACAAAAATAAAATTTTATGTTAATTATTTCAAACGATGTTTATACGGCTGGAAATTTTTTCGGCTAAGAATAAGTGACGCCATACAACTCCATCGATAAACATAAATTTTAAAATGTATTTACTATATTAGTTAAAAAATAAAGAAATGCACGAATATAATAATATAAAAGAAAGCACATCTTGATTTTAAAATTTAATTATCTTTGAAGCTCTTTTTAAACTTATAAAAAATTAATATCTAGAATTCTAAACTTTTAAATGATATTAAAACCTTTTTTTCCCTTTTTATTCATTTAAGTAGTATTTTGCGAATTTTTAAAGCGATATTCTTTTTTTCAAAACTTTAAAAGTTTTTTAATCCAGTGGCGCCCAAACTTTTTAGCTCACAACCCCTTTTTTCAAAATTTTTTTCTAGGCGACCCCCTTTTTTAAAAACGACCATTTATGTTTGGATCTTGTAGTTGAACACATGATATTTTACGAATCTTTTTTAATTTAATTTTTTCTTAGGCGGTCCGTCATAATTTTTCTCCGACCCAAAAAGGGCCGCGACCCCCAGTTTGGGAACCACTGTTTTAATCGACTATATTCAAAAATACTAATGATCACACTTTCCTATAACTTTTGACTTTTTAATATAGATAGAGTATATAAACATCACCAAATTTCTTTTTTTACTTAGAATTAAATCTTTTCAAATTTTAAAATGTTAGATGCATAAGGTTTTTTTCAATATCATAAAAAAATTTCGGCCGAAATAGTGACGTTAGATTGCGTCACTGATTGTAGGGTGCACAGCGAGTGAACCCGATACTAAAACTCCGCGATTATAAAATCTCTCGGGTTGTAAGACCGATTACGCTAAGCGACGGAATTGATTAGTATCGCCGTTCGACTAATTAAAGATGAGCAACTGTTTTAATTTTGAAGAATGAATTGAAGAACTATAAAGCACTCAATTCGATGGTCGAAGGTTGAAAGATTATCTGAATAGTAGACTAGCGTGGGCTGGAGTGTACTGTAGTTGACTGAAGCTGAGTTGAGCTGGAGTCTACTGAAGTTGAAGAGTTAAGTGTAGTAGACTAGCGTGAGCTGGAGTCTACTGAAGTTGAAGAGTTGAGTGTAGTAGACTAGCGTGAGCTGGAGTCTGCTGAAGTTGACTGAAGCAGATTGACTGCGATTTAGAACTAGGTTGAAATAGACAGCGCGTGCCTGACGAAACAGAGTTGCGGACTAGAGACCGAGCGAGAATGACTGAGTTTAACTGACATTGACTGACCGAAGACCGACGAATGACTAAAGACTAAATGACGAATGACAAAATGACTACATGACGAATGACAAAATGACAACTAACAAAATGACGACTGACAAAATGACCAAGAGAAGACTCAGTTTCGAGTTTTTATACCGTTTCGTGAACAGAAGACTAGAAACTGATTGGTCAGTAACGCGATGGAAGGGGATATAAAAGTTACGTAGCACACAGTGCCGCAGGTAGGAAGAAACCCCGGACGGGCGACCGAAGCGGTGCGTGCTAGCGACCCTGTTATAAAAAATGCTGCCGATGAAGGTGTGCATTATTCGAAAGTGCAGAAATGACTTTATTGCTGGAAAGAAGATGGCTCGAAAAAATCATAAACTCAGAAACTGCAATGAAGGTTATGGCTCTACGAAATTGAAAGCCTAACGAACGTGACCTTTTGTCGATTGCACGTCGTTCGTTGAAGGACTGTTAATTTGTCTCGCTGAGCCGAAGATTCCCCGTCAATAAATGCTTTTAGGGATAAAAGGAAAAGGTAATTCGTCCCGGAGAAAGTTAGGCGGATGCAACACGAAAATTCCGTTGAAGGACGGAACACTGATTTTTAGCTGAAAAAATTGCTAACGATTTCATATGTATTAGTAAAATTAATATAAATCAAAAGGCATCTTCAATTCAGATCAGGGTTTTAGTTTTATAAATATATCTTTTTATATTCATTTCATCAGTATTTTCTAAATATTAAATCGGAATAAAAGTATTTTAGATGAGAAGGACGATTTCTACCTATTCTTCGCCAAGAATAATTTTTAGTTTAAACCTTAACAAAGGGATGAGAGTGTGAGAAAAAAATAACATCAATTGAAAATTAAGAACTGTCACCGTCTGTACAAGTTCCAAAAGAAAAGAAGGTCTCTTAAGCGCCAAAAATTACTTAAAAGATCAGAAATCGTTAGATTATTATAAATTCTACGTAATTGGCCGTGTGTATATCAATTTTACACGATAAAATGTTACATTTATAATTTTATAGTTATATATTAGCGCCATAGAGGCTCTTGGTTTAAAAATTTGGTTATGAAAACAAATAACAATGAATAAATCGTTAAAAGTGTCATTAAAGTAACAATTTTCAACTAATAAGCAAAAAAAATATATCATATATTTTTGGGATATTTACAAAAAACACCGCTTTTTAAATTTTTTTTACAAAAAGCACAGCTTTTAAAACTTTTTTTAAAAAAAAACACCGCTTTTAAAAATTGTTTACAAGAAACATCGCTTTTAAAAATTGTTTGCAAAAAACACAGCTTTCAAACATTGTTTACAAAAACAACAACTTTTAAAAATTTTTGATAAAATAATATTTTGTATCCCTACAATTATTGATATAAATGACAAAGAATATATTTGAATCCACCTTTATTACAAAAAATGGCGTGATAAGTGCAGTATTCGATCTTTCTCGGACTTCAAGAAGAAATATCGTACTAGAACGCTCTGTTAAGACAAGGATGAAATTTTCATGCGTGAATAATGTATTAGGATGCAGATTTTATCTCTCTTTTACTAAAAAAAAAAGGAATCTGGAAGGTATTTAGATTCTTTGCCGAACATGACAAATCATGTAAGAAAGGTCTTCTACGAAAAACCAAAACCAGGCCGAAGATTTTAGAGAGATACATCAAAAAGCGCCTAATGAAGAATAATGAGGAATCAATAGAAAAGTTCAAAGATTTCTTGAATGTTTTGGACAACGATTAAATGAAATCAGTCCAAGATCAAACTTTTCTTTAATTAAGGACAAGGATAATTATCAAGACTTAAGGTAGAAAAATGCTGCTCATGCTAACAAATTCAAGGTTATACAAACATCAAAATCTCAAGCATTGATTTCGAGTTTATCATATTTTGAAGAGCAATTTTTAGTCGATCTTGTAAAAAAAAACATGTTCTAGTGGTATGTTTCAAGATTGGAAAATTCCTTGCAGACACGCTTGCTCGTTTATTTTTAAATTAAATCTGAATCCAAGTGACTTTGTTGGTGATTTATATTTGAAAGACAATTATGTAGAGGGCTGGAGCAATGAATTTATTTTATTCGACTTCTTTAATTTAACCGCTAATGAGTTATTTCTTCCTGATTTGTTTGTAAAAACTGGACGCCCTCGAAAACGATGAATTGCTAGTAAGGGCGAGAAATACGAAAAGCAAGCAAACATTGAAGGAAGAAAATGTGGCTTATGTGGTGAATTTACCCATAATAAACAAATAAAATAAACATCATTGTTGTTTTTTTGAATTTTTTATATTTTTTCATATTTTTTAAAAATAGGGGTTAAAAAATAAAAAAATATCAAAAATAAAGAAAATTTAAAAAAATAGGAAAACGTATAAATTTTTATAAGTTGCTAAATATAGAAGTAATATATAACTTTCTGGTAACATATCATATCGATTAAAACGAAACGAAAACGATTTCTTTACTTTAAGTGCATTTTAAAAACAATTTTCGCACTTTTTGTTTTAACTTTCATGAAAATCGAGGAGTAATAAAATAAAAAAACGTCCAAAAGTTGTCTTTTTAAGTATAGTGATAAAATACTCTGTTTTTCAATATTTTTTGGTTATTTTAATTGAAAATAAATAAATATATATTAGTATTGAAAATAATTTTTACATTATAATAAAAATATGTATTATTGTTTTATTTCAAATGAAATGTGCCGTTTTTATAACAGAGAATAATTTAAAATTTTTTAAAAAATATTTTCATAATGGTTTGTTAAGAATACAATTTACATTCTAGGTTCATATAAAATCCTGTATGCCTCTTTTATCTTTATTTTAATAAAAACGAGTAATTCATAATTACTTTTAAGCAGAGTTATAAATCGATTTTTTAAATTAAACTTACTAAGTGTCAGTCCTATAGTCTATGTTTTGAACTTTGTGGTATTACCTGGATACCAAAAAGACAACTTATGTGTCATGGGAAAATAAGCATGAATCAGAGTACTTTACTAATAACTTAGACATAAAATGTTGAAAAGGTAAGAAAAATCTAAAAGATAAGAATTTTAATAAAATCATAAGTGTTTAATATAAAAAATCTTTTATAAAACGTTTTTTTTGTAAATAACCCTATATTTTTTTCAAAAATCTCCAACCATGAAAATATTTTTAAATATCTGTGAAAGAAAAGAAATAAAATACTAGTTGATAAGTAGAAGATTATCCAACCATATATTTAATATAAATGACAAAGAATCGATCAAAAAATGACAAAGAAAATGTTAATTGCTTAAATACAATGACTTCAATATTTAAGCAAGGCTCAGATCAATATTTATGCTTTTTACCTCCGAAGAAGCAGAATTTAAGAAGATTTTAAAAAACTCATACATATTTCAAATGGACATATTGGGCGAGACAAACTTTTACAATTCTTTAAATCATAGTGCCGTGGTCTACATTGTTTGAGAATAAAAATTGTTCATTCGTATTTGGTGGTTGTCTCTCAATCCTCTGTCTTCTCATTTTTTCTCTTTTCTCTCTCTGTCTCACAAGGGGTCATCTTTTTTTTTACGTGGGGGAAATCTGCTGGCCAGACACCCACGGCGGCCTAGGGCGCTGGCGATTAACGGGGGAGCCGCGGGAACTCTTAAGAACACTACCGCGGCTCCCCGTCGCCAGGCCGGCCACCATTCGATGGCCAGCCGCGTCCCGGGGGGAGGTTAAGTCCTCCCCCCTCAAACCATGATGTTAATTTGGCGGTGCGGTGGGCCGCGCCCCGCACCACCCCGTCACGGCGACTGCACAAAGAGGTGCCCAGGGCCCCCGCCCTGTGCACGGCGGTCATCGGGAGGGGGCGACGATAGTGGTCGCCCCCCCCCCCACTCCCGTTAGTGGGAGGACATCTTCAGTCAGCGGGTGGCGGGCAGGAAGTCCAGAATGATCCGGCACACCCGCCGCCCGCCTATTCTCATCTGTTCAGTGGGGGCTCTAGGCGTGGGCGCACACGCCGCACCCCCTGCTCACGACGACCTCGCTCGGCAGCCTCCTTCTGCGACATTACCTGCTCGCAATAGGCGAGGGCTGCCGCCCATTTTCTCGAGCTCTCCAGCATGGCCCCAACTAAGCTGGAGAGAGCGAGGTCATGACCAACATCCCGTCTTAGGACTCGGCGCAGCGCTGAAAAGGCGGGGCATTCCTCCAGTGTATGCTGCGCCGAGTCCTCCTCCGCGCCACAGTGGTGGCACACCGTCGTCGATTCCCGAACGATGCGACATAGGTAGACACCGAAGCAGCCATGCCCGGTGAATACCTGCGTCGCACGGTAGGAGAGCCTGCCGAACCGTCTCTCCCGCCACGAGGTGAAGCGCGGCAGGAGAGCCCCGGGGACGCGCTCGCTGGCATGGGAACAGAGCTCCGCATGCCATCTGGCGAACGCTAGTCCCCGGGCCTGGAGCTCGAGGCACTCGACCGCCACCTGCTCCGGCGGGTCCCCCCTCGCGTACGGTGCCCAAATCGGGACGCCGTATAAGGCCATGGACCGCACCACGCCTAGGTATAGGCGACGCACCATATCACCCGGTCCCCCGAGATTGGGCAACAGGCGGCCTAACGAGGCCGCCGCCCTCTCAACTCGGGGGACGAGGCGGCCAAAATGTGCTTCGAACCTCCAGTGGCTGTCGAGGAACAGTCCGAGATACTTGATCTCGGACTTCACCTCGACGCAGGCTTCTCCAACCCGGATCCACGATCCGGCCGGTGGCCGCGACCGAGGCCGTCCGTGAAACCAGACGGCCTTGGCCTTCTCCGGGGCCATCTTCAGCCCCAGACCGTGGATCCTCGCGACGACGGCTGCCACCGCAACCTCCGCTCGTCGGATGGTCCTCTCGAAGGTGTCCCCGACGGTGACCACTAACGTGTCGTCTGCATAGCAGATAAGGGTGGCACCGTCGGGCAGGGAGGCCTTCTCCAGGACCGCGTTATATCCCAGGTCCCACAGGAGCGGTCCTAACACGGACACCTGTGGGAAACCGCAGTCCACTTCCCTCCGCATCATCCCGTACCGGCCCGGGTATTCTACTCACCTGTCCCGCAGGTAGGCCATCGCCATGCACACCCCGCCCCGTGCCACGGCATTGTCCGAGAGGGACTTTAGACGATCGATTGCGTCGACCGTCGACCGTCCCTCTCGGAAGCCGAACTGGCAGTCCGCCAGATCGGGGCCATCGCGTGACAGATGCCTGGTGAGGCGGGCAGCAATGATCTTCTCAAAGTTCTTGCCCACCTCGTGCAGGAGACAAATGGGCCGGTACGCGGAGGGAGAATCCGAGAATCCGCAGGCCTCCCATCCTTCCTTAAGAGGACCATCCGACTTCTCCTCCAGCGGTCCGGGAACGCCCCCGACCTCAGGAGCCCGGAGTAGAGGCTTTTTAGCCTCTCGCCCAGGACGCTCATGGCGAGCAACCAGACCCGGCCGGGGATATCGTCCGGCCCCGGGGCAGTATTCTTGTCCCGGAGCCATTTGACTACCCCGGCCATTTCCTCCGGCGCGACCTCCAGTTCCGGGAACCACTCTTTTTCCCATGGCTCAGGGTCGGGCCGGGACGCCTCCCCGCTAACGGGAAATAAGGCGCCCACGACCCGTCCGAGCATCCCCGGATCCAGGCACTCCATCACAGGGGGCGCCCAGGGACGTAACCGTCCCATCGCCATTTTGTATGGGCGCCCCCACGGATCTCGGTTCAGAGAACCGAGAAGGTCGCGCCAGGCCTGGTCTTTTGCCCGCCTGATGGCCAGCTGCAGGGCGACCACCTTCTCCCTGTATCGCCCATACAGCTGGATAGCCTGCTCTACGTCGGAACATCGTCGTCGACGGGCGCGGGCATACTGACGTCGCGCGCGGACGCACTCTGTGCGCAAATCCGCTATCGCGCGCGACCACCAGTACACCGCCTTCCTCGGGAAAACCCTGGCCCGGGGCATGGCGACGTCGCAAATCGACGTCATTGCGCCCCGGAACCAATGGGCCTCGCCTGTCCCGTCGACTGGCCCGGCCGGTGTTGCCGGCCAGGCCACGACGTGGGCTGCCACCATCAGAGCGTCCTGGTCGAGGCGCTTTAGCGCCCACCGCGGCTGAGGCGATCCCTCATTAGCGGGGCGACTTCGGAGTGTCGATGGGGCGGCGGAGAGGCCGAGAACAATGTATCTGTGGTCAGACAGTGTCTCGACCTCCTCCGCCACCCTCCACCCAGTAATACGGCGCACGGTCGGAGGCGTTGCCCATGAAAGGTCAACGATAGACCCCCCATTATGCCGCACGCACGTATGGACCAAGCCCGTGTTTAGAAGACGGAGCTCGAGTCCCGCCGCCCAATCAAGCACCTCCCGGCCCCTCGGGTCTGTCCTGGGGGAACCCCAAGCTGAAGACTTGGCGTTGAAGTCCCCCAGGCTCAGCACCGGACATGGTTGGCAGCGGGAGACGCATCTCCCTACCACGTCCAGATACTGTTCGAATTCCTCGAGGGACCATCTCGGAGGTGCGTAGTTTGCCACAACCGCGGTGCCGCCCCAGTCAACGGCCAGATAACCGAGCACGCCGGGGACCCCGGCCGGCCTGCCCATATTATAGCGGCGGAGCCGCTCGAGTCCCCCATCCAATGTGGATGAAGTCTCTAGTGATTTTACGTGCGGCACCTGCCCAAAGGCTTATCCACACGGCCCCCATGGGCGCGGAATTTAGATACGCTCAATAAGCGCGCTCCCACATGCCAAGCCATGCAGGAGCTACCAGTTACTACGAGAACACGGACTCTCGTCAGCAGACAACTGGTGGTGCCGAGCCCTTTCTATGCTCTACCGGCTCAGCAGGTCGGTTCCCGAGCTGAATACCGCAGCTCACCCGTCGAGGCCCCTAACAATTTCAGGGGGGGACAGAACGAGGAGGGAGGGAAGAGGTAAGGAAAGGAAGGGAAGGAGCCTCTGGCCAGCTTTAGCCATTTACCACTGCCCCCTCGATGGGCCTACCCACTGCCGGCCCGAGGTATCCCGAGCCAGATGGTCGGGACCTCGTGGGCACGCCGACACCCGAGGTACCAGTATTTAGAAGGCCGACTGGTTGGACCTGTCGTAGCTACGCTACTACCATGTTCGGAGACACCGCATCTCCAGCACTGGTCGGCTAACGCTTCGGGATCGTGTAGTCGCTACTCTACAACGCCTAGTACTTAAGGAATCAGCAGAATAGGACCCAGCAAGCCGTATCCTACCCGCCTTTCTGCCTGTGTTCAGCGCCCTGCGCCATCCAATGTGGATAAGTCTCTAGTGATTTAACGTGCGGCTCCTGCCCAAAGGCTTATCTACACGGCCCCCATGGGCGCGGGATTGGGATAACGCCCAATCAGCGGGTCCTCGAGGGACTACCGGTATACTCCCAGGATGTAGGTCCTGTGAGCAGACAACCGGTGGTGCCGAGCGACTTTCCACGCTCTACCGTCTCTGGAGGACGGTGCCCGAGCTGTACCATGCGCAGCTCACCCGCCGAAGCCCCCGGAAAGGAGCCTCTGACCAGCATTCAGCCTTACCACTGCCCCCGCGATGGTCCTACCCATGACCGGGCCGAGGCAAGCCTCGGGGGCGCCCGGTCCCCGCGGTACTAGTCGTGATCACTGGTTGGATCTTTCGTAGCAAAGCTACTACCAATTTGGGAGGCCTACACTCCCGGCATTGGTCGGCCAGCGCTTCGGGTTCGTGGTGTCGCTACTCACCAAAGGTCCTTACAGGAATCAGCCGGCAGGACCCGACAAGTCGTATCCTACCGACCTTTCAACCTGCAGGGAACCCCCCTGCGCCTCGGATACGCCAGGCTTCACCCGTCCACCGTTTCGGCAACCTTCTTTCTTCTTCTCACAAACATGTTCTTAGCCATCACACTAAAACATTCATATGTTGCCCTATCACCCAACACACTCGCCACATCCACACTTCCATCCTCACACACTTTCACACCGCTTTCATTCAACCTTCGGAGGTCATCGTACCATTTACACCTAACCAAAACGTGCTTCCAATCCTCATTTCCTTCATTACATCCACACATCCTAGTTTCACACAATCCACGTTCCCATAAAAAGTCATTCATACTTCCATGCCCAGTCATCATGAAACATACATACAAACTCGGTTCAAACTCAACATTCTTCCATGCAAAATGCACATTCTTTATATATTCATACGTTACCCGTCCTTTCTCACTTGCGTGCCATCTTCGCTGCCACACCTCTCTTATTCTTTCATTCATAAATTTTTCTTTCTCACTCTTATCCATTCCAGCCATTTCATTATCACTCAATAACTCATTCTCTCCTACATTCACACCATGCTTCACTTTCCATATCATGCCTCTCCTTCTACACTCCAGGTCCCAGGGGAATGTACCCATGAGGACCTGCATGGCTTCGGTCGAGACAGTCCTGCATACATTCAAACAGGCATACAAAACTATTCTTTGACATTTATTCATAATTTCTCTTGCATACTTGTGTCTCATCGCATCACACCATACACTTGCACCATACATCACACACGCTTCAAACAGACCTTTGTATATCACTCTCATGCCTTTCTTCCTCATTCCCCACTCACGTTTCATTACTCTACTCATTTTCCCAACCACTTTCGTTATCTTTTCCTTCAATTGGTTCAAATGTATTTTAAATTGCATTCTCTCGCTCATCCATATTCCCAAATATTTTACACATTCAACTCGCTTCATAGCTTTCTCATTCATACGCACATTCGGACTTCTTGTATATGCCAAATTCCCTTTCATCATCATCATTACACTCTTACTTTCAGACACATTCACTCCCACATGTTTTCCCCATTCACAAACAATTCTCATCCATTCTGTTCCCTTCCTTTCCAGTTCCACTCGATTACGTCCTTCAACCATCAATACTAAATCATCCGCATACGCAACGCACTTACATCCTTCCATATCCAGTTTCGTCAGCAGATCATCCATCATAAGGTTCCATATAAACGGTCCACCTATGGAGCCCTGCGGACATCCACGCTCTACATGCTTCCATACTACTTCATTCACTCCAGTCATACAAACCATTCGATCCTTAAAATAGTCCTTCCATAACCCAATCTCATCACATTCAATCTGTCTTAACTTTCCAATCACGCGACTCCATTCTAAATTATCAAACGCTCCTTTAAAATCAATAAACATTCCCAGTACATACTTACAGTTACTCTGATGCACACATTCTTTCACTTTCAGCCACGCAGTTTCAGTCGATCTTCCTTTCATAAATCCCTGTTGCGCTTCATTCATTCTTCCACTCATCTTTTGTTCTAACCTTTTAACCATCATTTTTTCTAGTATTTTCCCTAGTACTGATAATAAGCATTTCGGCCTATAAGAACCAGGATCACTCTTGACTTTATCGGGAGACTTTAGTAACACAATCAGACGCGCTTTCTTCCATTCACTCGGAAATGTATCCGTTCTCAGGCACAAATCATACATACTTTTGATCCGTTCCGGAATCGCTCGCCACACTTTCCTCATCATTTCCGCATTTATACCATCGAGTCCAGGTGCCTTTCCCAGTCTCATTTCTCCAATTGCTCTCTCTATTTCATTCCATTCAAATTTTTTCTCATTCTCTTCATTCACATCGTCATTCACTACACTAGTGTTATCACTCATTACTTCATCTCTACCATTCATTTCCGATGCCGGGAAGAGATGGTCCATTATCGCATTTGCACTTTCACTCCATGTTGCAGTCATTGTTCCATTTACATACACAGTATTCAAACATTCATTTCGATCTTTCCCACGACATATTCGGTAAACGGGGCCCCACGGGTCCTCGTTACTCCATTTACTTACAAACTGCTTCCAACTTTCTTCCTTCACTCTGCAGATCTCCTTCTTGTACTCATTCACGCCTCTCTTATATTCCAACACTTTTTCATTCACATTCTCTCCTCGTCGTCGAGCAATCTGCATTTTCTTTCGCATATTCCTTACATCCTTCTTCATTCTCTCTAACTTTTCCGTCCACCACATAATCTTTCTCTTCCTTTCTTTCTGATGTGTCTTCAACCACTTATCGTTCGCACTATAAATCCACTGCAACATTTCGGCCACCAACTCATCCGCACTTTTTCCATTCGTCGTATTTAGTTCACTCATAATCGCACTTTCTCTTAGATCACTCATAATCGCACTTTCTCTTAGATCATTCATATACCCTTGCCAATCAACGTTCTTACAAGTCCACCTCCTCCCAGCATCGAAACATTCCATTCGCTCTTCATCACTTGTCATTTTTATACTCACAACATTATGGTCACTTATTCCCCATCCACACTCCACTTTCCATTCAAACTGACACCCGGCACACGAATCACTCACAACAGTCACGTCTATATTACTCTGTCCATTTGGGCCCGAGAACGTGTACCACTCACTCGGCTCGTTTATCACTTGCATTCCATTCGCTATCACCCATTCATCTAGTTCTCGTCCACGCATTTCATTTTCTCTCGAGCGGCCAGCTCCCTTACTGTACCATAAGGGAGACACAGCATTCGCATCCATACCAAACACAATCTTTCTTCCTCGCAAACACTCACACACTGCGTCCATGTATCTAAGATACCCCTCTATATCTTCACCATGTCTACAATACACGGACACCACATACAGCTCACCAAAGTCTCCCTTCAGCCATACACACACTCCATATTCATTTGTACATTCATTCACACAAACAGCTTCTATACATACGTCATTTACAACTATAGCTGATCCAACCCGTTCACTCTTGTTCATAAACACTTTCATACTACCTGGCAATCCTTTCACACACCCATCTGCAAACACATATGGCTCTTGTAGCATTGCCACATTTATCCTTTTTTCATTCATGCTCACACCCAGATCACACATCACCGTATACGCCCGCTGACAGTTACACTGTATCATACTTAAACTGCCTCTACTCGTAACTAATTCTCATTCTCTCTCGTTCAGCCACACGCAGATATTCCTGACACTGTTCAGACATAACCGAGTGGTCGCACTCATTCCCTTTCAAACGACAATTACGACATACATACTTATCTTTTACGCAATTCATTCTCACATGCCCTTTTTCACAACATTTCTGACATAAATTCTCCTTTTCTTTACATTCTTTGGCAATATGCCCAAACCCACAACATTTGAAACACCTCATTACACTCACATATTCTTTAAACTTACATGCTCTCCATTTCACATACACGCGTCCTTCTTCAAATAATTTATTCATCATTTTCACATTCATTTCCACTATTACGCTTCCTACACTCACATCCTTTCTACTCCTCCTACTTACTACTCGTACTTTTTCCTTAAACTCATCCATACTCACACAGTCCTTCAAATTTTTCTCATACAACTCATTCATAAAATCTTCTCCTGCCATTTCGTTTGGGACATCGAATATCATGATCTTCGGCCCAATTTTTCTCGGCATCTCGACCTTCAAACCCACTTTGGAAAACTTCTCACAGTCTCGCACTTTCTTTAACTCATCCATACTGACTGTCTCGATAGCCAATCCACCGCTTCTAATCTTTCGTACCGCTTTCACCCTCACATTCAGTTCCTTACTTACTTCATTCATCACCTTCTCTCTCACTTGCTCACTGGTCATTTTTACCTTGTCATCTTTTGGTTTCACAATTACCGCATACTTCTTCTCTTTTGTTTCATTCACTCTACTTTTTTCCTTCTGCCTTATCACATTCACTCTAGCAACATTTGCATACGTCTTACTTGATGTAACAGGCACACTTGCGTTTTTCACACATTCTTCTAATCTTCCTTTTAGTCTCTCATTCTCGCATATCAGCCTCATCATGCATTCTTCATACTCACTCACACAGTTCAATACGAGTGCACTCACATCTTTCGACACGCGATTTGATTCATTAAATATGCATTTCCTCAATTTCTCACCCACTGTTCTCATACACCTCATCTCATTCGCTTCCGCATCCCGGACATTCGTTGTTTCACACACACTCATAGTTGACCTCATACTTCTTTCATCCTCATCACTCGACTCATTCTCTGCTATTTTTCGCCTCTTGCTCAGACTCCTACTGGCACTTCCTCTTCCCGTTTCAGAATTTCTTCCTCTTTCAGCACTTCCCGGCTCCCTATTGCTACTTTCTCCCAACTCCTCACTCCTTCCCTCCCCCAAAATAGTCTCTAAGTTAATTTTTGAATTTTTTTTCCTCATAATGTTCCCACGAGTATGGGGGATAGACGGTCAACCTGGGCAGAGCCCCCTATGCCCAGGTAAGGCTATGTACAACTAAACTTCGCCCGGCGTTCAGAGGTTGGTCGCTAGTGGCTGGTGCACCCACCAGCCACACCCCGATGCCATCGATCGGGGTGTACCCCATCGCCGCGCACCATAGCTTAGGGTTAGGGATTTTTTAGAGAGGTTGTCATCCTCGCGGTCCGGCCGGTTAAGGCAAGACCCCCGGGCTCGTGAAACATGACCACGGGCTTACGGTATGAGGTTCAATTTTAGTCTGGCCTCTCACCTCAAGCCACTCCGGCTAGGTTAGACCTGCCAGGGAATCAAGTTCCCCGCCGGCACAGCCTTGAGGATCATCGAGGCTCGCAAGCCCCCCCACCACGATAAGGTACGAACCACGGGGGGATCCAATGTGGATAAGTCTTGAGTGATTTAACGTGCAGCACCTGCCCAAAGGCTTATCCACACGGCCCCCATGGGCGCGGAATTGAGATACGCTCAATAAGCGCGCTCCCGCATGCCAAGCCATGCAGGAGCTACCAGTTACTACGAGGACGCGGACTCTCGTCAGCAGACAACTGGTGGTGCCGAGCCCTTTCTATGCTCTACCGGCTCAGCAGGTCGGTTCCCGAGCTGAATACCGCAGCTCACCCGTCGAGGCCCCCAACAACTTAAGGGTGGGATAGAACGAGGAAGGAGGGAAGAGGTAAGGAGAGGAAGGGAAGGAGCCTCTGGCCAACTTTAGCCGTTTACCACTGCCCCCTCGATGGACCTACCCACTGCCGGCCCGAGGTATCCCGGGCCAGATGGCCGGGACCTCGTGGGCACGCCGACACCCGAGGTACCAGTATTTAGAAGGCCGACTGGTAGGACCTGTCGTAGCAAAGCTACTACCATGTTTGGAGACACCGCATCTCCAGCACTGGTCGGCTAGCGCTTCGGGATCGTGTAGTCGCTACTCTACAACGCCTAGCACTTAGGAATCAGCAGAATAGGACCCGGCAAGCCGTATCCTACCCGCCTTTCTGCCTGTGTTCAGCGCCCTGCGCCAAATCCAATGTGGATAGTCGGGAACCCTGTACGGCTCCGCCGCTACGGCCAACCCGGCACCCCGCTCTGCCAGGAATAGCACAAAAAGGTCTTGTGCCCTGGCCGAGTGGTTCAGGTTGGCCTGAATAATAGGGCCACTAGGCCCCATTATTCACTTGCCTCGATATCCATCGCGGCCACGGGAGCGGTGGCGTCTGGGGTTTTATTAGCCCCATACGCCCCCGCGGGCGCGACGGTGGCATCCTTAGATGCCGAATCCTTTGTATTATTTGCCATGGTGGCCGCCGCCTTGGCCGTCGTGGTCTTCCTCCCCCTGCTTCCTCTGCTGCGTCTCGCGCTGGCAGGGCACGCCCGGCTGCCGAGGCGGTGGCCGGCTGGCTTGCCTGCACCCGCACAAAGCGGGCAATTTGGCTTTGCAGTGCAGCCAGCCACCTTGTGGTCCTGACTGCCGCACCCAAAACAGCAGCCGGACCGATCCTTGGCCGCAGTGCACCGCTGTCTAGTGTGGCCTAGGCCAAAGCAGCGATAGCACTGTAAGGGTCGTGCGCCGAGGGCCTCCACTGACGCCTGGGTCCAGCCCACTGTTATCCTGCCCGCGACCGCAACTTTGCGTGCGGCCGCAGCAGGGCACTGGACCCAGAGAGTGCCCAATCCTGAGGGGGAAGACCGGATTTCGCCGGTCCTCACATCCCCCTGGTCGCACCCTCCCACACGGGCGACAGCCGTGGCAACCTCTGCCGGCGTGGTCGAGTCGACCAGGCCGCGCACCCTAAGGTCGGCCTTCTTTACTGGGCGCACGACCTTCACGCCGGTTCCTGCCAGCGCGACAGCCATTTTTGCGGCAAGGGCAGTGGCCTTAGCAGCCCCGTCAGCTCCGGGGACCTCCAATATAATTGCCCCCGTCACCGTCCTCCTGGTCTTCAATGAGGCGATGCCGATTTCTGCCAAATCCACTTTGGACCTGGCAGTGGTCATCGCCTCAGCATACGTCATCGCCCCGCCGGCCGGCACTGTTATTGTGACAGCAGCCGTGCGGGGCGGGCGCGGCAGCAGGGGAGCTCTTTTGGGGGCAGCCGGTTCCGTTTGGCCGCCCTCCCGGTCGGAGCAGCCTTGGCAGCTGCCGCAGATTTAACTACGTCAGCCGCCTTTTTGGCCTTCCGGCCAACTACCTTAGACCACACCTCAGTTGGAGGTGTGGTGGCAGGCAACGCATCAGCAGGGGCGGCCCGCGGTTGAGTGGGCTGTGTCTGGGCCGCCTTAGCGGCCACAGCCCCTCCCTTACTGCCACCCTTTTCCCCCCTTTCCTGTCCATCGGCAGAGGGGGGCGGATGACACGGGTGCTACCGATGCCAATTTGGCATCGATCAGGGAGCCGATCTGCGCCAGCAAGTCTACTGGCACAGCCGCTGGTGGGGGCGAGGACTTTCCTCGCCCAGGGCGTTGGGGCTCCCGAGCGTCGGCAACCGGCAGCAGCCCTGTGCCCTCCCCAGGGGCCAGCGGCGGAGGCATCCTAGCAACAGCCGGCCCCGCCTCCACCGCTTGACGGAGTCGGGCAACTTCAGCCTGCAACTCCGCCATCTGCTCCCTAAGGTGAGCATTTTCCGCTTCCAACAGCCGAGTGGCGCTGGGAGCCGACCTAATTGCCAACTCCGCAACGCCCACCCGGCTGTTCAGGGCCGCCGTCCGCAGGGACCGGACCGTACTGGCCTTCAATCCCATCGTTGCGTTGGAGATCCTGGCCACATCGCCCAGGCACTCCATTACCGCTGCCGCAACATCCCGCGTCGGGCAACTGCGGAAATCCGCAGCGACTTCCACTTCGTCGGGAAGCGGGTCGCTAGATCTCGCGGGCTTCGGCCCCGGGGCAAACGGGTCGAAGATGCCTGCGATGAGGCTCTTTTCGGCCTCAGCCTGCTTACGTTTGGCCTCGTGGAGGCCTCTTCCTCGTAGAAGAGGTGCCCGGGACGCTCTGCGTTGAGTGGTGGGAGGAGACAGAGAAATCTGACTCCTCTCCCCCATCGCACTCGCCAAGGCCCTCTGCAGACCTCTTTGTGCCTCTGTGTCTCCGCGACACCGGCTCTACACATCTTTCGAGGCGCACGATAGGCTCGCACGCCTCCCCCTCACGCTCGTTTCCCCCCTCCCCAGTTATATTTAAAGAACAATCCATAATCATTCCCACGAGTGTGGTCGGAAAGAAGGTCACCCCGGGCAGAGCCGCCATGCCCGGGGAAGGCTAATACGCCCGGGGGTCGCCAGGTACCCCGGAGTTGTCCGCTAACGATTGGTGCACCCACCAACCATAGCTGGCGCTTACTCCAGCTACACCCTCATCACCGCGCAATACTGCTTGGGGCTAGGGATTTTTTAGAGAGGTTGTCATCCTCGCGGGCCGGCCGGCTAAGGCAAGACCCCCGTTCCTCTAAAACATGACCACAGGTTTACGGTATGTGTCCGACTTTATTGGGCCCCTCACCTCAAGCCACTCCAGCATGGTAGAACCTGCCAGGGAATAAATTCCCCGCTGGCACAGCCTTGAGGATCATTAGGGCACAAAGCCTCCCCACCACGACAAGGTAGCGGACACGGGGGGGGGGGGGCACGAGGGGTTATCTCCTTTAATCTTTTTTTATGACGTGTCAGGAATTAATCTATTTATATTAATTTATGCATTAATAAAGTTAAGTTAATGTCTTATTAATTTACATAAATTAATATAACTAAATTAAGCTCTATTAATCGTCATTTATTATACGAAAGTCGTATTACAACGAAGAACTGCAATAGGAATACGACACATAGGCATATGAAATACAGAAAAGGGCGTATTTTAGGTGATTTGGGAATGTGAGATATATTGATTAAAGCGAACAGTAGTCCGTCCTATTATTAGACCAATTATTGCCAAAAATTCACGCGAAAGATATGTTACCGATCTAATAAATTTTTGTTATTAATAGTGAAGTAAATGGTGGTTATAAATGTATGATTGGATCAATACTAATGTCATTTGAAACGTCAGGAATGTGGACTAAGGTAAGAGAAGATGCAAGGTTGCTTATAACAGAATGATGAATGTAACTGCCGCCCAAACGCCTTTTGATCTTTTCTTAGGTCCATCTAATAGAGAATTGATGAATGGTTATATTTTATTGATTCAATAATTAAAAATGATATTGATCCAAAGCAGAAAAATCACATAATGAAGACATGGATATCCTTAATCCTGTAACGTACGGAGAATGTTCCCACGAATTTTTTATATTCCTTTTTGAAGGCATACGCCAGGCTGGCGACGAACGTTTCTAGGATTGGACCACATAGGAACACCCCCACTACCATTTTTCCAGAGAAAATCTGGCTATATAAAGGGCCCAAACGCAACCAGAAATCGGACTAATTTTGAGTCATTCGTCGGCGTGGAAACTCTAGCGAGATCGAGCAAACAATCTAGTAGATAATAGATACTATATCAGAAGCCCCCGCAGATTCAGTGCGACGAACTGAGAACGCGGTAGAGTCCGCGGACACTTAGATACATTTGTAGAAAACCAAAACTCGTAATAAACTAGCTTTTACCAGTTTCTTTGGTTACAAATTCAATTATTTCAATTTCCTATTTCGAAGCAGTAGTTGGTTCAACCCACAAAGATATATCTTTACCGCTCGAGGTATATCTTTAATTGTTTTTTTCTTATAAAAAGTTACGAGGCAGCCAAACTCCAATTTCCCTAAATACTATCCTTACCTTAAAGGTAGCCACCCGTGCCGAAATAAGCATCGGCTGGTCTACGCACCCTATCCTTACCTTAAAGGTAGCCATCCGTGCCGAAATAAGCATTGGTTGGTCTATTAATCTCCCTTAGAAAAATCCTAATTACATGCAATCTCCGGCCACGCAAAGCTGCCTGGCCCTCGGCTCGTAACAATCCATATAAAATTAATATGTTTAGCATGGCTGAAAAATAAAGCCTATATGATATAATTATTGTATACATCAAACTAACCAGCATTTGACCTTAAAAAGTGAAGTCCGAATGGCAACATAAAATTCAGCTAATAAATCGGTTGCAAGAGTATGTGGAGAAATAACTATATTGAGTTTGGTACAAGCACATGGTTATTTATCAGAACTGATATATATTAATCTAAATAGAGAAGTATTTTTAGTAAATGAAATACTGCGATTTATTTAAGTAAATCTTATTTCCGAGAGAAATAGAACTATAATTTAGAAAATAGACATTATACGTCTCAAAAGTGTTGGAAGTTAAAGAAATCAGATTTTTAGTCTTTTATGTATAATTTGATGACGCGAGCCCACGACCAAACTTTTTTTATTTGTTTGAAGTTCCACAAATTTTTTTACGGAATGCCCTGATTAACAATTGCTCAAACTGGGGCTCGAACTTCTGGACTTAAATTAGACATATCAAATTCGAACAAGTGAACCAAATCACTAATAAAAACTTATCTTTTTTTATATTTCTACTTGGTTAGAATAATTCTACAAAATTTTAAAAATTTTAAAGGACTATAATTATTTAAAGCCCTTCATGGTTAAACCATTAAAAACAGAAGAGGAGTATACTACGATAACCGATATTTCGTCCAGACATTTTAGACAAAACAGTAGATTCGTAGATTGAGCATGAAAGCTAAACTTTTTTTTATTAATAGACGGGATCTTATATCTAGAACAACCAGATGGGTTACCTAAGAGGATTTACGTTCAAACACATGTCGAAGCTATGAAGTTGGAGGTGCTCAAGGTCCATAATTTTTGTCACTATGGGGCTAATAGAATGTATGAGCATTGCAAAACGCTGTATTTTTATCTCCCCATAGTAAGAGAAGTTGTTACAATAATGACATTTCATGGATTTTGTCCATCATCGATGTTTATTCGAAATTTGCGCGTGTCTATCTACTAGAAACAAAATCTGCTTTTGGTGTCATGGAAAGTCTAGAAGATTATTTTATGACGTACGGGACCCCTTCTATTATACAATGTGACAACAGAAAAGTGTTTGTTAATGGCTCTATGAGTTCGTTATGTGAGAAACATAATATGCGTTTTATTACTTCAAGGCCTAGACATCCGTAGTCACAAGGACAAGTTGAACGTTTTAATCAAACTTTGAGTCGCTATATTGCAAAGCATATTTCTTATGACAATCTCGAAACCGATCGAAAAAAAGATTTGGACTACTTACATAAAAAATACCATATATTTGATTATAATATAGCAGTTCATTCTGCAATTAATAAGTTGCCATACTTACTGTTTTTTGGGTAGAAATGGGTTAAATACCTGTTTAAATACTAGTGAAGATTTTATACCTTTAACCACCAAGGAGACCGCACTCTTTGTAGGTCAGAATGAATGTAATGGTGTGTCATCAAATGTGACTATTATAAAATTCTCAGAACAGGCTCAATCTAAGGCGAGAGAAACTCACATATAAGTAATACATATATGACGAGGATGGATAAAAAAGCAGTTCATAACTCTAAATATAACTTCAATATAGAGGACGTTGTATTAATTAAAAAGGACTTTGACGGAAATACAAATACTGCACAAAAGGGAAGCTTAATTCGTTTTATTATGAAGAGACTACGGTGATAGAACTTTTATCTAACAATCGACTTAAAGTGAATATTTCTGGTCAACATATAGTTGTCAATATGAGCAATGCCAAGAAAGTCAATAAAATTTTGTTTTAGTTATTTTGTATATGAATGAAGACTAACATTCTAAATTGCAAGCTTATGTCAACTAGTCTAAATATATTTTTCAAATATGATTTTATAATTAAGTGTTTCCTTTTTTTCAATTTACTCCAGAAAAGTAGATTTTCTGTTAGTTATTTTTTCTTTTATTTTATTTTTTCTAATGACTAAAACTTATGTAATGTTTTAGCTATGTAAAATCCATAATAAAAAAAATCCCTCTGCGGAGTCGAACTCGGTCGCGAGCTGGATTCGCGACATTTAATTGAATGTTTTTTACTTAATATATATTTTAATGCACACATTTGTAAGTTTTTAAATGTTTTTATTTTTTAATAAAGACCTGTATTTATTAATATTAACTCTGCTGCAAATTTAAAAGCTTCTTCCTCAGTCTGTGTTCTTAAAATATTATCTTTTTTTCATATTTTAGGGGTTATTTTTTAATTTATTCCCCCCCCCCCCCATTACCGGGTCATTACCAAATAATTTATATTTTTTACCCCTTGTATTTTTTCTAAAAATGTTTTTTTTGGACCTCTACGGACGGTGACATTTTATTTAATTGCCTATATTTTTTTTTCAATTTTGCTAATTTTTTTAAAAAGGATGTTATACATAGATACTTATATCAAAACATGTTTAAAAGAGCATAATAAGATTTTTAGTGAAGTTTAAACTTTTCAATATTTGTTAAAACATATTTAATCAAACATTTGAAAATTTATTCTTCAGTTAATAAAAAACTGAAATTTTAACATATTCCTTTTTATCTCGTTATTTGAAATATAAAACTAGCTTATAACACGGTATCGTTCTTAAACTCCGAGTTTACCTTTCTAAATGATTAATACACGCGAAATAATCAGATTAGTTGTTTCTTATTCAAAAGATAAAAAAATAATGTATTTTTTCACATTTTTATCGATCATGTCTCCTAAAATTACTTAAAAATTCCTTTCAGGGTAATGTATAAATATTTACCTCACACTAACTTCTTATTAAGTGTATTTGTTAAATTTCATATTTGATAATTTTTCTTAATAAGTAAAAAATTTAAAACAGTAATGACTAAGATAGTTGTAAAAATAGCCATAACAAAAAATGCCTTACTAAAATCTAATCTTTTTTTTGTTATTTGTATCTATAGAAAAAAATTTTAGATTAAAAAATTAAAATTTACTACATCATTAGTTCACTTAATTTTTTCGAAATTGAAAATAAATAGGGTATTATATGCATATTTCTTACCTCATTTCTAAAATGTTATTTAAACTAACAGTTAAATTTTTCAAATTTCAAAAAATACTAATTCAGAAATCATTTTTTTCAAGCAACTAAGCCTAGGAAAAAATCTCTAACAAACATTTAATAAGGTGTAAATGTGTGTTAAAGAGTTTTTTTGTCGTTAAACATAAAAGATTTTATTATCTCCATCATTTAGCATCTTAATAACCATTAACAACCTTTTCAAGTATAAACCTCCATCAATCGTTCAAAGTGAAACATTCTAGGGCTTTCTCAAATATCAAAGATTGCGTATACGTCTCTATTTGGCCAACAAACCTTCTACGTATTTATTTATTCTACTGAAACATTTGAGATATGAACTAAGAAAATTAACAATTGAATTTAAGGTGCTTAAGAAGCACCGAATTTAATGTATATCAAAACACATAAAAAACTTTTTTGAATACATAAATTCTTAATAAAAGCTAACCGGATTGTTGCAGATAAAATTACGCAAAACAAATTTTTTTCTTAACTCATTACGTCCCGGCGATATTTCTAAAAAAGATTCTTTAGGTATAAAGCGAATTAAGAACATAAGAGAGAAAATTTCTGAAATCTATGATAAGACGATATTATTTAAAATTACAAAAAAAAGATTTTGAAAGTGAATTTTACTTCGCTACTTTTTCAATAAAAATGTTTCCTTTTATCTTATAAAGGTATAAAAGTTAAGATTTGAAAAACGCACAAATATGTACACATGATATATAATGTGTTAAGGTGTACTTTTAAGAATTTTATACCTAAGATGGTCGAATTGCTGATACCAACATAAAAAGATTTTAAAGTTTAATTTATCATAAAAAATCACACCATACCAACTTCAAATATTGCGAATATTTCATTTAATTAATTGAGGAGTAGACGATGTTTAAACCATCTATTTTTAGAAAACCATCCCATTGAAACAATCCTTTAGATCTATTATAAATGTCTTGACCTTCGTTGTAATATAATTAATGAAAATATGTATTGGGATATAATAAGGTTTAAATACTTTTGTTTTAATGATTTGACATTTTTGATATTATACCATAGCAACATTTAACTAATTAAAACTTTTGGTTTTAGTATTTTTGCTTCTTTATTTACTATATCTTTTAGTTGAAATTTTCTAAAAAGCTGTTTTTTGTAGTTTTAAATTGATTTTATACAGTCTACAATACTTTGTATAAAAGTCCCCTTTTAATTTTTTTATTTCGTTACTGATAAGCGTAACGTGACTTTTATAATTTTAAAAATTTTAAGAATTTAAGCATAACCCTCTTTTTCGCTTCGAGCGCCGATTAAAGGCAGCCATGCGACGACTTTAATCGACTGTAGATACAAACGCTATCTGTAGTTATAATTCGCTTTTTTATCATCTACAGAACATTTTTTATTGATTTTATTGACAAATTGGATTATAAATCCTTTCGCTTCGACAGTTAAATACATCGAAGTAATGACACTGCACGTATTTATGGTACGCGTTACGTATAGTGAGAATATTTTGACTGACTGGACTGCAGAAGCGAAAGGGGTAATAGAGCATTAATAGCAACAAAATATTGTCGATTTTATAAAATGATCTAAATCCAAATATAAAAATGTTTAGTAATTTACAGCATTGAGATAAATAATTTATATTGTTTATATCAACCCTTAGTACCGTTTATAAAACCATATAAACAAATAAAACTGTACAGATTTTTAATTTTTAGTAGTTTTGCTATTAAATTAAATTTTAATGCCAAATAGAAATAAATTTGAGATCTTTGAAAAATAGAAAAATCAACGCAAAAAACGTTTTATCAATAAAAACGTACCTAGCCATATATTTTTTTAATTTAAAAAAAAAGGTAAAAATGTAATTAAAATGTAGTGTGAAAAAACTTGAATGGTGTTTTCTATTTTTAAATGCCTAAAATCGTTTTTAAGCCGTATTATAATGTAAAGAGCAAAGAAATTTTTTGAATTATAAATAAACAAAAGTTTCTGAATATATGTAGGACGCCGCGAGCGCGTTGAGAAAGAAACAAAGGAAGGCGATCCCAGCATGAGCGAATACACAAGTCCGGTAGTAATCGTACCGAAGAAAAACGGCGAGTATCGCGTCTGCGTCGATTATCGCAAGATAAATAAACAGATAGTTAGGGATAGATTTCCGATGCCGCTTATAGAAGATAGTTTGGATGCGTTAGCGGGTGCTCGGGTATTCTCGGTGATTGATTTGAGGAATGGTTTTTTTCACGTACCAGTAGAAAAGGAAAGTCAGAAATATACGTCATTCGTGACTCCGAGCGGATAATACGAGTTCGCGAAAACCCCTTCTGGTCTTTGTAATAGTCCTGCAGTTTTTCTCAGATTTATACAAGAAGTTTTTAAACATCTAATTGCGTGTAAAGTTGTTCTCACATACATGGACGATCTGATCGTACCTGGCGTTGATAATGAAGATGCATCTCAGAAGCTGGTTCTAACGTTAAAAGTCGCGGAAGAAAATGGTTTAGAAATTAATTGGAAAAAGTCCACATTTCTGCAGAAACGCGTAGAATATCTCGGCTACGAAATAGAAGATGGATTCGTATATCCATCGCCAGCGAAAATTAAAGCAGTACAATATTTTCCAACTCCTTCATCTAGGAAACAAATTCAGAGTTTTCTAGGACTCACAGGATACTTCCGAAAGTTTATTCGCGATTATGCCAAAATAGCCTGCCCTTTATCAGATTTATTAAAGGACAACGTTAAATTTAGTTTCAGCATAGAACAGCTAAGATCGTTTGAAATGTTAAAAGCAAGTAAAGACGGATACGGAGCAATATTGTTGCAAAGAGACGTTGACGAGAAACATTTTCATCCAGTTTATTTCATGAGTAGGAAGACTTCGGATGCGGAGAGAAATTATCACTCCTATGAACTCGAAATTTTAGCTGTTATTAAAGCCGTACAAAAGTTTAGGGTATATTTATTAGGAATAAAGTTCAAGTTAGTTACCGACTGCGATGCATTGCGTAAGACTCTGAACAAGTTCGATCTATCGCCAAAGATAGCGAGATGGGCATTAATTCTAGAAGAATTTGATTACGAAGTCGAGCACCGCCCAGGCTCACAGTTGCCTCATGTAGATGCGTTAAGTCGTTACCCAGTTTTAATAGTAGAAGATACTGTATTAGCGTTAGTGCGTAAGAAACAAGATGAAAATGAACGTATTCGTGTGATAAAGCAAGTTTACGAACGGAACCTTACGAAAATTATGTTATAGAAAACAGCGTGTTAATGAAAGAAATAAATAACAAAAAAGTTATCGTTCTACCAGCCAGTATGGTTACAGAAATTATTAGAAAAGTACATGAAAATGGACATTTTGGAATAAAAAAGATGACGGAGCGAATAAAAGACGAGTATTACATACCTAATTTAGAAGCTAAGCTCGAGAAGTTTATTCGTTGTTGCGTTCCGTGTATTTTAGCCGAGAGAAAGAAAGGGAAATCCGAGGGTGAACTGACACCGATTCCAAAGGGAGATCGACCGTTATCGACTTATCATATCGACCATTTAGGACCAATGACAAGCACAAGTAAAGCGTATAAGTATATTTTTGTAATGCTCGATGGCTTCTCCAAATGTGCGTGGCTTTATCCAACAAAAACAGCCAATACAAAAGAAGTATTAGATAAGTTAGAAAATCAACAGAAAATATTTGGTAATTCGGCGCGTATAATTTCGGACCGCGGTGCGGCTTTTACATCAGCCGACTTTAAGCAGTATTGTGACAAGGAAGACATTGAACATATTCTCGTTACAACGGGTGTTCCACGTGGAAATGGACAGGTCGAAAGGGTAAACAGAATAATTATACCAGTATTGACGAAACTATGTTTAAGTTATTCGGATAAGTGGTATCGCATGGCAGACCGTGTACAGCGTAGCATAAATAGTACTTATCAGCGAAGTATCGGCATGTCCCCGTTTGAATTAACGTTCGGAACAAAAATGCGACAAGCGGAGGATATACGAATTTTGGATATAATACAGCAAGAAGTAGTGGATAATTTTGATAACGAACGTAACGAGTTAAGGATCAATGCGACGGAGAACTTGTTAAAAATACAAGAAGAGAATCGACGGGTGTACAATAAGAAACGTAAAGTGCCAACGAAGTATGTGGTAGGCGATTTAGTCGTAATTAAAAAGACTCAGTACGATCCTGGCTCTAAATTGAAAGCGAAATTTCTCGGGCCATATCGAGTGTCCGGAGTCAGACGTAATGATAGTTACGAGGTCATCCGTGTAGGAGGCAGCGAAGGGTCTCGTATCACCAGAACTGCGTATGATGTGAACTCTTCGGAGGACGAAGAGTATGCAGGAATGGCCGAGTGTAGGACGCCGCGAGCGCGATGAGAAAGAAACAAAGAAAAGCGATCGGCGGTAACGCGGAGAGGATCGCCGAAGCGATCCTCAGTTGTAAACGGGCGTCAATCCGGTAAAGAGCGAGTCACTGTATTTCGTTTTTTTTTCTATTAATAAAGTTGCTTTTTCGTTATAAAGTTATTGCGATATTGCGGAAGTCAATCACCAAAATCCGATCCTACATATATTAAAACTTAACACAAGAATAACTCTTGTGATTAAATAATACGTTTTTAATAAAATCACTTAATATTTTTACAAAAAACAGTTGTAAAATTAATGTTAAATATGTTTGAGGTTAAATTTTCTTTCATATAAAATAAATAAATTTTCCGAAATAGCAACAAAAATCTTAAATTATACGTTTTCCTTACGTTGAAAAAATATGTCCTTGATAGTTATTTATAAAAAAATATATATTTCCGTTTTCCATTAAAATAAAAAGAAAACTGTTCGATTTAAATGAGGCATTTGCTTCTTTTTTTGGCTTTTTGACATGATTTTTAACAGATTTTCAAAACTATATAAAGACACAGTTATACGAACAACAAATCGCCAAAAAAACACTTTCAAATTGTTAAGTGTGGTTTTTTGAAATACTATTAATAACTTTGCATTTAATTTATATGGGTATTTTCAGTTCAAATTCGTTTTTATATCTTCGTTACCGCGACACCACTGGATATCCGTTACAAAACTAGTGTCTATATTTTCGTTTGTTACCACAAAATAAATGAAAACATTTTTTAAAAATGTAAATTGCTTCCTCTTTTAGAATTTACAAAAACAATACAACTTTTCTGATAATTAAAAAAAATCATTATTCAATTTTTGATGTTATGTTTTTACTACAAAAAGTAACCATATAACTGTAACGAATTGTATAAATAATGTTAAGTTTATAGAAAAAATGAATTTTTACAGTATATAAAAAGATACATCTGTTGTTTTCAAAAGAATTTAACCAAAAAATCGCTTTTTAATGGATTATAACCCCCATACCCCATGTTAATTCTATCACTTTTAGTAAAACTTGCTGTTTGTTGTGAAATTGTCTATGTAATTGATATACCGGATAGGACTGAAATATGTGAAAATCACTTTGATGTTTTCAAAAATAAAGATTCAAAAAATACACATTTATTTTGCAAATATGAAAACAAGTGTTGTTCGGTTATACGTGAGGATGCATTTAATGAATTGAAAAATGAGGATAAAATTTTTTTATCAGGGTATTTAGAAAGAGATAAATTTACTGAGGTCATCACATATATTTATATTTACGACAAACCAGCTATTGATGAAAATTCAAATAAAATAACATACAATTATAACAGTTCTATGGCGCCTTTTCATCAGAATAGTCCACCTCAAGAAATCTTCTCGCGACACAAATTGAAGGTCATATAGCTAATAATAATAGTGGAACCATTAATGAAGGGTCTACTAATAATGAAACGTCTAGACACACCTCTAATATCCCAGGACCACCGCTTTTTTGTTATGGTACAAGACTAAATAAGTTAAGAGATTCTATATTATCGTTTAATTACGAGGATAGGTTTATAATTCGAGATGATGATTATGAAACAATAAGAAAACTTTCAGAAGTGTGTTGGCGTTTTGCTAAAGAAGATTTAATTTTTATAATTAATATGTCTCAATCGAAAGTAATTGAAAGACTTGAAAAATTTCAAATGTATCAATTGGATATAGAAAAACTAATCTCGAATTATGGTGAATTATGTTTTAAAGATATATGTTTTATTCTGATTCTTACGATTTAAAACTCAAAAATGTTTCAAAAGATTATTACATAATTAATATTAAAAAAATTTTCGAAAAATCAATAAAATCTAAAGAACAATGACTTGAAAAACTGAAAAAAGATTGTAAAAAATGGTTTATATCGTATATTGATAAGTATGTACGTGTCGCATTTAGAAATAAATTCACCAATTAATCATAAAATCAATGAATCTAAGAATAACCTTCACAAACAGAATGGTATGAAATTTGCTTTAGAAAAATATCAAGATGAAGAAATTATTACTCGGAAGACGGAGAAGGATAGTTTACATTTTTCATTTGTAATAATTAAAGTATCAAATAAATCAATAAAGAAGTGTGTTCAGTTTGTGTACGAGATTACCGATAAACAAGAAATCTATATTTCTTCAAACTGCATTATAAAAATTTTAATCGAATATGTCGAAAAATCATCTGAAGAAAAACAAACTTATCTTCTTTATAGTAATAATGTATCATCTTTAATTGCACATAATTCAAAAATTTTATTTCCTTTGCAATTAGATTTACCTAAAAATATTCTTAAAGAAGTAGAAAAAGATCATGTTATTATTTTATATTTTAAAGACGCATTGGATCCTATTAGTTTAAGGTATAAGAAATAAAGTGATTCTAATTTATTTTTTAAAACTGTTTTTATTTATTTGATTTAATCTAATTCGTACGATGGATCGTTACATAAATATTTATTTTATTATCTTACAAAACAATAGTTTACGTTAATATTAATTATGACTACGGCAAAAAACACTTTCATTGACCCCGAGAATTTAAATTAGTTTATAAATAGTATCTTTTTCTCCTTTCTCTAAAAAACCGTGGTATTATTCCACATGTTTATTGATTCATTGATATTTTTGGATGGACTAATTGTTTATTTTGTTTTATATTTTTATTTGTTCTTATATTTCATTGTCAATTATCATTCTAATATTGCTTTTATCAATGAAATATAATTGGTTATATTATTTTATAAAAAACTATGTAAGCAAATTGGTCCAGACAAAATATAGAAATATCAATGTTCCAGAGAAATTATACAAATAAAAGGTTTGGTTATAGAATGTCGTATTGGGAGGCTTGTTATTTGTAAGCCGAGAATCTGTTTAGAAGACCGTTACGATATGGAACTGCGTCAGGGTACTTAAGCACAGAAACGATCAAATGGCATATAAAACAAACGGCTATTATTATATTATACAATGAAAAAAAATACTTCCATCTCCATTCTTCGTTAAATCTACCTTTCGTTTTTTTAACACCATTACTGTGGAGTAAAAATAATTAAAATAAAAAATATTTTTTTTAAAAGAAGTATTAAAACTTTGTAGATAAACAGAATACAAATTCTAGGGGTTGTTTAACCATATATGAGTTAAATATTCATTTAAAAGATAATTATATGCTAAACAAGTTTCTATTTTTTAGCTTTGTAAAGTAGAATATTTACTTTGAAATTTTTTCGCGGGCCGGATAAATGTAAATACCTCAAACTATACTAAACCTTGGCAAGGTCGAATACTCAAATTTTTATTTTTTAAAATTGTTCGCGGGCCGGATAAATATAGACATATTAAACTTTATTTAACCTTGTCTAAGGTTAATACTCATTTTTGAAAATTGTTCTCGGACCGTATGTTGGCCACCCCTGGCATAAACTGTTTTAAAGTTTGATTTTTATTGATCTTTTTTTATTACAAAAAAAATAATCATAGACAGAATGTTTAAAAGCACATTAAAAATACTACTCTAATCAATAACAAGTAAATACATATTTTTATAGAGAATTTCCTGTGTTATTTAATTTGTAACAAAATTTTTGTATGTTTTCAAATTTAGAGACTTTTTTGCTTTACTTAAAGAGCAATTGTTGAAGAAAAAAATAAATTCAACTATTTTTAAATAATTATCAGTAAACTGATAAATACTCATCACAATATAAATTTAGAAAATTAATGTTTTTGTTATGTATCTTAGATACACGTTTATTCTATAAATTTGACACAATGAGGCACTTATTGTAAAAATTATCGTCAATTTGTTTATTTTTCCTTTTATCTATTCACTCTTAAATGTTCTTTCATTTTTTTTATTGCTTCACCTCCTTTTTTCCAGTAATTTCCAAATTATAAATTTTTGAAAAACAGAAATAATTCAATTTTAAGTACGAAAAAATGACAGTTGCTCGATGCTTTTTATTTTTAGGTCATAAAATCATAATCTTCGATTCATTGAAGGCCTACTAGATTTAAAAGATAGAGTAGTTAAGTCTATATTCAAATAAATCATTATTTTCATAAATATAAATCAAAAACTAATCCATGATTTTAAATTCGGTAAAAAAGACCGACTGTTAAAAAGTATTTATAGTATGACGCGGGAACACGACAGGCAACGGCGAATGTAATATACACACGTTATCTTCAATTACATTACATATGTAAACATTCCCTCCTAAAACTATAAATACGATGGAAACTTCTAAAGAAGAGAGAAAAATGAAAAATAACACACACAAAAAAAATAATTCAAACAAGAGGTCAAACAACCCCGGAAGACGCTATCCCCGGGAGCACGACACCGACTATCTTTATTTTAAAATTTAAAATATTTTGTTCAAACCTTAAAATAAAAGATTTAATAGATTACTAAATTACCTGTCTTATTCTTGTACTATTTCATCGCACCATGAAGTTCTTACCAACCCTTCCGCAGCTCTTTCAACCTCTTCTTCGCCAAAGCTACCCTGATACAGCCCTCGTCTTTGCTCAATTGAGATAAACTCAAGGGTCTTCTTCAGCACCACAGATTGGATATAAGCTTCAAGGGAGTCCTGAATTCCCAGCTCACTCAGATACTTACTGTGGAACTTAGTTACCACCCCATCCTATGTCATTACATAGGGAATTATCTTAGTTCTAGCTTTGTGGATAAGTCCTAGGTCATTAGCTAGTAGGTCGTATTTTCTCAGTTTCTCGTTCTCAACAAGATTGAGTAGATCTTGATTCGTAATCCCTACTTCTATAATAATTATCTCATTTTTTTCTTATCTATTACTAAGATATCAGGTTTGTCGTGGCCAACTTTTATATCTGTAGATATCCGTGTATCTACCTTTATTTCAGCATGCTCATTTTCAAGAATCTCCTGTACGGAGTGTGTTCTAATTTTATGGGTTCAAATTTTAATAAGTACAATAATATTAATTGACCTTTTTTTCTCATTTATATATATATGTTTCGGGTTGAAACTGCGTTTATCAAAAAAAGTTTCATTTTTAAAATCAAAATCCAAGGCTAATGGGTAACAATAGGGGACCTAAATTTTGACACTGGCAAAATTTTTTCTTTTTGTACCTTTTTTTTCATTTTTGAAAGTAGGAACAATAAATTTTCAAACATAACAATTAAAATTTCTTTTAAAATCTGTACAAATAGTGTAAAAAAGCGATTTTTATTTATATGTTCTTTTGAATGATGTAATATATTACCTTGCCTTTTCATCATTAAAATTCTTAATAGTAAAAAGATTTTATTTTTTACTCTCGATTTTCTGTGAATTTACTACTTCAACGAAAACCAAATTCCTTCTATTGTTTTAGTATGGGCGCTAGTATTATTGGCAAAAAATTTTTAAATGATAAATCACAGCGTACCTAAAAAGTAAGCCTAAATTATTATATCCTTTCTATCCAACGATATATATTGTTGATTTAGGATGAACATGTTGAAAATTCGGATATGAAAATGTATTTTTATTCCTTTTGTTCAAAGAAATAAACATCTAGTTTCTTTTTATTTAACATTTCGACTTCACTCAAAACACAAACACATTCTATATGACAACCTATTATACAGGGTGTTCCACAATTATTTTAACAGCCGAAAATGAGGGGTAGCTAAGGTGATTTGAAGTAACTTTTTCCTTTGCGGAAATGCAATCCGCGGCTTTGTTTACGAGTTATTAACGAAAAACACTGGCCAATGAGAGGTGACGGTGCGGGAGAGAGGGACCACGAGAGAGTCCGCAGCACGAGGCTTTGACAGAAGGTCAGGACGGACTCGAGCCGCGTTCGAAGTATTGAACAAGTCACAAGGCGAGGACTTTCCGGATTTTTTTTTACTACATAACAGTGATATTTTGAAGAAAAACGCTGTTCACCTTGACTTTAGAACGTCTGAAGAATATTTACTAATTTTTCGGACCCGAAATAATATGAAGTTTAACCGTGACAGCCTTTTTAATTTTCTGGTGTGCATGACACCTCGTGTGTACCATATGAAATTTTTATGCAAGGTGTACAGTGAAGATTAACGAATGATTTGCAAAGCTGATTTAATAATAAATAATCGTGTTAAGGGACGAAAAGGATTTGTTTATTACAGAGATATGAAAAATATTATCAGTAAGAAACTCACCCATTTAGTTGAGGATGCATTTGCTGGCTGAAATTCACGATGTCGAAGGGCACTGACCTTGTACAACGTACAGCTGATCTTTCATTGCACTGTCACCAAACACTGATCACTTAATTAATCACTGATAATCCGAAACATTTGTGGATATTACGAAAGATGACTGAGACGCGTTTGCAGATAATCGTTTATACGACACGTTCGCGGATAATCGTTTATTCGACGCGTTCGTTCGGCAGTCGACGTTTCACTGCCAAAAAATCGAGGCCTCGTCCGTGGGCCCTTATCGTCCGTCTTTCGGCCGTCCGAGGAAATAACACCCGATACCATTTTCTTCGAAGCGCAGGGTACCGCCAAATGAAATAAACAAGATATGCCGAGACTTAAACTGTGTCCGACCCGCTGTCACCGACGGTACTCTGCGCTCTTAGAACGTAATTAATGGCCGTGCGAAGAAAATGGTATCAAGTGTCATTTCCTCGGACGGCCGAACGACGAACAACAAGGGCCCACAGTCAAGGCCTGAATTTTTCGGCAGTGAAACGTCGACTTCCGAACGAACACGTCGAATAAACGATTATCCGCGAACGAGTCTCAGTGATCTTTCTTAATATCCATAAGTGATTCGGATTATCAGTGATTAATTAACTGATCAGTGTTTGGTGCCAGTGCAGTGTAAGTGAACTTCGCAAATAACCATACCAGAGGTTCCACCGACAGTATCCCTCGAATGTTGCGGTCATCGACCTGGGATCAGCTGTTCGTTGTACGAGGTCAGTACGTACGAGTCAGCAAATGCATCTTCAACTAAATGGGTGAGTTTCTTATCGGTAATATTACGTACCTTAACGCGATTATTTATTATTAAATCAGCTTTGCGAATCATTCGTTGAATTCTGTTCGTACACGGAATTATTTAAATTAAAATATCATTTACGAACTTTGTTAATCTTCACTGTACACCTTGCATAAAAATTTCATATGGTACACATAAGGTGTCATGCACACCAGAAAATTAAAACGGCTGTCACGGTTAAACTACATATTATTTCGAGTCCGAAAAATTAGTGAATATTCTTCAGACGTTTTAAAGTAAAGATGTACAGCGTTTTTCTTAAAAATATCACTGTTATGTAGTAAAAAAAATCCGGAAAGTTCTCGCTTCGTGACTTGTTCAATACTTCGAACGCGGCTCGAGTCCGTCCCGACCTTCTGTCAAAGCCTCGTGCTGCGGACTCTCTCGCGGACCCGCTCTCTCGCACCGTCACTTCTCATTGGCCAGTGTTTTTCGTTAATAACTCGTAAACAAAGCCGCGGATTGCATATCCGCAAAGGAAAAAGTTACTTCAAATCACCTCAGCTACCCCTCATTTTCGGCTGTTAAAATAATTGTGGAATACCCTGTATATGACAATCTATATGTCCCAGTCTATATGACAATCTCTATTATATCAATTGGTCAAATAATCAAACATAAATAGTTTTGGTTTACCTCTTATATACTTACATATGAAATAGAGGTAAGGTCTGTCGCGAGCCCAGCTCACGACCGAGTCCGTCCCCCGCAGGTGAAATTTTGTCTTATTATAGATTTTACATAGCTAAAACACTACATAAGTTTTAAGTCATTAGGAAGAATAAAAGAAAAGGATAATTAACAGAAAATCTACTCAATGTGGAGTAAATTGTGTAAAAATGTCATGTTTGAAAAATATATTTAAGCTTGCAATTTAGAATGTTAGTCTTCATTCATATACAAAATAACTAAAACAAAACTTTATTGACTTTCTTGGCATTGCTCATATTGACAACTACATGTTGACCAGAAATATTCACTTTAAGTCGATTATTAGATAAAAGTTCTATCACCGTAGTCTCTTGATAATAAAACGAATTAAGCTTCCCTTGTGTAGTATTTGTATTTCTGTCAAAGTCCTTTTTAATTGATACAACGTTCTCTATATTGAAGTTATATTTAGAATTATGAACTGCTTTTTCATCTATTTTCACCATATATGTATCACCTATATGTGGGTTTTTCTCCCAGTGTGCGGTCTCCTTGGAGGATGATAAAGGTATAAAATCTTTACTAGGATTTAAACAGGTATTTATATATATAATCCTTTTCTACCCAAAAACATTAAGAATGGCGACTTATTAGTTGCAGAATGAACTGCTATATTATAATCAAATACATGGTCTTTTTGATATAAGTAGTCCAAATCTTTTTTCGATCGGTTTCTAGATTTTCATAAGAAATATGCTTTGCAATATCGCTATATTGTCAAAGTTTGATTAAAACGTTCAACTTGTCCTTATGGCTGTGGATGTCTAGGCCTTGAAGTAATAAAACGTATATTATGTTTTTTCATATAACGAACTCATAAAACCATTGACAAACTCTTTTCCGTTGTAACAATGTATAATAGAAGAGTCCCGTACGTCATAAAAGAATCTTCTAGACCAGTGGTGGCCAAACCATGGCGATTCCGCCACCAGTGGCGCTTTGAGGAATTTTTGGTGGCACTTTTGTTAATTTTAGTCAGAGATTTTGGTGGTTTTAAATAGCACCTTAATCAATTTTAGTATAGGGTTTAATGGTTTTAGAAAGCCCTTTTATCAATTCTATCTAGGAAAGTTGATGATTTCAAGTGGCGCTTTGTCGACTTCGATTAAGAAAAATGTAAAATTTATTCTTTGATATTTTTTATAAACGTTCTTTTTATTTTCGATCTTATGATGGTGCAAATTTATATTTATTTATTTTTTTTAATCTTTCGTATGTTATTTCAATTTTAATTTCAATATTCTCTGAAGACTTTTCGTAGAAAGGCTAAATATAAATAGTCATCCATATTAGCGCAGTGTGAAAAAGTGTAGATTTAGAAATAGGGAACGTAAGTATTAAATTATTTTCCAAGCATCGAGTAATTTTTCCTTTTTGTTTGTTATGAAAATAGGTAATGGTGGGACAATGGGGGGGGGCAAAAATATTTAAAAAAAAATAACCCCTAAACCCCCCCACCCCTCTGAAAACACAGACAGAAGAGGAAGCTTTTAACTTTGCAGTAAAGTTAAAATTGATAAATATTAGCTCTAAAAATTGTATCTGTGGCGATGTTATGAGAGTTGAAAAGGGCAAGATCAGGCATTCAATAAATGGAAGGTGGAACTGTAGTATCAGTATAGAAAGTAATGTTCTCTATTTGACAATACTATCTTCCAACATTCCAAATTAAAAATCTCAACTATTATTCGAGTAATATGGTTGTATTTTATGGATGTCAAGGTCAAAAACATTGAGTCTGATTTGGAAATAGGAAAAGATAGTATTTATGATCTTCTAAATAAGATATATTCAAAAATTGAGGCCGCAGATCCAATTTTATTATTTGGAAAACTAGGGTGTAGTTGTCGAAGTTGACGAGACTCACATTTGCTCAAGACGCGATTCAAGAGACCGTATACTTTCTAGCGAAAGATACTGGATAATTGGTGCCATCTGCAGAGAAACAAAACAAATAGCTCTGTAATTGGTAAGAAACAGGACATCGTCGATATGCTTAGATTTTATAACTAAGTATATTGAACCATCATTACATATAATGACAGACTGCTGGAGAGGATACAATGATATGTTTACCCTAGGTTATGAACATGACCAAATTAATCATAAAGTAAACTTTGTTAATCCCGATAATCTTTCTATACATACTCAGACAATTGAAAGATTATGGAAGACTTTCATAATCATACCAACGATTTTGAAAAAATCGATAAATATGTTGAAAGGTTTAATTTTGAAAAGAATCTGTATCTTATGACGCCATCTGAGCGCTTTGGTTTTTTATGTGAATTAAATTTTCTATTTTGATTTTTATATTTTTAATTTTTTAGAGGTTATTTTTTAATACCTACTTGCAAAATGTTTTAATAATTCTTAATTGAACACTTATTGCTAAATTATCACAATTATATAAAAAAGGATTATTAAATTATATTAAATTATACATAACATCTAGTCTCATACCTCAGAGATAATTTATGAATACTGTAAATTTTTTTAGAGGTGTTTACCTAACCAGTAAAATTTTTTTACTATTCAATGATGAGATGTTCTCTTCAATTTTTTTACTAATATCATGGCGCATTCTTATCATAATCTAAATTTTTTTAATTTAATGGTGCAATACTTCCAAAGGTTGGCCACCACTGTTCTAGACTTTCCACCAAAAGCAGATTTTGTCTTCAGTAGGTAGACACGGGCAAATTTCGAATAAACATCGATGATGCACAAAATCCATGAAATGCCATTATTGTCGTCCTTAAAATCTTTCATATCTATTAGGTCGATCATTATATGCTCCAACGGTTGTGAAGCAGTAATGTTTCATTTTTTCTTATTGCTTCAGAGGTTGCGACTTTGCACAGGCTAAACAGGTTGCAATGACTTCTCTTACTATGGATCGAGGGATAGAAAAATACAGCGTTTTGCAATGCTCATATATTCTATTAGCTCAATGGTGACAAATATTATGGACCTTGAGCACCTCCAACTTCATAGCTTCGACCTGTGTTTGAACGTAAACCCTCTTATCTAACCCATCTGGCAGTTCTAGATATGAGATCCCGTCTATAAATAAAAAAAGTTTAGTTTTCATTCTCAATCTATGAATCTGCTGTTTCGTCTAAAATGTCTGGACTAAAACACCTTTTAAAGTATCGGTTATCGTAGTATACTCCGCTTCTGTTTTTAATGGTTGGACCATGAAGGGCTTCAAATAATTATAGTTCTTTAAAATTTTTAAAATCTTGTAGAATTATTCTAACCAAGTGAAATATAAAAAAGATAAATTTTTAGGAGTGATTTGGTTCACTGGTTCGAAGTTGGTATGTTTAATGTAAGTCCGCGAGTTCGAGCTGGGCTCGCGACAAGGTCTTAAAAGGAAAACAGTTAAAGATATTAAAAATGCATTAAAATAATTATAACTTTTTTTAAGTAATAACTTTGCACTTTTAACCATGTTATACAAAAAATAAATAATTTTAGCTTGAATGGATTCAAGTGCTAACAGTTATACACGATTTATTTTTTCTTCTTCTTCGTTTTAAAATTCAAGAAAAGAGTAAAAAAGAATATTTTTTTCAGTATCAAAATTTGGTTCTATAGTGTTACCCTTTAGCCAAAATCCAAATATTTGTACTTTTTTAAGCAAGTTACTTCTTTTGTATATTTCACAAAAAAAAGTATGAAATTCCAAAATTGGATTTTCAAAAAAAAATATAAATACTGAAACGAGAACATGTAATAAAATGTTGAGCAAATCAAAAGTCTTACAAAAAGAAGTACTTGAAAAGAGTAATTTTAGTAAAAATCTAAAATATTCAATAGTTTGTAATATGGAGAATTGCTTATCCTTTGAAATGAGAGATGATGTTAATACTGATGAATCGTATTTGTTATTCATGAATAATCAAAAGAGAAACGGTTTTAATAATGAGAAAGTATTTAGCAAAAAAACAAAGAAAGAAATACTTTAGGTTTTTTCCTTCCATTAGTAACGATTATAATTACAAGGCATGTCTAATTCTCTTTATTATTTCAAACAGACTTGTTTTATGTAGTAATGGAGATAGAGTTGAACATACTCGTAGTATAATTAGAGAAGATCAAAAAAGGACAATTCCATCAGAAAACCACCCTGCAATGACACAAGAAACACAGCATCCAAATTTCATAGGTTTATATGAGTCAAATGTTGAGCTTTATAAATATAATATTAGAACAGCATCAGAATGTCCACAGCAATTTTTTTCTACGCCCCCCGGGAAATTTTAGTTCTTCAATGTATTTTGTCGCAGGGGTTACTGCGACGGTTTATATAAAATAATCCGAGAGAGTTTTTTGGTTTTATGTGACGAGAACTTTAATACAACTTGTAACAAAAAGGCGATGGGGGGGGGGGGTACAGTGTGTTTGAAAATACGTAAAAGGTAAAGGTAAGCGAGTGACGGACGAGACAGAGATACGAACACGTCGAGAGTCGGAGGAAAACTAACTAACTAACTAACTAACGTCTCCCGGTCGAGAGGTCCTCGTGTTTATTGGGGAGAGCGTATTGAAATCGGTAAGGGAAGGTCCTTGGGAAGGGCGAAGGCCTTTCCCGAAGATTTTCCGACCGGGGTGATTCGGAACTTAAGGTCCGAAGCTGTGTCTCGTCGTTTTTACTGTTTTATGGCGGTGTGTACGCCTCGCGTCGGGAAAACCCGAAAAAGACATCTGCACACCCCGCTTTTGGAGGACGTGGCTTTTATTATGTCTGGTCTGCCACAGTATTATAATAATAATTATCAAACAAATTATTTCAGTAATCCTGACCTCAGATATATTAACCAGCCTAATTACCCATGGTAACACACTGATACAGGATATTTTGAAAGAACATTCGAACAACAAAGCACGAACACTTTCAACCCACGTTCTGTTAGGAGATGTATTGGTGGATTAAACGAATATTACAATAGTCAAAAAATTAAAACAAACACCCCTGATGATAATATAACAGCTTCTTATCGACCATGGCAATTCACTTGCACATTAAATTATGGAGAAACATGTGGACAACAAAACACAATCACTTTCAACCTATGTGTTGCGCACGGCACAAAATTAAAGCGCCGGAATTCGTGAGGAGACGACACGCGATTTATTGATTCGGACTACACAGTCCTTTGGTTTACAATCTTTGGAGCACGGCTCCGTTTGACGTATGATTTGAAGCACGGCTTCGAAAGAACTATAAAATTGAAGCACGGCTTCGTATAGGCGCAAGGGGCGCTAAATTAAACTTGACTGTTCACGATATCTCGGAGAAATCCCCGTTATCACATTTGCGGCAGTATATATAGACACCTGGCCGATGCTCAAGGAGACGCATCGTCAGGTGTCGAAGGCCGGTCATTGCCTCCTAAGGCAAAAACGCCGCGTATACAATTAGGCCGAGGCGAGCGTTTGACGGTCGGGCCAACGCACGTCGATCGTGTTATTGTCTCGCCGCCTCGCCGTTTATTCGACAAAAAACGGCGAGACGGCGAACATCGAAAGTCGAACGTGCGTTGACCCGCGGTCCGCGATTCGGCCGGAACATACCGCCCGCCTCAGCTCCGCTGATCTTAGTAACTAATGGCGAGCTCGCTCCGCCCGCCATGTACGCTCGCCTTCCCTCGCTACTGCTCCGGTCCTGAGGAGGGTCCAGCGGGCATGTCCACCGGCAAGCGCACGAGCTGCGTGATCGGCCGAGTGTAACATCCGCCGGCGGTGCGGATGGTTACGACTCGAACTCGGCCGTCCTCACCGGGGTGCAGCGTCTGCACGCGTGCGAGACGCCAACACGCCGGTGGGCAATTCGCGTCGCGAAGAACCACGAGATCTCCCACCTGCAGGTTTCTCTCGGCACGCCACCATTTGCTGCGCTCCTGCAGCGTGTGGAGATACTCGCGGTTCCATTGGTTCCAAAAACTGGCACGCATGGTTTCGACCCCTTGCCAACGGGACAAGGGGGAGGCGGCGGTGTCCGGCGAACGTTCTCCCGGAAGCGTAAGCAAGGGGGCTCCCGTCAAGAAATGCCCTGGTGTAAGGGCCGCGTAGTCCGTCGGATCGCTTGACATCGGTGTTAGGGGGCGGGAATTAAGGCATGCCTCGACGGTGCACAACAGGGTGCACATCTCCTCAAAGGTGAGGGTGTGCTGGCCAACCACCCGTGCTAAGTGGCGTTTTACTGCCTTAACCCCCGCCTCCCATAAACCGCCGAAATGCGGGGCTCCGGGTGGGGAGAAATGCCACACGATGTCGGCCTCTCCGAGAAAGGCCGATACCTCGGCTGAGTCGCGGACCGCCCGAACCATCGCTGCGAGTTCCCGTGCGGCCCCGCGGAAGTTCGTTCCGTTGTCGGAATAAATAGCAGAGGGCCTACCCCGACGGGAGACGAACCTCCGCAGTGCAGCCAAGAAGCCCGCCGTGGTGCAGTCGCTCACCAGCTCGAGGTGGATCGCGCGGGTCGCGAAGCACACGAACACCCCGATGTATGACTTCTGGGCCCGATAACCCCGGCCCTTCCCCATGCGGGTCCAGAGGGGGCCCGCATAGTCGACGCCCACGTGCGAGAAGGGCCGCGGAGGGTTTACCCGCGATAAGGGCAACGTGCCCATGAGTTGGGACGCTGGAGATACGCGATGCCTTGCGCAAGCTATGCACCTCCAGGTCACTCTTCTGACCGTGTCTCGGGCACCCAGAAGCCAATACATCCTCCTCAGCACGCTCAAGGTGAGCTGGGGTCCACTGTGGAGGGCCGTGAGGTGCACAGCCTCCACCAGCAAATCCATCACTGGGTGCTTCGGGAGGAGGATGGGGTGTTTCTCGTCGTACGCGCGGGACGAGTTGTCTAGACGTCCCCCCACGCGGAGCAATCCTGCCTCGTCAAGAAATGGGCTCAACCGCTGCAAGGGCGACGATCGCCCGACGAATTGGGACTTTCGGACGGCGCGTATCTCCGATGCGAAGGCGCCACCCTGCAGCCAACGGAGCCACAAGATCCTCGCCCGCCACATCGGCGTTTTGTAATGCGAGGGACTATTCCTCCTTCGACGAAGGGCCGCGAGAAATCTGTAGCATGTTGACGGGAGCGACCTTGGCCCGCGAGGCGACGAGGGTCACCTGGGTTCCCGAGGGTTCGCTCGGGAACGGTCGCGCTAGCAGATACACCACCGCAACATGCGCGCGCGAAGACGCGTCCGCGAAACCGTGCAACTCGTATTGCCCCCCCCCCCTGCGCGGGGATTGAAAGATGCCAAACCAGCGTGGCACTCGTGCGGCGCTTAAGAGCGGTAACTCGGCGACGAGTTCGTACCACGTCTGGTTGAGCTCGTCCGAGAGTGGAGCGTCCCAATCCGCACCCCCCAACCATAACTCCTGCAGCTATATTTTTGCTCTGATTACTGTCGCCCTTGAGTCGCCGCTCGACTCCGTGGAGCATGGCTAGGGCACGGCCCTTTGACGAGCCGAGAGCGAGGGGTGGTTCGGTACGCAAGGGGTAACCGAACCACGCACTGCCCGTCCGCCCGCCGTGAGACGGTGTTGACGGAATGTTCGCCGCACCTCGACTCGTCAGGGGGGAGAACAGATTTGGGACAACGCAATTGCTGCTGCAACCTTTCCTCCGCGCGACAGTGCAGGGACGCCGCGGAGGGATCGAGATCGTTCGCGGGTGTCGACGCGGCGCCCGAGACGACCCAACCGAATACGGTATTCTGCGCGATTGGCTGGCCGGGTGTTCCGCGGCGCAGGCCGGGATCGATCACATCACCGTAACGATCGGCCCCGATTAAGAGATCTACAGGGAGATCTCTAGTCGGATCAGGGTCCGCTAAAACGAGGTCCTGCAGATGCGGGTATACGCGAATGTCGACGATCGTCTTGGGCGCGTACCCGGTAAGTCTCCGGAGGACGAACGCGGAAAGCGGCATAGGAGCGTTCCCGCGCCCGGTCAACCATAAGACCAGATCAACCCGCGAAGTCACGCGACCCACCGGCGCGTCCCCCGCACCCATCACGGTGATAGCCGCGGGCCGCTTAGGAATGCGGAGGGCCTGGACGAGGGATTCGGAGACGAAGGTCGCCTCCGATCCCTGGTCCAACAAGGCTCTCACCGGCCTTACCCCCCCCCCCCCGTCGCGTGTCTCTACCCATACTAGAGCGGTCGCGAGCAGTACGGCCCTGCTCCCGCTCCAGCGTGCGACGCAGTTGTGGACCACGGACGATGCGGAGATATTCGTCGCTGTTTCCCGCCCGGGTTCTACCGCGGTTGACTCTGGCCCGCCACCAACCCCGGAATCCTGGTGAATCAGGGTGTGGTGCGAGCCGTTACAAACGGAGCAGCGCGACGCGGAGGGACACGATGTCGCGGGGTGTCCCGAACGGAGGCAGTTGAAGCAGTTAGTGTTGTCGTCTAAACTGTGGTCTCTGAGAGACGGGCCGTACCTAAGTCCTTGGTGGACCATACCGGCCGCTCTTGCGACTTATGCCTGATGTTCGGGCTCTACCCTCGTTCACTATCGTATCAGGGGAAGACAGCGTGCTACTCCCACTGCCACCTCGAGTCCAACCCAATCCAGGCACTCTTACGGAGTAGTGTTAAAGTCTTTTATCTCCGCAAGAGGGGCTTCAGCCTGGCCCGAGGGGACGAACCCCGAGGGGTTCGCCCAGCATGCCGTACATCGACGGAGCTGGACGAGTCCACGCTCCGTATGCAGTTTCGTTCTATGTTCGTTTCTTAGTCTTACTCACGGATCGTGCGAATTTCCGGAACTCCTTAAACAGCTGCTCTGACACCAGGCTGGCTTTGTCGATTGGCCACTGAAATCCTTCTCGAATCGCCGCCTGGCGTAGGTGTTCCCTGTCCTCTACGTAACGCTGACAATCGTAGAGGACGTGGTTTGGAGTTTCCTCCTCCCCACATTCGCACAACTCGTCGTCGACCAGGGCGAACGTCTTGAGCTTCGCACGGAAGTCTCCGTGTCCGCTCAAGAACTGCGCTACATCATGGTCGACTCTGATCCAGCTCGCTGAGAGTCGGTCTGATACCTCGCCGAAGTATTGGAAGGTTTCCCTACCCTTCGTCGAGGACGACCATCTCTGCTGCCACATCTCTAAAGTCGCCTCCCTCAGCCTTCTGCGAACTTGGGCTTCGGTGACGACTTCGTCAGCCAATTCGGCCTGACTCACTTGATAGGTTCCATGTTGGAACCCGAGTTTCTTCCTGGCTTTGTACACGCAGCTGAACTCCGCTATCGCCAAGTCCACAGGTATCTCCCCGGCGATCACGGGGATCGCATCAGTGGAGACTGTCCTGTAGGCTTTGACGTAGCCAAGCAGAACATGCCTCTGCGCCCTGGTGAGCACTTTACTCGTCCCAGAGGTAAGGCGGTCTGCCCAGCCCGCGGCAGCATACGTGACGATTGGGACAAACAAGCCGCGGTACAAAGTACGCATCGTCCGATATCCCAATCCCCAGTTCGACTTAGCAATCCTTGCTAGCGCATTAAACGTTCGCAAGGACTTAGCATTCAAATACTCGACGTGGGAATGGATACCCAGTCCAGAGTCAAAATGCACGCCAAGGTAACGCACAGAGTCCTTGACGGCAATATTCCGACCTCCTACTTTTATCACAGGTGGCCTCTCTCTGTCGAGAGAGCCTTTTAAGAATATCATCTCGGTCTTGGTCGCAGACAGCGACAATTTCTGCTGGTCGCACCAGCGAGAAATGGTGTCCACAACCAATTGGCCATTGCTTTCTAGACCCTTCCTGCTGTTCGCAAAGATCAAGACAAGAAGGTCGTCTGCATAGGCGATGGGCTCGCAAGCGAGCCCGGCGTTCGATAGGAGCTGTAGAACCTCGTCGAAGACTAAGTTCCAACAGCTCGGACCAAGAATTGATCCCTGTGGGCAGCCCTTAGTGACTTTCTTCCGCACTGCACCGCGATCAGACACCATAGTCACCACGCGGCCGTCGAAGTAGTCGACCACCAATCTAAATAGGATTTTTGGGCAGCCTCGCTTCCTCAACGCGTTGAGTATGCTTGGCCACCAGACATTATCAAAGGCTGCAGCAATGTCGAAGAGCAGACCCACGACGTACTTTTCCTCTCGACCGGACGCAAGCTCCCTCATCTTTACCACGGCATCAGTCGTGGATCGATGCGGCCTGAATCCGTATTGCCGATCGGAGGCGTAGTCGGGGTGCAAAAACGAACTAGCTAATCGCTTAGCGATTAGCTTCTCCAAGACTTTGCCTACGACCGAGAGCAAGCATATAGGTCTGTAGGACTTTATCTCCGTTTCAGGTTTCTCGGGTCCTTTAAGGATGGAAATGATGGACCCGACTTTCTAAGACTCCGTGTGTCAGGCATCCGTTGTAGAGTCGGAGGAGCTCGCGCGAGATCGTATTAAACGAACGTTTTAGAATCTCCGGCTCGATCCGATCTAGGCCTGGACACTTGCCACTCTTCAGTCGGTTGACCGCCGATCTGAGCTCCGAGAGGGTGAAGGGACTGGCGTCCTCACTCTCCGGCTCGATGGCAGCTTCCCTCCTGACTCGCGCATGATCCGGGGAGTCATTCGCGGGGCTATCGTCCGGAATTAACCCCTCCAGCAGCGCGGAAGCGGTGGAGTCCCAGTCTGTAGTGTAACCCTGGGCAGTGTTAAGATTTATATTTGAGATGACCGTGCTGGCTGTCATCTTCTGCCTCGTGATCTTATAAATGAGGCCCCAGGGTTCCTTGTTTCCCTGCTCGGTCACGAATGCACGCCAGCTGTGCGACCGAGCAGCTTTGATGGCGGCTTTGTAGGCCTTTCTCTGTTTGAGATACTCGGTCCTCTTGGCCGCCCTCTGCTCCTCTGAACATGCTGCGTTCTGCGAGGCTCGTCTAAGTTTATAGACTCGCCTCTTTTGCCTCGTCAGGTCGGCCGTCCACCATGGGACGGATTTTGAATGCCACTGCTTGGTTGGCATCGAGGAGTCGCACGCTTGGACGATCATTCTTTCGATCTCCTGTGCTAGATGTTCGACTTCCCCCTTATTGTTCAATGGATTGGGGGATATACTCCTCTTACTTTCCTGCAGCGCCTTGTCGAACTCGGGCCATTTTGCGCTTCGGAGTCGGAACCTTGGTAATAATCCGTTCCGGTTGGTGCTGCTGTTGCTACTAATTTCGGCAGCACCGTCCTCGGCGCAAAAACTCAAAGAAAACTCTATGACTCGGTGGTCGCTGGTCGTCAGGTCCTCGCGGACCTTCCAACCTCGCACCTTGTCGCAAATATCAGGTGTCGATAGTGTGACGTCGATGTATGACTGTCCACTAGGGCTGGAAAACGTCGGAGCGTTTCCAGCCTCGTTCAAGACAACCAAGCCATGGCTCACGATAAACTCTTCGAGTTTACGGCCTCTCACGTCCGTCTCCGCGCTGCCCCACTGGGCTGATTTTGCGTTAACGTCGGCAGAGATAATGACTCGGTTATGCTTAAGTGCGGAAAGAGCTCTCTCCAACCGCGCCAGACCTGATTCAACGTCATCGGACCATTGAAAGTACTGGCTGATCAGGAAGAAGCTCCCAAACGAACCCGAGATGCTGACACAGGACAAATGCGTGTCGCACAAGTTAGAGACTTTGACCACGGTTAGATCCGGGTTTCTGACCGCTATTGCAGCCATCACCGGGTCGCCTGCCGTGATCAGCCTCGTTCTCAAGCCTAGCCCGGGCACAGTACCCCGCCAGCTATATGGCTCTTGTGCAAGCAACACATCTACCCCTCGCCTATGCATCTCAGTCCGGACTTCGTCGGTCACGTTTCGGGCCCGCTGCATGTTATGCTGCATGACCCGTATGACTCTCGAGCGTTGCCGGTCGTTTGTACTATCCATTCAATTCAAATTATTATTCTTGTCTGACGCGAGACATCTCCAAAACCAGCGCTTCCTGATAGGAGGCGCAGGCTGGGTCTCGCGACTTATGTTCAGATGGTCGCCCTCTGTCTTTACAGTTGGAGCAAACCGGAGGCTTGCTCTTCCTGTTACAGAGCGCATACCCGTGCCCTTTTTCGGCACAATGTCCGCAGACATCCTCTTTGAATTTGCAGCGCTTCGCCGTGTGCCCGAAGCGCTGGCACTTATAACATCGGGTGACCTGTATGAAGTCCCGCACACGACAGGAACTCCACCCGAGGTACACCCGGTCCCCTCTCTGCGCCAGCCGCCGACGAATCTGCGGACTGACGGCCACTACCCAGTTGGCTGTCTCCGGGGTCTTGCCAGCCATGCGACTGACCCGAACACCCGAAGGCACATCCTTCTGGGACGCCTCAGAGAGGTTTTGCCTCCAAAGACTGGAGGCAATTTCCTCCTTGCCCATCCCTTTCGGAATATCATAAATCAGGACCTCGGGGTCCCGTTTGCTAGGCAAGGAGACGGACAGTCCCGCACTCGCCAGCTTCTTATTCCCTACGAAGGCTTTTAGGTCCTCCTTGCGATCGGTTTCGACGACGATGCCACCGGAGTGGATGCGTCGAACCGATCTGACCCGGATCGCCTCCTTCGCAGGTTTTACGATCGACAGAACAGCTCTCTTAGTAGCATCGCTGTTCTGTCCTTTATCCTTTGGCGGGAAGATACGCACCACGTATTGTGTCGGTGGTCTTCTCGCCTCCGGAGTAGCTGTTTGGTTGACCTTTGCCACTTGGGCGTAGGTCAACTGCGCGGCATTGCAGACCGTCTTCGGGAGAGTTCCCTTGGACGGCCCAGGTCGCACCGCACTCATTACGGTAGGGCGCGCTTTTAGGTCCGCCCTGACCGCGGCGAGTTGCCCTTCGACGAAGCTGTTTCGTTGAATCAGCTCCTGGACCAACTCGTTGAGTGCTCCGACTTCTGCTAGTATCTTCGACCCGGACTCCTTGTTGACTTTCGACTCGGGTCGAAAGCAAAAGGTCCGTATCTCCGATACTCGCCTGAAGGCTTCGTCTCTCACGAGATCGAGAGGCCGTACCTTATGCCCGGAAACCGTCCCCTTCGATTTCCTGGCCTGGTTTGCTGCGGCCTTGCCAGTAGGTGCGACTGGCTTGGCACGCTTCGACTTTTTGGTGACGGTTTTCCAACCGCCACCTTCGGGGTCTTCGACACGCACGGGTGCCGGTTGCACCTTCACGAGCGTGTCTTTGACTTGTTCGAGTTTCTTGGGTTTCTCCTTCCCAGCCTTGCGGCTGGGGGAGGCCCCCGACTTGGGCGATGTCCCCACGTTACCGGTGTCCGACGCGCCTTCTTCCGTGGCCTCAGTTTTCACCGAGACCGCTCGCGTGGGTGTCACACATCTCTCTAAGGTCACACGAGGATTGGCGATGTTTAACACCTTCCCGGACCTTGTCTTTTTCGCAGACGCAGGAGGGCTAACAGCTGCTGTTGTAGCTTCCGCGTCTGTGGCGACGGCTTCACTCCGAGTAGGAGCTGGACCCGCCGACTTAGGTCGTTCGATTTTCAAGTTTTTAGATCCCATAGTTAGATCTTTGCTTTCATCCGGTACGCTCCCCGGCCACCACCGACCCACACATTTTGGAACCCGCCATCAGGCTGGGTTAGGGCTACGCACCGGACATAGTCTGCTGACTGGGCCGATTACTCAACCCAGCCCGCGTCCTCACCCGTCAGAACCCACTCGCCGAAGCGTATGGTCGTTCCAAGCCGATTGACTGGACCAGGGCTGCTTTTCTCGTCCAGCCTCCCATCTAGCCGAAGCAGAGGCCAAAGGTACGTGTTGGGGACGTCTCACCTGCAGGAGAGGGCCCCCTCAGATCCCAGGATCCTCTTTTCCGACGACAAGGGTCGCCACGCACGGCAAACACGCGGGAGACAGCAGTCGGAGAGGCTGCCTTCTTCCTCTCCACCACACTTCGTTCGGTTCGCTGCGTTTTGAGAATACGAGCTATCCAGCGGTACCTTATTTCGTGGAGGCTCAAGTGTGGCTAGGGCACGTTTGCCCCTTGCGGCCTGGGTTGCCCAGGTGATTGGTTGCATCCCGATTTCTAGATCCAGCGGCATGTTGCTACGTGGCGCGTTCAGACAACGAAAATGCGGCATTCCAGTCAGACCAGAAAACCGCATAACGTGACGCGGGGGACTGCAGCCACAAGTGACAACAGTCCCCCGCTAGGGAGTAGTACAGCATATTCAATGCTGTACATGAACACGCCACAGCCCGCATGCTTAATCTCGGGCCTCGCCATTATGCGAAATACTACATGTACGACGCACTGACGGTCTAAAATGCCTTCATCGTCGACGCACCCATCGACTCGGTAGTAGCAACAACCTTCGCGAGGACTAGTTCGGGGGTCGCCTCTCAACCCTGGGTGGCCACAGACCGCCACCGCCAGGCAGTTGAAGCAGCAACCGCGCGCCCTAACGAAATCCCGGCGCAGGTTGAGCGCCATGCCCCTGAACGCAGGGCACCGGAACAGCGGGTGGTTGTCGCCGCACTTCCGGCAACGGCTCGCCGTCGTCGTCGCCATCGCGTGGGAGCGTACCGGTGGTGGAGGTCGGGCCGGCCTACGCTCCGCGGAGGTAGCCGAAGGCTCCGGCCCGGTACTCCAGGAACTCGTCGAGACTGGCGTACGTGGGTGGATCAACGGCGGCGCGGATTTCGTGGACCCACGCCTCTCTCGACTTCGGGTCGAGTTTTTCCACCGTTAGGTGGACCAGCAGGTCGTCCCAGTGGTCCACCGGCCGCCCCAAATTTCGCAGCTGGGCCAACGCCTCGTTAGTGCGACGACGCAGCAAGGCGAGACCTCTGCCGTCGCGATCGCGGGTGAGCGGCGCAAGGGTCAGGAAGCTCGACAGGAGCGTACTGACGACCAGTCGCTTCCGGTCATACCTCCTGACCAAGGCCGCCCACGCGATGCCGAAGTTCGCCGCTGTCACGGAGTAGTGAGCAATCTCAGACGCTGCTTCTCCCTCTAAAGCACCCTTGAGGTACTGTAGTCGCTGGACATCGTGAAGAGTCCGGTTCTTCACGACCAGCGACTCAAACTGGTCCGAGAAGCTCGGCCACTCCGTGTAGCAGCCGGCGAACCTCGGCAATGGGAGTCGCGGTAGCTGCGCCACGGGCGCGCTACAGGACTCGGGCTCCCTTGTCTGGCTCGCGTCAGCCAGCGCAGACGCCCCGCTCCTAAATGAAGCGATCAGTTCAACGAAGAAATCACTCGCCTGCTCGAACTATGCTTCGGCCCGCTCGAAGTACCCCTGCTTGAAGTACTCGCAGGTTTCCCGTTCTTCGGCAGTGGCCTTCAGCTCCAACTGGAGGTGGAGGCGTCGGCACGCGTCCCACTCGGTCCGCAGGCGGCGAAGGCGTTCTTCGGCGGCGGCTTCTGTGAATTTCGCCTTTCCCAGGCGCTTGAAATTGGGCAGGATCCGGCAAAGTCCCCCGATGGTGAGCTCTTGCTCCTTAATGAGTTGCTCCATGTTGACCAGCAGTTCTTATAGCGGACTCGTATGCATCGATCGACTGCGTGATCGACGCTGCTGATGGAGATGGTTTATCTCTCCTGTGTCGTCTCCAAATCCGGCTCGAAGGACCAGAAATGTTGCGCACGGCACAAAATTAAAGCGCTGGAATTCGTGAGGAGACGACACGCGATTTATTGATTCGGACTCCACAGTCCTTTGGTTTACAATCTTTGGAGCACGGCTCCGTTTGACGTATGATTTGAAGCACGGCTTCGAAAGAACTATAAAATTGAAGCACGGCTTCGTATAGGCGCAAGGGGCGCTAAATTAAACTTGACTGTTCACGATATCTCGGAGAAATCCCCGTTATCACATTTGCGGCAGTATATATAGACACCTGGCCGATGCTCAAGGAGACGCATCGTCAGGTGTCGAAGGCCGGTCATTGCCTCCTAAGGCAAAAACGCCGCGTATACAATTAGGCCGAGGCGAGCGTTTGACGGTCGGGCCGCCTCGCCGTTTATTCGACAAAAAACGGCGAGACGGCGTACATCGAAAGTCGAACGTGCGTTGACCCGCGGTCCGCGATTTGGCCGGAACACTATGTATATCCTGTTTTAGGATATAGTGCAAAATTTAATAAATATTGCTATAACCAAAGACCTATAACAGACATCTTTAGTGGTAATATAATAACTTCTTATCAAAAATATCCATGTGCACCTAAACCGATAAATGTTTTTTTCAAAATTTTATTCTATTTTACTTCAAGATAGTTATTTTAGAATTTTTCACTCTGAGACACTTAAAGAAATAAGATTCGATACAAAGATCGTATTTAGCAGTCTTTATATTAATCAAGAACTAAAAAAATATATCGATAGTCAACCTATAACTTCTAATCAATTTTTAAAGAACGAAAAAAATGGAAGGTTTATCTATGAAAAGTGTCATTTCATTACTCTGGTTAAATACGAAAGTAATTCTTATAATCAGAAATGATATATATTGAAGCGACTAAATACCATTTTGGATATTAAAGATTCGAGAAGGTTGTTAATTTGCTCTAAGAGGCAGTTCCCTGTGATGAGAACGGTTCTGAAATTAAGAATTATATTAGGGAAATTTTTAATGTGAAAATTTTTGATTTGAGTTATGATAAAAACTGTATTCCTGAGCTTATTGATTGTTCTTTTCATAAAAATGCATAATAAATCTATTGTCCACTACATTTTATATTCAGTTATTTAAAGTAAATAAAAATAAGTTTATTAGGTAAATTTAAAACATTACTGTAAACCAATCTGTCAAATATCTTCTGCATATTTATACACCTCTATTGTAGTGCCTCCTTTGTCACCATCTAACATCTGATCGCCTTCCTCAAAGGGCTTCCTCAGACCCTGTCTCTGTTTATAGTGAGGCTTTTTATGATAATCCTGAGTATCCTGGATTGTACATACGCCTCAATTCGGTGGTCAATCCCGATTTTTGTTCTGAACTGCTTGTATTAGTGTGTTACAATACCTTCCCACGTCATAACATACGGTATTATTCTGGTTTTATATTTGTAGAGAGATTCAATCATTTAATTTTAATTTATATATCAAAAATAACTATTAGGTTGGGAACTATGAACAGACATCTTTGGTTAGTTGCAACTGAGAATGTGGTTTGTTTTAACGCCCGTTCAATATTTTTATTTTTAAATTTTAAGGCAATCTTCTGATTCATTTTGTAAGTTTTTTTTCGTCCTGTAATCACAACTTTGTTATTTTTTTAAACTACTTGGCAAACAAAATATAAAATAGTAACCATTTTTCTTAAACAGTTTAAAATGAATCATAGCGCAGTTCAAACCTCGAGAATTTATAATAACTACGTATTCTGAGATGGTTTTTTTATCGAAATTTATGTTAGATCTTATTTCCAAAAATTTCATTTTGTTAATTTGAGTCTGTCAACAAGTCTTGATGAAAACCGGAAAATCGTGTTAACTCTTTGCACTCGAAAGGTTTTTTTTAGGTACTGCCTCGTTTTAAACAATATTCTGTTTGCGGTTTGAAATAATAATATCATTTTTGTTTATAAATATATTATTCATTATTCTATAATGTATTCACTTACATTTAATTAGTTTAATATGTCGTTTATAAAATTATAAAATTTATATATCCTTAAGTATAAGTAATATTAACAGTAATAAATATTATTTTACCGGTAAATATGTAACGCGTGTTGTGTTCGGGGTACAACGGAAGGACACAGTTTGAAATTGCACTGGACTTTATTCGGAGATGTATATATTATAAATGACGAGCGTGCGGATGGTTACAAGATGAGGCGCGGCGGAATAGTTAAACGTGAAGAAGCCCGGCGAAATGTTTAGACGAGAAGAGGTCGCAGTTTCTTGCCTCTGTTATTTATATTATGTCCCCCAAAAAGGCCACGCCTTTTTGGGAGACTCGCTGTCTTCTTTTCCCCCGTTTAGTTTGGCGGAGGAGGCAGCCATCGTCGAACTCTCGCTATAGGGGCGCGCTGGCCGTTCGGCCGGGTAGCGGTACGCGGCCGCCGACTTTCTCCGCGACTAGGCCTGCAGTACATGTGGCAGTGATAAAAAATAAAGAGACAAAGGAATTTCCAGTTCTTGCAGACGTCAAGAACGTTTTCTCTCTGTCGAATCCTTGACATCTGCAAGCGGACAGTTTTATGGTTATTACGGTCGTCGACCGTGTGCCGCTACAAATATAACAAGTTAATACTATTTTAGTTAGAATAAATTCAAAGTATATTTAAATGAGAAATTTTTAAAATTTTAATTAATAATTGTCGTATCATTCATATCATTCTGAGGAGGTGGGATCGGCAACGGGAAGAAAGAATCGAACCCGGTTACAATCGGACTACTTTTATTTACAAATGACGCCGGAACAAAACTCGCGATGCTCGCGTACCGTTCCCGACGAGGGTTCTTACTGAACTAGCCATTCGCTCACCGATGCATCCCATCCAGATCATTCTTTCTCATTCTCACGGTTCGCTTTCACTCTATCCTGACTAGACGCATTCATTCTACGCGACACTCAAACCAATCGTCTAGACATTCGCTCGACGCTAACGCACAGCATGCAGCCCGGTCCATTCGTCCAAACATTCTTTCGCCTTAAAACTAAACACATGGCGGGGGCGTGGCGCCGGCTTGTCGCCGCCACAATTCATATAACGCATCAAAGAAAAACTGGTAGACCACCATGGAGAACAGATGAAATGCTAGAGGGAAGAGAAAAACGATAAAGTAAATAGAGAGCAACAGAAGGTTTTATGGTTGTATATGCTGGACAATTGAACATTTTCTCATATCCTCATTGTTCTGAACGTTTATATATACACTGGCAGAAAAATTAATTAAAAAATTTATTTTGGAGGGAATTTTTCTAACTGTGTTGGGTTTTTCAACCTTATAAATGCTATTTTATGAAGTCAAGTAACATAAATAGATATATAGAAAAAAAAGCTAACATTTTTTAATGTTATATTGCATTGAGAGCACAAGAAAATTATATCATAAAAATTTATTACAAAAAATCAACATCTATATCTACAAAGCGCTTGAATATTCCATCATAAATTAAAATATGTTTTATATAAAATAGCGAAATCGTTATAACACACGCATTTACGATGTCGAGATGATCAGTCATTTTTTATTTTGTAAAATAAAATGAACTTGGATTATAAATACTTATACAAACTAAAAAGAATTTATTAAAGTACTTGTTTTCTTGTTTTGAATTCGTTTTTAACAATATGCTTTTATGTTATCGTATTTTTTATATCTGATTGTTTAAAAATCAATTTTGTCTTTTTTCAGCGGGAAAGAAAAGGAGAAGAAGTCCTTTCAATCAATATTTATGCTAAAACGATATAAAAAACATTTCAACTAATATCATTTTAAAGGGTAAATCAAATTTCTAAGGTAAGAATTTGCAAACCAAAAACATTAAGAAGGAATATCAAAAATTTGAAAACAAAATTTACAAAATATAATATTTTTAACCAAACCTAATCCTCTGGTAATTATATCATTGAAAAGATGTTTTACATATAAATAAACAAATGAATAATCAATTTAATAAAAAAGCAGGCCTCTATTGTTTTCAATTAAAGATATAACTTACAAAAGAAACGACTGTTCTAAATTATCAACCTAAAATATAAGTTAACCGTTTAAATATTTCTTTTGATCAAAGAACGACATGAAATATATTATAAGAGTTTTGATTATTTCATTTCATCTTTATTTAAAGCCTAACTATGCTTAAATTTAAAAATCGACTGTTTATTTCAACTATGCGATATGTAATTATATGATTTTTGTCGTGTTGTTAATGTTATTCAAAGTTAATAATACATGTATATACAATATGAAGCTAATTACTGTCAATAACTTTTATATCTTTTTTATTAGTAGAATAAAATAAAACTAGAAAAAATTTTAAAAACAAATTATATTTAGCGTAAACAATATATGGCATGCATATAAAAACAATACAAACGCTGAATATGATATAAAAGTAAGATTTTATAATGTTCAAGTGCAAAACATACATTGTATTTATGAAAAGAAAATTTTTTTAGGGGATTAGCTTGGTGTGTTATATGGATAAGGTAGTTTTTTTTAACGAGATTTTGGGGGGTCGGTTTTTTTAGAGGTATTTTTGGTGCGCTATATGAATGGGTGCGTTATATGGATACGACAATAAATTAAATATAACAAAACTATATTTTAAGGATTATAAAACAATGTAGATAAATTTATCTGTTCGTTTTTTCGGCCCAAGACGATAACGTCATCGGCAAACGTGAATATTTTTAATCATTTTTTATTATTTATAATTTTAGGTGTTAATTTAGAGCTATTCGTTTAATTTTCTTTGATAATAATGGATTAAGAGGAGTATTATATTAAACATTCCTTAATTATTTATTTCGAATATAAATAAAGTATAATGTTTAAAGTAACGTGTTATAATACAATATATTCTAAAACACATCCTTCTAGTAAAAATTTATAGATTACTTGTGCACACTATACAATTAATTTAAGAGTATGTAATTAATTAATAAGAAAAATCAATTTTGACAGAAATTTTTTATTCATAACATCAACACATTAAAAGATATACATTAGATATACATTAAAAGATATACTTTTTAAATCTATTTCTTAGAATTTTCACTGTATTACTAAAGAAAACCAATATTCACAATATTAAACAGATTAGTACCCAAAATCACCCCCCCGTGTCCGCTACCCTGTCGTGGTGGGGGGGCTTCGTGCCCTAATGATCCTCAAGGCTGTGCCGGCGGGGATTTTATTCCCTGGCAGGTTCTACCTAGCCGGAGTGGCTTGAGGTGAGGGGCCAACTAAAGTCGGACACATACCGTAAACCTGTGGTCATGTTTTACAGGAACGGGGGTCTTGCCTTAACCGGCCGGACCGCGAGGATGACAACCTCTCTAAAAAATCCCTAGCCCCAAGCAGTGTTGCGCGGTGAAGAGAGCGTAGCTGGAGTAAGCGCCAGTTATGGTTGGTGGGTGCACCAATCGTTAGCGGACAACCCCGGGGTACCTGGCGACCCCCCGGGCGTATTATCCTTCCCCGGGTATGGCGGCTCTACCCGGGGTGACCTCTTTTCCGACCATTCTCGTGGGATCAACTATGGATTGTTCACAAATTAAAAAAACCGGGGAGGGGGGAAACGAGAGGGAGAAGGAGGCGCGCGTGGCTAGCGTGCGCCTCGAGCGCATGGATGGGTCGGTGTTGCGGGAACTTCCCGCAACACGCGGCAGAGAGAGGTCCGCTGTGGACCTTGGCGAGTGCGATGGGGGAGAGGAGTCCGACCACTCGGTCTCCTCTCACCGCACTTCGCAGAGCGCCCCTGGCTCCTCAACAGGGAGGAAGAGGGGAAGACCGCCGACTACTGGTCAGTACGTTGGCCTCTATGAGGCGAAACGTAAGCTGACGGAGGCCAACAGGGGCCTCATCGCGGCAATTTTTGACCCGGTGGCCCCGGGGCCGCAGCCCGGGAGATCGGTCGACCCGCTTCCGGACGAGGTGGAAATCGCTGCGAATCTTCGCAGCCGTCCGACGCGGGAGATAGCGGCGTCGATAATGGAGAGCCTGGCCGAAGTGGCCAAGATCTCTAATGCGACAAGGGAGTTGCGGCCAGTCACGGTGCGGATCCTGCAAGCGGCGGCCCTGAACAGCCGGGCGGGCGTTGCGGAGCTGACAATGAGGTCAGCTTCCGACGCCACCCGGCTGTTAGAAGCGGGAAACGCTCTCCTTAGGGAGCAGATGGCGGAGTTGCGGACCGAGGTGGCCCGACTCCGTCAGGCGGTGGAAACGAGGCCGGCAGCAGTCGAGATGCCTCCGCCGCCGGCCCCTGAGGGGGGCACAGGGCCGCTGCTGAGCGCCGGCGCCCGAGGGCCCCAACGCCCTGGGCGAGGGAAGCCCTTGCCGGCGTCCGCAGCGGTGCCAGCAAATTTGCTGGCACAGATCGGCTCCCTGATCGATGCCAAGCTGGCATCGTTCAGGAGGGAGCTGATCCCGCGGGTGCAGGATCCGCGGTCGGTGCCACCCGTGCCATCCACCCCCAGCCTGTCGATAGACAAGAAAGGGGGGAAAAAGGGTGGCAATAGAGGAGGGGCTGCGGCCGCTAAGGCGGCACAGATGCAGCCCCCACAGCAGAGGGCTGCCTCTGCTGTTGCGCCGCCCTCCACCGCACCTCCAACTGAGGTATGGTCGAAGGTTGTTGGCCGAAAGGCCAAAAAGGCGGCTGCCGCAGTTAAACCTGCGGCGGCTGCCAAGGCCTCTTCGACCGGGAGGGCGGCGAAACGGGTGGCACCGGCTGCCCCCAAGAGGGCTCCCCTGCCGCCGCGTCCGCCCCGCACGGCTGTCGTCACGATAACGGTACCGGCCGGCGGGGCTATGACGTATGCCGAGGCAATGGCCACTGCCAGGTCAAAAGTTGACCTGGCAGAGATTGGCATTGTCTCGATGAAGCCGAGGAGGGCGGTGACGGGGGCTCTAATTTTGGAGATCCCCGGCGCCGACGGGGCTGCCAAAGCCACCGCCCTTGCCACGAAAGTGGCCGAAGCGCTGGCAGGCACCGGCGTGAAGGTCGCGCGCCCGGTAAAGAAGACCGACCTTAGGGTGCGCGGCCTGGTCGATTCGACCACGCCGGCTGAGGTTGCCGCGGCAGTTGCCCGTGTGGGAGGGTGCGACGAGGGGGAGGTGAGGACCGGCGAAATCCGGTCTTCCCCCTCGGGACTTGGCACCCTTTGGGTCCAGTGCCCTACTGCGGCTGCACGCAAAGTTGCGGTTGCGGGAAGGCTTACTGTGGGCTGGACCCAGGCGACGGTCGAGGCACTCAGCGGCCGGCCCCTGCAGTGCTATCGCTGCCTTGGCCTAGGCCACACTAGGCAGCGATGCACTGCGGCCGAGGACCGGTCCGAATGCTGCTTCGGATGCGGCAGTCTGGACCACAAGGTGGCTGGATGCACGGCGAAGCCTAACTGCCCGCTCTGTGCGGGAGCAGGCAAGCCGGCCGGCCACCGCCTCGGTGGCCGGGCGTGCCCTGCCAGCGCGAAACGCGGCAGGGGAAGCAAGGGGAGGAAAACCGCGGTGGCCAAGGCGGCGGCCACCGTGGCAACTAAGCCGAAGGTGGCACCAAAAGGTGTCACCGTCGCGCCCGCGGCGGCGATGGATGTAGAGGCCTGCCCATAATGGGGCCCAAGGGCCCTATAATACAGGCCAACCTGAACAGCTCGGCCGGGGCACAGGACCTTCTGGTGCAATTCCTGGCCGAGCGGGGTGCCGGGTTGGCCGTAGCGGCGGAGCCGTACAGGATTCCCGACCATCCACATTGGATGGGGGACCTGAGCGGCTCCGCCGTTATAATATGGGCAGGCCGGCCGGGGTCCCCGGCGTGCTCCGTTATCGAGCGCGGCCGGGGATACCTGGCCGTTGACTGGGGCGGCACCGCGGTTGTGGCGATCTACGCACCTCCAAGGTGGTCCCTCGAGGAGTTCGAGCAGTATCTGGACGGGGTGGGGAGATGCGTCTCCCGCTGCCAGCCCCGTCCGGTGCTGGTCCTGGGGGACTTCAACGCCAAGTCGCCGGCTTGGGGTTCCCCCAGGACAAACCCAAGGGGCCGGGAGGTGCTTGATTGGGCGGCGGGACTCGAGCTCCGTCTTTTAAACACGGGCTCGGTCCATACGTGCGTGCGGCACAATGGGGGGTCCATCGTTGACCTTTCATGGGCAACGCCCCCCGCCGCGCGCTGTATTACGGGGTGGAGGATGTCGGAGGAGGTGGAGACACTATCAGACCACAGGTACATTGTTCTCGGCCTTTCCGCCGCCCCATCGACACCCCAACGTCGCCCCGCTGATGAGGGATCGCCTCAGCCGCGGTGGGCGCTAAAGCGCCTCGACCAGAACGCTCTGATGGCGGCAGCCCACGTCGTGGCCTGGCCGGCAACACCGGCCGGGCCAGTCGACGGGACAAGGGAGGCCCATTGGTTCCGGGGCGCAATGACGTCCATTTGCGACGTCGCCATGCCCCGGGCCAGGGTTTTCCCGAGGAAGGCGGTGTACTGGTGGTCGCGCGCGATAGCGGATTTGCGCACAGAGTGCGTTCGCGCGCGTCGCCAGTGCGCCCGCGCCCGTCGACGACGACGTTCCGACGTGGAGCTGGCTATCCAGCTGTATGGGCGATACAGAGAGAAGGTGGTCGCCCTGCAGCTGGCCATCAGGCAGGCAAAGAGCCAGGTCTGGCGCGACCTTCTCGGCACTATTAACCGAGACCCATGGGGGCGCCCATACAAAATGGCGATGGGACGATTGCGTCCCTGGGCGCCCCCTGTGACGGAGAGCCTGGATCCGGGGATGCTCGGACGGGTCGTGGACGCGCTATTCCCCGTCAGCGGGGAGGCGTCCCGGCCCGTCCCTCAGCTAGAGGGACATGAGTGGTCCCAGGGATCTGGAGGTCACGCCGGAGGAAATGGCCGGGGTAGTCAAATGGCTTCGGGGCAAGAATACTGCCCCGGGGCCCGACGGTATCCCCGGCCGGGACTGGCTGCTTGCCATGAGCATCCTGGGCGAGAGGCTGAGAGGCCTCTACTCCGGGCTCCTGAGGTCCGGGGTGTTCCCGAACCTCTGGAGGGGAAGTCGGATGGTCCTCTTAAGGAAGGATGGGAGGCCTGCGGATTCTCCCTCCGCGTACCGGCCCATTTGCCTCCTGGACGAGGTGGGCAAGATCTTTGAAAAGATCATTGCTGCCCGCCTCGCCAGGCACCTGTCCCGCGTTGGCCCCGATCTGGCGGACTGCCAGTTCGGCTTCCGGGAGGGGCGATCGACGGTCGATGCAATTGACCGTCTAAAGTCCCTCTCGGACAATGCCGTGGCACGGGGCGGGGTGTGCGTGGCGGTGTCTATCGACATCGTCAATGCATTTAACACCCTGCCCTGGTCCGCCATTAGGGAGGCCCTGGTTGAACACCAGGTGCCTCCCTATCTGAGGCGGGTGATCGGGGCCTACCTGCGGGGCAGGTGGGTGGAATACCCGGGCCGGTATGGGACGATACGGAGGGAAGTGGACTGCGGGGTCCCACAGGGGTCCGTGTTAGGACCACTCCTGTGGGACCTGGGATATAACGCAGTCCTGAAGGCCCCCCTGCCCGACGGTGCCACTCTCGTCTGCTATGCAGACGACACATTAGTGGTCGCCGTCGGGGACACCTTCGAGAGGACCATCCGACGAGTGGAGGTTGCGGTGGCAGCCGTCGTCGCGAGGATCTACGATCTGGGGCTGAAGGTGGCCCCGGAGAAGGCCGAGGCCGTCTGGTTTGGACGGCCTTGGTCTCGGCCACGGGCCAGATCGTGGATCTGGGTTGGAGAAGCCTGCGTCGAGGTGAAGTCCGAGATCAAGTATCTCGGACTGATCCTCGACAGCCACTGGAGGTTCGGAGCACATTTCGGCCGTCTCGTCCCCCGAGTTGAGAGGGCGGCGGCCGCGTTAGGCCGCCTGTTGCCCAATATCGGGGGACCGGGCGATATGGTGCGTCGCCTATACCTAGGCGTGGTGCGGTCCATGGCATTATACGGCGCCCCGATTTGGGCGCCGTCCGGGAGGGCAAACCGGCGCAACACATTGTTGTTGCGCCGGATTCAGAGGCAAATGGCCCTTCGCCTCGTAAGGGGTTACCGCACCACGTCTACCGTGGCGG